>NC_050574.1:29710542-30010542 GCF_011100635.1 Trichosurus vulpecula
CTACAGAAAGATAACAGGTCTGGACTTTGTTGCTCTTCAGTCATTTCAACTCTATCCGACTCTATGAGCCCTTTTGGGATTTTCTTGGCAAAGATACTGGAGAGGTTTGCCATTTCCTTTCTCCAACTCATTTTACAGATGGGGAAACTGAGTTAAGTGACTTGCTCAGGGTCATACAGCTAGTACTTGAACTCATCTTCTCGATTCCAAGGCCAGTGCTCCATCCACTGTGACACCTAGTTGCCTTTAGGATCTGAACTTGTAGATTGATTCATGCCATACAAGCATATGGTAGAAACTACCAACCAAATATCTAAAAAGCCCTGATGAAATGATCAGAACTATGGCCCTGAAACTCACTCTCCTTCATAAACTAACAGGCAATAAATCCCTGTACCACAAATACATCACCAAAATGCATGTCTGAGGATTCATCAAATAAACTGCAGTGAAACCAGTGTCAGAGATAGAAGTGCCCACAATCACTGGCAAAAGTGAGTTAAGATTTTCAAGTGGAGTCAGCTGGGTGACCCTGTGGAGAGAGGCCTTCAGGCCAGAAAGACATGAGCTCAAATCTTGTCCCCGACACTTAGCTGTCTGACCCCAGGCAAATTATCTATGTGAGCTTCAGATACGTCATCTGTAAAATGAAGATTATAATGGCACCTGTCTCCTGGGGTTGCTGTGAGAATCAAATTATATAAAACCCTTTAAAGCACTATAAAAAGGGGCAGCTAGATGTTGCAGTGAGTACAGCACTGGCCCTGGAGTCAGGAGGACTTGAGTTCAAATCTGGCCTCAAACACCTAACACACTTGCTAGCTGAGTGACCTTGGGCAAGTCACTTAACCCCAATTGCCCTGCCTTCCTTCCACAAAAACATAAAAAAATTGCTATAAAATGCTAACAGTTGTTGATGATGATGATGATGTCAGCATGCTGAATATTCATTAGCTCCAAACTCTGGAATAGCATTCTCCCAAAATATAGAAACAGAGCAGAAGGAGGGGCAGTTAAGGTTGTGCCAATTGTTCTGTTTGCTGCAGGAGTGGTCCCAAAGATGCTTGCAGCAGGTTTGTAAAAGATGAACATTCACCGCATTCCTTCTCTACAATTACAAAAAAGCTTCCATAATTCTCTGCAACAGCCCCCAGAACTTTAAACATAAAAGAGTAATAAGACGATAATGCCTCATCTCAACATCATTTCTATCTCAACCTCATTTTAGAAAATGAGAAAAGTCAGATGAAAAATCCTAAGTAAGATAAAATAGCAGCTGTCATTTTCTTAGTGTTTTAAAATTTAGAAAATACTTTATGTACATTACCTCATTTGATCCTTGCAACAGACCTTTGAGATTGGTACTATTACTGTCTCTATTTTATAGAGAAGAAAACAGTCTCAGATAAATCAAATTAACAAATATTTATTTAGAGCCTACTGTGTGCCAGGCACTGTGCTAAGCATGGGGATGCAAAGAAAGGATGAAAAAAAATAGTGCCCTCCTCTCAAGGAGCTCAGTCTAATGGGAGAGACAATATGCAAATGACATCATTATTACAGGAGAGCAGAAAAAGGCTTCTGTAGAAGGCAGAGTTTTAGCTGAGATTTGAAATCAGAAGGCAGAAATAAGGAGAGATTTCCAGGAGGGATCAGAAGCCAGTGAAAATGCTTTGGACGCAAGAGATGGATGGAGTAGCTTATGGTTATTTTATCAAATGAGGTAATATTGGTAAAAGGGCTTGGCACGGTGGTGGGCACCTAGTAAGCACCATAGGAAAGGTCCATCATCTATCCCGTTCCTTCTTCTCGCTTATTCAAAGAACAACAACGAGGCTGAAGTCACTGAATTGCAAAGTGCCCAGGGGTGAGGAAGGTGGGTGAAGGCTGAGAATGCTGGCAGAGGCCAGGTTATGGAAGGCTTTGAATGCCAAACAGAAGCTATTTCCAAGTGCCTCATCACATGGCTAGAAAGCGTAGGAAGTGTGGGAGGTCTTCAGGCCTTCAGGTCTAGAGGGAGAAACGTTTATTACCCTGAACTGCTTGATTTTCTATTTCAATCCCAATTCAAGAAGCATTTCTTAGAGCTCCTACTGTATGGAGGCAGAGGGGCATAATTTTTGGTGTGGTGTCTGTATAGAGGCCCAGCCTCAAAGCCAGGAAGATCTGAGTTCAAGATCTACCGCTCACACATACAGGCTAAACAACATTGGGCCACTTTGCCATGCTCTAGGTAGTAGCTCTCTCAGGACATAAAGGGGCTAACCTGCATTTTAGGTGGTGGGATTTTCCTCATCTGGGACCTCCATATACCAATGAAATTACAAATCTAGTTCTTATTCCCTGTGTGGAAGGCACTGTACTAATAATAACTGATATAGGCAGGGAACTTTTAATGTTTGAAAAACATTTTCCCTGGATTTAGGATCCTAACTTTAGAGTGGTGAGGAACCCTGAAGGCCATCCAGTGCAGCTTCATTTTACGGATGAGGAAACGGAGGATGTGCCTAAGGTTGCACAGTTACTAATGGCAGAATCAGGATTTGAACTGAGGTCCTCTAGCTTACAAAAGACACTCCTCACTGCACCACGCTGCCTCATTTCTTACCCGGCTTTAAACACTGAATGGGTGTTGCTTTAGTCAAACTGAGACCTGTTAAAGACCTTAGCTTAAAAAAGTCAAGGTCTCCCACTGCATCCAGGGAGATTTCTCATTGTCCTGACCCATATCTGGCCACTGGACCCAGATGGCTCCAAAGGAGAAAGTGAGGCTGGAGACTGTGTACAGCTCTCCCTTGCTCACATCCAATCACTCGCATGTCATGGCATCAACTCCTTGATGTCATGGTCCTCTTCAAGAACGAAGGACAAACAACGTCATAGTGCTATTCTCCCTTTCCTCCTTGTGTCTTCCATCTCCATCCATTCAGCAAGAAAAAGAAATAGATGGTCCTGTGACAATCCTAGGGGGGTCTCTTTCTTAGTCACTGGTGGCAAGATTCTGGCCAGAGCCCCCCCTTAATAGGTTGACCCTTCACCTGGAAGATGGTCATCAACCCAAGAGCTAGTGTGGCTTCACAAAGGGCAGAGGAATGGCCAATATAATGTTTACTGCCCAACAACTCCAGGAGAAATGCCAGGAACAGAACAGAGGTCTGTATACAACATTCATCAAGCCAATGAATGTCATTGATACCGTCAGTCATGAGGGCTTGTGGAAGATCATGGCAAAATGTGTTTGCCCAGAGAAGTTCATCAGTATTGTATACCAGTTTCATGATGGGATGCTTGCCCAGGTGCTGTATAATGGGTGATGCTCTCACTCTTTCCCAGTCACCAATGGAATGAAACAAGGCTGTGTGCTTGTTCTTGTGCTTTTTAGTGTGATGTTTTCAGCAATATTGTCAGACATCTTCAACAAGGATGAAAACGGCATCAAGGTCAGGTACTGACAGTAAGTTATTTAACTTGAAAAGGCTACAAGCCAAGACTAAAGTGGAGGGAGAGTTGGTACATGACTCTTTGCTCACAGATGATTGTACACTCAATGCAGCCTCTGAGGCCAACAGAATATTGATTAAGTCTCTGCCACTTGTGCTAATTTTAGCCTGACAACTAACGCCAAGAAAACAGGTCCTCTACCAGCACTGCATCATCCACACATGGAACAATGAAGCAAATGGAGAAATTTTGAATGCAGTGAATATGTTCATTTACCTTGGCAATCTACTTTCCAGAGATGTACACACTGATAATGAGGTTGATTGCCAGAGCTAGCTCAGTGTTTGGGAGGATCTGAAGAAAAGTGTGGGAGAGAAGAGGTATTAAGCTGCCTACCAAACTGAAGGTCCACATAGCCATTGCACTGGCCTCATTGCATGCTTGTGAAACCTGGACAGTCTGCCAGCACCACACCAGGAAACTGAGTCACTTCCATTTGAATTATCTTAGAAAGATTCTGAAGATCACCTGGCAGGATAAAGTACCAGACATTGAGGTCCTTACTAGAAGTAAACTGCCATGCATTCAAACTCTAACTTAGAGAGTGCAACTCCAATGGGGCTGGCCATAATGTTCAAATGCCAAACAAACGATTGTCTGAAAGACCATTTTATGGAAAACTCACATGGAAGTCAGAAGAAGCGCTACAAGGATACTTTCAAGAGCTCTCTGAAAAACTTTGGAATAGATTGTGAGACATGGGAGATACTGGCACAAAATTGCCCAGCATGACATATCTGCATCAAAGAAAACACTGTCCTCTAGGAGCAAAGAAGAATTGCAGTAGCTCAAAAAAATGTGAAATACACTTTTTAGAGACATCTCCACCCCAAATGTTCACATGGACTACTTATACCCAACCTGTGGTAGAGCCTTCCAATCTCTTATTGTTCTCATCAGCCACAGTGGGACACATTGAACCTTGACGCCGACATAGTGATGTCATTTTGCTCCTCTTCAAGAACAAATGATGAGAGCCAACCACACAGGTGCCTCCTAGCACAACTCCTGGCACATAGTAGGTACTTAACAAATGTTTATTAACTGTCTGCTTACCTACTGCATGCAGGTGCTGAGGGAGATGCACTGATGAATTAAACATCACCCTCTCTCAAAGAACTCATCATTTAATTAGAGGGCTGATACTTGCACACAAATAACTAAGACATAAAGCAGAGTGCCTCAAGTCCATAATAGAGGAGATAAAGATCATAGCGGGAGTTGGGGTTTGGGGCAGCACTTAGAGTTGGAAGGCTCTTCAGAGGCCACCCAGTTCAACCAGATCATTTTCCAGAAGAAAGGAGAAAAGCCCAGAAGAGCAATGACTTCCTAAGATTATGAAGAAAGCAGAGCTGGAATTTCACTCAGGTGCCATCCCATTCAACTCCAGATGTCTTCAAGTTTGACCTCACCGCACTCCCCTCAACTCCTACCTCTAATCCACTCATAGTAAGCAAAGCATCTAGAGGAAATGAGCATGGGATTGAGGGGAGGGGGGGTAGGATGATCTGAATTCAAATCCAATGTCAGACACTTATAGCTGTATAACCTGGGCAAGTCATATAAAATTCTTTTAGTCTCAGTTTAGTCTTTATGTGTTTTTGCTTTTGTTTTCCTCATCAAAATCATGAGTGGAACAAGCAAAAGACTGGAAGGGATTTTTATTCTCTTCCCCTAAATTCACGTCCTGCTGCATTGGGCACAGTCCAAGAGGACTTAGGTAGGTGTCTCCCTCCCTGGTGTCCAAGACATTTCCTCCTTGTTTGTAGAGTCTTTCAGGGAACCTGCTTCCATTCAAGGGAGAGCATGTAGTCTTCAGAAAGGAATGAAGATGGGGCTTTGATAAAAGGAAGAGTCAAGGGAAAGAACTCAGATTTGAGGAAGAAGTAAAGAAGATGGAGGCTAGACATGAGAGAGGAGAAAAAGACACTGAGCTGAGCTCGTAGGGACCTAGAGTGATGCCTCTGCATCCACCTAGCCCCCAGAAGGAAGGAAAAGATGCTAGACTAAGGCACCAAGCCCAAAGGACCTGGAGGAAGCACAGAAAAGAGCTAAAAAAGAACAGGAATCCCCAAAGGGACCATAATTGGGAGTCATGGAAAGGTGCAGAACTACCAATATAGACCTTTACCCTTGTTGGCTCTATGAATCATCTATACTGGGTAGGTCCAAGAGTAGGAGGCTCAGCTTCCTAACAACGCCATGCCCTCGATGGTAGGACTGTAAGCTGGAAGGACCGTATATGTGTTTGTACAAGATGGAGACCATATTCTTGACTATTTCTGGGAAAAATCCTTTCAGTATTATGATTGTGGATTGGGTTGTAGTTGTTTTTACTTTAGTGAATAAAAACCTCATCTACAATTAATAACCTTGTTAGCCTGAGTGCTTGCAGTGGGTTGGAGAGCCTTTTTGGGAGCTAAACTAAGTTAGATATTGAAATTCTCTGGGTTTCCCTAACTGGGAGTGTGAGGCAGAGAAACTTTTTAAGGGACACCTCCCCATCCCCAAATACGCCCCTGTCCTCATGCCAAAAGGTAAGCTCTTACAAAGAGTTGCTTCTGCTGTTTATTTATAAGGTACTAATGAGGAGACAAAGTTGAGGCAACTTTGGACTTAGGTAGTCTCCCCAGAGCAGGAGCCATAGTCTCTGGCTCGGGAAAGACTAGCCAGACCCAGGGATTCTTTTGAAGAATGTTCCAAATTCCATATTGTTGAAAAAGACACCAAGTCCATTAAACTGTGAACTCCTTGAGAGCAGGAAATTTTGTTGTTTGTGTTGCTGCTGTTGTTTTCCTTTATATGCCTAGTATTTAATAGATGCTTAATAAATGTTCATTGACTTCTGCCCAGGGCAAAAGCATTTTGCTTTACCACTTGTGGAGTATGTCCAAGCAGAGATTCTCTTTTACATGTGGGTAGGCTAAATCAATTGGTCAGTCGATTGGCAAGTATTTATTAAACTCCTACTATGTATCAATGAATAAACATTTATTAAGTGCCTCCTATGTGTTAAGTGTGTACTACATGCCAGGCACTGGAGATATAGCTATAAATCTCTGTCCTCAAGTGCTTATATTCTACTAGGGGGATACAACATGTTTATAAATAAGTAACTACAGGTACTTACAAAATAAAAAAAAAAATGATTTACCCGGAGGAGGACGCTATTAACTGGGAGGATCAAGAAAGATTTCTTGAAGGAGGTGTCAGCATTTGATGAATCTACATAAAAATAGGGATTTAAAGCTAGCAAGGGCCATCTACTCCAGCCCCCTCATTTTACCAAAGAGGAAACCAAGATTAAGTGCCTAGTCCAAGGTTGCACACGTGGCAGACAGCATTTGAACCCCAGTCCTCAGACTCCAAAGTCAGCACACTTTGCCCCCTGTAATGCCATTGGCCTGAAGTACAGAGCTATGATTCACAGCACTTTTGGTATATGGTTGATAAGGTCTTCTTGTCCAACTCTGAGACAGGTCCTGGAAAGGTTCTCAGGCCACTAGCGAATTGCCTTTGAGAGCTGCTTGGAAGCTATGCTTCAGACTTGGGGTGGAGGGTCGGGATGTCAGGACAGGTGGGGCAAGAGAGGCCCATCCAGGGCAGCTGACTGCCGGCACCTCCTTTCCTATCTTATGGACCAGATCCTTGTGTGGATGAGATGCGGAGGACAAAGAAGGCAGCCAGCTAGAAAAGGAGGCATTTTGCTTCCCCCCGTCCCAGCTCCTTCCCTCCATTCTGCCTCGTTTTCCGAACTGTCATGCTCCGGGGTGCACCCACTGTCGGGGAGCCGAGAGAGGAGCGGGAGGGGGATGGGGCAGAGAAAGCTGAATGGCCAAGAAAAAAGAAAAAAAAAAACCAGCATCAAATCAATTAGCGCACGTTTTCCCTAACTTCCATGCCGGCTTTGACTTCAATTAGCATGATCGTCCTGGGCCTTCCTCTGCAGCCCTGGAGCATGAACAGCGGAAACTTTCTCCCTGCTTGTTTTAATCTTTCACCAAGTCCTGACTTTCGCCTCCAGCCCGTCTAATTGAAACTAATCTTCGCGGGCAGGGCCTGTCTCTTTCCCCTAATCCTCCTCTAAGGGAGCTCACATGGTCCCAATTACCGTCACACCGGGTCCTTTGATTCCCCTTCCCCCGCTCCTTCTGCCAGCCTCATTTTTGGAAAGTTTGCCTTATTAACTCCATGCTTGAGAGTTCCTGCCTGTCGCGGGGTTCTCGAGATGTTATCTCGGGCTGCCGATGGATAAGGTTACCATGAAAGCCCCTCCTGGATTACATTTGGCAAAAAGGCGATAGAGGGCATGATAGTGGGGAGAGGCTGGGGAGCCTACTAGGGATGCCCGGCTGGGGGCCAAGACTCTGCTGATCTTGGAGCTGGGGTCCTCTTCCCTACCTGCTCCTGGGCAGACAATAGGAAGGAAGAGGCAGAGTAAAAATATGGTGGATTTGGTAGCTGAGGACCTGAGTTAGGAGGTTTGCTTTGCTACATACTGTTCTACTTCTAAGACTCAGTTTCCACATTTGTTAAATGAGGAGCTAGACCAGACTAGAAGTTCTTAACCTGGGGTCCTCAGATTGCAGACAAAAAATGTCCAACAATGGTGCACGAATTTGGATGAAAAAAAATTACATCTTTATTTTGACATGATTGGTTTCCTTTCTAATTTTATGCATTTTATTTAATGCATTAAAAAACATGATTCTGAGAAGTGACCCACAAATTGCCAAAGGGGTCCAAGATATAAAAAAATTAAAAAATAAAAAGCTGAGAACCTTTGTCTAGTAACTAGAAATTCTCTAAGTTGCCTTCCAAGTCTAAAGCTAGCAAGTCAATTCGTAAGGGAGCTAACCCTGTAATAATGATAATGATAATAACTGGAACTTGTATACAGCTCTTTAAGCATTTTAGGAATGTCATTTCATTTGATCTTCAAGGAATCCAGGAAAAGTAGGTACTTGCATTGTCTCCATTTTACAGATGAGGAAACTGAGGCTGAGAGAAGTAAGTAAGGTGACTTGCCCTGAGTCACACATGGGGAATCATATTTTCAGGTGCTCTGCCCAAAGGAATACAAATTTTGATCACTGAAACCTTGCAAGATATCTCGGGGTTTATGGTCTAGATTTTTTTCTTAAGGACCATGCCTCTGAGGTCCCTTCCAGCTGTAGTTCTGATAAAGGGATCCCATGGGACCTATGATCCTAAAAAGGGATAACTCTTTTTGCCTGGTGTTTGGAGGTAACATGGTATAATTGTTAGAGCACTTGACTTAAAGTTGGGAAAAGCCTGGGTTCAAATCTTTGTTAGGTTGTATGACCTCCTCAAGTTACTTAACTGAGTCACTGAGCCTTGGTTATTTCATTTATAAAATGGGTATAGAAGTACTAACCTCACAGGGACCAAAGTGGATCACATGGGTGGGTCAATCTTCAAAGAACTAAAGATAGGTGGAATTCTATACCTAGATTTGTAAGGAATCTTGGAGAATCTTAAAGGTCTGTTATTAGTCCAAGCATTCTCCTGGGCATGGGTGATGGCTCAAGGTCACACAGATAAGTAGGTAACAGAGTCAGGATTCAAACCCAGATCTTGACCAAATCTAACCACATCAATCCCAACCAAGTCTTCTCCCAAATCTCAGAATCAAGGACTGGGTGTAAAGATGGACCAGAGAACCAAACCAGACCTAGCGCTTCCAGTCCATTTAGTTCCACAGACCATTATGCATTTCTTTTTCAATTTTAAACTTCCTCCCCATCCCTCATAGAATCTTGGGGGATTAGATTTGTAATTCCCAGGTCCACAAATTTATGACAAATATGGCTTCTGGTTTATAGAAGCACATAAATCAGTCAACAGGCGCTGCTTTCTAGAACATAGGCCCAGGTGTTTGTTCTCTCTCTCTCTCTCTCTCTCTCTCTCTCTCTCTCTCTCTCTCTCTCTCTCTCTCTCCCTCTCTCTCTCTCTTCCCCTCCCCTTTCCCTCCCCCTTCCCTCCCCCTTCGCCTCCTCCCACCCCCCCCTCTCTCTCCCACATATCCACCAATAGTTCAACCACCTTGTTAGTGTTTTCTCTTTAGCATCCCTCCTCAAAAAATGTCTCTGCAAGCCAGAAGAACTAAGAAGAGTCTTGGAAAGAGCCACCCCTTCCCAGAGGGGATGTGGTCATGGTGATGACAACTGATACTTGACTATGGCCTCCCTGGGTCTTGTAATTTCATTAGTAGCAAGAGAAGGAGGGGAAAAGTGTGTATTCTATTAACGATATTGTTTACAATGATTCAGACTGGTGATACCACCAATATCAGGAGCTCCCTTGTGAGGATGCTACCTCTACAAAGACATATTGGCAACTACATTGTAATTTATAGTCAAAGAGTTTCCTGGGGCACTGAGAGATTGTGACTTGTCCAAGGTCACACAAAGGCAGGACTTGAATCCAGTTCTTCCTAAGTCCAAAGTCATCTCTCAATCTATTACTCCATTCTGCCTCTCATTTTATATAATATATGTATATATAAAATATATAGTATGTATGGATGTATTATGTATATACAATGAGCAGGTAGGTAGTGCAGCAGATAGAGCTCCAGGCTTGAAAGAAGACCTGAGTTCAAATCCAGCCTCAGACACATACTAGCTATATGACCCTGGGGAGGTCACTTAACTCTGTGCCAAGAAAACTCCAAATGGGATCATGAAGAGTCAGACACGACCGAAATGACTGAAACAACAATGAAAAACGTATATAACAGAGAGATAGCATGGCATCTTGGAGAAGCTCTGGTCTTGGAGCCAGGAAGATCTGGGTGGAAGCCCCATCCCTGACATTTACCAGCTGTGTGACCATTAGTAAGTCACTAAGCTTTCCCTACCCTCGGTTTCATCATCTCTGCAGTAAAGGTAGCAATAGCATCGGCCTCACAGAACTGTTGGGAGGAACCAAGGAGGTAACACGTTGAAAGCATTTTGCAAACCTCAAAGTGCTGTATCAGTGCTGGTAGTGATGGTGGTGGTGGCAGTGGTAGTAGTGGTAGTAGTAGTAGTAGTAGTAGTAGTAGTAGTAGTAGTTGTAGTTTAGTGGTGGCGGTGGTAGTAGTAGGATGATGATGGTGATGATGCTGTTGCTGCTGCTGCCGTTAATATGTTATCTACACAGAGAGAGAGAGAGAGAGAGAGAGAGAACAGAAGTCTGGTCTTGAAACCAGGAAGAGCTGGACTCAGGTTTGCCTGTGGACACACACTATCTGTGACCCGACAGGTCAGTCAGTGACTCAGAGCTGTTGAGAAACTCTCCAACTCTCAGATGATAAGAAGATGCCCCCCAGCACTGAGAGTGGGACTTCTTTCACGAGGGAGAGAGATCTCTATTGATAAAATCACAGATCCAAACAAATATGTGCGGTATCCAAAAAGTCTTCACATATTTCTAAACTTTTTGTAGTTCAAAAGTGTACTAAGACTCTTGGGACACCCTGTGTATACACATATATGCACACATATGTACATGCATACACATAAATGTTTGTGCTTACATACGCTTGAATTTTAACCTGTTATTTTATATACAACACACACATATGCACATATGTGTGTATGTGTAACTATGTATGCCTACATACACACCTAGATACATACACACAACATATATGTATATAAACATATACACATACTCACATACATGCATGCACCTCCCATTTGTATAACTAGAGAAAATAAATTAGGAATTGGTTTGGCCCAGGAGCTCTGATTGGTAAAGGGTGAAGCTGAGACCTAGAAGAGATTGAAAAGAGAAGAAAAAAGGTCTTTGGGGAGCTTATGGGAGCAGAAAAGACTACAGGTTAGACTAGATGACCACTGAGATTCCCCCTCCCACTTCCAAATTCTGTGACTCTGTAACTCTAAAGTCTTTGTTTTGCCTTTCTCTAACACTGGAGAGATACCATTAGAAAATTAGAAAACCCTGGAGAGACTCATCCAGACTGACTTGAGAAAAGGGTGCAACCAGTGGTCATCTTGAGGTGCCATTAGGGATGGCAGGAGAAAACATCCCCCATCTTTGCTGACTGGTCAGTTTGGCACTGAGGCTTCTGGGAAGGGAGCCGTCCCTTTCCCCATCCACAGAAACTCTCTTCAAGTAGAAGGGAGCGGCAGGCCAAGACTGTCCCTTTGGCAAAGGGTCTCTGCCAAAGCAGTCCCTCCTACTCCAGGATGTACATAACTCTTCCTTCTAGTGATTTCCTCTTTCCAGCGAAAAACTTTAGGAGCCATGACACAAGCTGAAAATTATCAGGACAAAGCTGAAAGAGATCTGAAGCCCTCTTCCACTGCTCCCTTGTGTGAAACCTGGGAATTTACATAAATATGTGGGATTAATGGCAATTCAAGATTTCTGTTGTGCTTTCCTCACCCCTCTTGAAAAACTTTATTCTCCATTACTATGAACTAATATTTTACAAGTTGGGTTTATCAGGCTCAGTTTACTACGATATATACCAAGATGTATTCCATGGCCGAGAGGACCATAGCAGAGGGACTCTGGATACCATACACGCGCCAGCGCACGTTCACCTTCTTAGGCTCATTGTCCCCACCTAGATCCAGAAAAATCTCCAAGATAAATTTAGGTATGGCATATATCTAGGGTCTTCCCCCAAAAGAGAATGACAGGGTCCCTAAATTCTACATAAGCACTAAACATACAATATAATTAGTAAAGTCTTTATTTTACCCCACCAAAGAAGAAAAATCACAGATTTCCTGGGTGGGGATTATAAGCCCAGAGACTGAGAAAACCTCCTGAAGTGTACCTAGTTCATTTGTGTTGTGAGAGAATTCCCAAAAAGAGGGTTGCTCAAGTAGGGTTATCCTAATTTTACAGATGGAGAAACTGAGTCTCTGGGAAATGAAATCACATGCTGAGAGTCAAACAGTTTTGGAGGTGGTGGAGAGAAGACTCTTAGAAAAAGACTCTTTTTACCAGGCTCTTGACTTAGTTCAGCTGGTTTTTCTTTACTCCATGACAGCCCTTGAAAGAAAGGCACAGGTGTTCCCAGAGCAAACCCTGACGTAGGTCTGAAGGGTCCCAGACTTCCAGGAAAAACTCAGGAAGTGACAACACAGGCTGAACATCACAGGGAGGAAGCTTAAAGCGACCCTTCCCCTCTGCTCACTTATCAGAAGCCTCAGTGCCAGACTGACCAGTCGGCAAAGACTTAGCCCTCTCCCGGCTCTGCACCTTTGCTCATCTTGACCTTTCAATTTTTACCCATAAGTCAATGGTCAGTCTCAAGCCCCAGCTCCTCAAGTGAACCAGAGATTTTTCTGAGTGGAAAAAGATGTTAGTGAACATTTTCTTGACCAATCTTCAAATTTTGTTGAGGGGAAGCTGAGTGACTTTTCTTGTGAAGTCTTCTCTTTCCATTGAGTAAGGAAAGAGCATCAACTTTAGAAATGAAAGACCTGGTTTGAATTCTGGATCTAGCACCTCACTACCTGGTAACCAAAAGATTCCTTGTGTGGGCCTCAGTTTCCTCATTTGTAAAATGCAAAGGTTGGATTTTTTTGTTGGTCAGTCATGTCTAAATCTTTGTGACCCCATTTGGGGTTTTCTTGGCAGAGATCCTGGAGTGGTTTTCTATTTCCTTCTGCAGCTCATTTTACAGATGAAGAAACTGAGGCAAACAGTTGACTTGCCCAGGGTCACATAGTTGGGAAATATCTGAGGCTGGATTTGAACTCAGGTCTTCATGACTCCAGGCTTGGTGTTCTATCCACTGAACCACCTAACTACAAAGTTGTTTCAGGAGAATTGGTAAAGAATATGGAAGTGTACCCTCCCATATGTTAGCACCTTGGAGCAACATACCCTTCACCCCCTACTAGTTCCATATCTTTTTCTATGATACTCTGACCAGAGCTGTCATGGTACTGTTGTGCTCCTGAGACACTTAGTGTGTGAGCTGCCTCTCCATGGGCATCCATCATTGCTCATTATCTTTCTATGATCATGTCCCATCCCCCAATGCCAACACCCCTTATGCCTTCTCCATCTCTGTATCCGCCATGGTGCTTCTCTCTCAGAGGATGGTGTAACAGATCAGGTACTCAATAAAGATTTCTTGATTGAATGGGTAGCTTACCCCATGCCCCTGACTTTGCCCCAGAGATGTCTGGGCCAATGGAGAGCAAAATGAGGGAGGCAGAGGGACAGCAGGCTACCTACCCTGAAAAGGGTTTGGGCGGGGGGGTAGGGAAGACATCAAATAAAATAAACCATCCAGTCTGCATCTTCGGTGATTCCCACCACTGGAGGAATAACTGAATTATAGACCAAATTATCTCAGCACATCCCAACATGTGGTAGCTTCAGACATCATGGAAGTTGTGTATAATTGTTTGTTGTGCTTCTTAAAAAAATCCTGAACTCTGTCAGGATATGAAAGTCTTGCAAGATGACCCTTTACCAAAGGGACTGTCTTGGCCTGCCACTCCCTTCTACTTGAAGAAAGGTGATAGAGATGGGGGAGGGGACTCTTGTTCTCCTTCTGCTTTCTCCTGCCATCCCTGATGATGCCTCAAGATGACCACTGGTTGCCCTCTTTTCTCAGGTCAGTCTGGAAAAGTCTCCCCAGGGTTTTTTAATCTCCTAATGGCATCTCTCCAGCGTTAGAGGAAGGCAAAGCAAAAACTTTGGAGTTACAGAGTCATAGCATTTGGCAGTGGGAGGGGGGAAATCTCAGTGGTCATCCAGATGGTGCTTGTTTAAGGGCTAACTTCCTTCTAACAGATCTTCTTCTCTCACCCAACCCCAAAAATGCCAAACAAAAACTCTTAAATCTGTAGAAGGAGTGTCTTAGATCTGAACCCTAGGGTCTAATGTCAGGTTAGATCATGGGTTGAGAACACAGGAAGGGTAGGAGACTGAATCTGATGGGATGAATTTCATCACAATACAATGCTCTTGATGTGGTCCTCCTTCTTGTGCCTCCCTTCCCTGCCAACTGCTCAGTGTGAGATGAAGGAGGGAGGGGAGAGCCTTGGGACTGAAGCATGAAAACCAGGGTTCCAACCTCAGCTTTGTTCCCTTTGCCCCAAATTGCAACTTTTCATAGAATTGCAGAATCTCTGAATCAGAAGGACCCCAGCAGCCATCTAGCCCAGTCCAGACAGGAGCAAGAATCCCCTTGGCCACATTCCTCCAACAAGGGGTTATCCAACATCTTCTGGGATACCTTCACTGGGGAGGAGCTGGCCCACCACCTCCAGAGGCAGCTCCTTTCACTGAGGAATAGCCTTTTCATGACCATGGCCTCAAATGGCCTCTATGTAACATCTAGCCATTGCTCCCAGTTCTGTCATTTGGGGACAAACAGAGCAAGTATTTTTCTATTTTAAAGAAATTCCAAATGCTTTTGATAATTGCTGCTCTATAGTATGATTTGAAGTCTGGAAGTACTATCCCCCCACTTTCCTTCCTTCCTATTTTTGTTGTTGCTTTCCTTGATAATCTGAATATTTTGTTTTTCTAAACGAATTTTGTTATTATTTTGTCTAACTCTGTAAAGTAGCCTTTATAGCATTAAAAGTATAAATTAGCTTTCTTTGTATTGGTATGGCCCATCCATGAGCACTGAATGTTCCTCCAACTATTTGTTTCCTCTCCTTTCTTTCCTTTATTGGCTCTTCTTCCAGATCACACCCTTCAACCATGGGTGTCCCTCAGGGCTCTGTCCTGAGCCCTCTTCTCTTCTTCCTCTATACTACTTCACTTGGTGATTTAATCAGCTCCCAGGGATTTAATAACCACCTATGTCTATGCTGATGATTCTCAAATCTATCTTTTTTGCCCCAATCTCTGCTGACCTTCATTTTCACACCTCTAACTGCCTTTCAGACATTTCAAACTGGGATCTCTCATAGGCATCTGAAATTCAATATATTCAAAACAGAATTCATTATATTTCCCTCTAAACCCTCCTCATCTCCCACCTTCCCTGTTACTTGTAGAGGGCATCACACAGTCCTTCAGGATCACATCCCAGAAGTCATCCTGGACTCCTCACTATCTCTCACAACCCTATACACAAGCTATTGTCAAGGCCTGTTACTCGTTTTCTGCTCATATTCTCTTGAATACACCACCTTCTCTTTTCTGACGTTGTCACCACTCTGGTCCAGGTCCTCATCGCCTCACATCTAGACTCTTGAAATGCTTCTGGTAGCTCTGCCTGCCTCAAATCTCTCCCAGCTCCAATCCATCCTCCATAGTTCAGCCAGCACAGTGATTTTTCTAAAAGGCAGATCTGACCATGTCATCCCCTGCTCAGTAAAATCTGCTGGCTCCCTATCAGCTCCAAGAGCAAATGCAAAATTCTCTGTTTGGCATTCAGAGCCTCTCATAACCTGCCCTCCTCCTACCTTTCCAGCCTTCTTGCCCCTCACTCCCTGAAACTTACTCTTCGATCCAATGACACTGGCCTCCTGGCCGTTCTATGATCGCTCAATTGAGACCCTTCATCACTCAGTTCTGAGCATTCTCTCTGGATGCCCCCCACATCTGGAATACTCTCCTGCCTCTGCTCTGAGTACTGACTTCTATGGCTCTTTTTAAGTCCTAGTTAAAATCCTGCTTTCTACAGGAAGACTTGCCCAATCCCTCTTAATTCTAGTGCCTTCCCTCTGTTAACTATTTTCTATTTATCCTGTATGGAAGTAGCTAAGTGTTTCAGTGGATAAAATGCAGGGCCTGGGGTCAGGAAGACCTGAATTCAAATGTGACTTTTGATACTCACTAGCTTTGTGACTCTGGGCAGATCACTTACCCTGTTTGCCTTGTTCCACTGGAAAAGGAAATGACAAACCCCTCCAGTACCTTTGCCGGGAAAGCCCCATACAGGGTCACACAGAGTCAGACCCAATTGAATAACATTTATCGTATAGAGAGCTTGCTTTGTATAGATCTGTTTGCATATTGCCTCCCCACATTAGATTAGATAGTGAACTCCTTAAGGCAGAGACAGTCTCTATATCCCCACTATGCTTATTGATTTCTTCTCTTCTCTTCATTCCTTTTCTATTCCTCTTCTCCTGTAGGGCAGCTAGTGGTACATTAGTTAGAGCCCTGGGTCTGGAGTCAGGAAAACTTGAGTTCAAATCCCAGCTCAGATACTTACTAGGTCTATGACCCTGAACAAGTCACTTAACCTCAGTTTTTTCATCTGTAAAATGGAGATACTAATAGCACCTTCCTCCTAAGGTTATTGTAAAGATCAAATATTTATAATATATAATAGTTTGTATATATGTGTGTACAATCTGTATTATGTAATATAGATTATACAATATTTGTAAAGTACTTAGCACAGTGCCTGGCACATAGAAGGTGCTATATGAATTTTATTATTACTTTTTATTATTTTTACTTTTATAATGCTGATGTTTTTCTTTCCTTTCCTTTTTCTTTTCTTTTCTGACTTGTTTTCCGTATCTCACCCAGACTAGATGTGCAATGGTTATTCAGGAGCCTGATAATGATACTGACTGTTACAGACACTTTAAACCTCTTCGTTCATCCTCTCTGGGCCCCTTCACCCATCCTTAGACAGTCCGGTGGCTCTCCACTCCTGGGAGCTCATCATCTTGGTGCCAGACTTGATGAGGACACACAATTAGCTTTAGCCTTACTGCTGGTGGATTTAAGCAATCCACCAGCCTCAACCTCCTCAGCAGTAAGGAGTCAAGGCTTGTGCCACCATGGCCAATTGGTGGTTATTTCATTACGGAGCATTTTGCAATTTAATTTACATAAGAGGTGAGTGGCCTTTGGTAGGTTGACTCCTAAATATCTAATGCATTTTGTAGTTATTTTGAATGGGATTTCCCTTTCAGAAGGGAGACCTTTGACAGAACCTGAGAGTCTCAAGGGTTGGACAATGGATACCTTGCTGCCTATTCAAGAACAGCCTCAATGAACTGTGGTATCCACTGTCACCCAACTTTTACCTGTTGCTCCAAGGAGCCACAGTGTGTGCAGTGGCCACACCCTGGTAAACCATCTCCACAGGCATGCTAATCCAGATTGAGTTACATGGACACAGATAAGTCAATATAAAAGATATATAAAGTCATTTCCAGTGGGGAGAGAATACTGGGGGAAATCAGGAAAGGTCTGGGGTGATGTAATGGGAGGAATGGATTTAGAGTCCGAGGATTTGTTGTTGGTGAGTTAGAGGGATGCCTACTCCCAGCACATGAAGACTTCCCCTGGTGGAATGGGTGGATGAGAACAACAGTCATGAGGGTGGCTGAAACAGGCACTGGGGCATGCCTAGTACTTGGTTAGACATTAAAGACGGCAAGGTCATTCACTGCATCCTGGCCAACACCAGGCTTGACTTTTGTCCTGCCATTGACTTCAATGACTCTGGAAGTGAGAGCTAGGCTGAGGAGTTTGTGAAGCCCTGCCTAGCTTAAGTCCAATTCATGTGCAAGTCAACACATCGCCAAGTGTTGTCATTGGTCCTCTTTGAAAATGAATGAAAACCAATAATAATGGACTATCCTTTGCACATCTATATCTAGAGCCAGAAGGGACATCAAAGCCCATTTAGACCAACCCTGCTCCTTTTACAGATAAGGAAACTGAGGCCCACAAGTCGTAAGCTTTAGGCCTGGGATTGAAGCTCTGAAGCTAGGTCTATGAAGCTTAAATTCTCTTAAAGATCTCTAACACTCCCTCCCTGAGCCTTCTTTTCTCTAGGCTGTACATCCATAGTTCCTCCAACCAATCCTCGTAAGATATATTTTAAGTCCTCCAAGTGCTCCTATTTCTCAGTGTCTCCTCTCAAATGGGGTGCCTCAAACAATACATAAGTATTCCAGAGAGAGTCAGGTCGGAGTAGAGGATGGTAGCCAAGTCAACAAGCCTTTATTAGGAGAGTCACCTCTTTCTCATAAAAGACACTATTTTTCAAAAGGCAATACTCTTTCTCCCAGAAAAGGATGGTTTGCTCCTTCTGATGTGAAAGGGGTGGAAACCAGATTGTCTGGTTTTAATATGATGGAACATAGCAGGTATTTGGGCAAAGTGGATCTAGTGCAACCCAAATGTTTCACTTTGTCTTTTTGTTCCTAGCCCTTAAGGCTTGGCACAAAATAGGTGCCTCACAAATGCCCATTGACTGAGGGCTATTTCTCCAGCCTCCCCCTGCCTGGATCTCCAGGTGAGCTGGAGGCTTTAATTAGGCAGGCTTGTCAAGGTGGAATCTCACCAGTCCTCCCTCCATGGAGTAAAAGGGACCCAAGCCATCTCTCGAGCTTTTAACACAGTGTCTGATGCTTAGTAGGTGCTTAATCAATGCTTATAGATTGATGGATTGATCTCCAGATCTTGCCTGGCTTTCAATAGTCTAGACCAATGAGACCAAGATACATCACACACGGGTTTCACAGGCATGATCATGACACTTCCCTCAGTGGTTCCCAATTACTTCTAAACATAAATTATAAACTCCTCTGCTCTCCGTTTTAAATCCTTCACCGTCTAGCTCCAGCCAATCTCTCTAGGCTGATTACATGTTACCTTCCCTCCCACATTCTACAGACCAGTCAAAATTTCCGTATTCTGAGTCTCATCTGCTACATTCTATCTTCTGCTTTCCTACCTCTATATACTCTATCCTTCCAAGCATAAGATGCTCTCCAATCTCCCATCTGCCCCTTGGAATCTAGAACACCCTAGACTACTCAGCTCAAAGGCAATCTTGTGTTCAAGTCATAAGGTCATAGATCTAGAACAGAAGGGAACTTCAAAGCCATCTGGTCTGCCCTGTCTTACTTTTCAGATGAGGAAACTGAGGCACAAAATTTAAGTGACTAGCTCAAGGTAGCAAGTAGCAAATCCTCAGACTCTAAACCCATTCTTCCCATTACAACATGCCAGTCCTTTCCTGATTCCCTCAGCCTTCTCTCCCCACTGGAAATGACTTTATATATGACTTGTATTGACTTATCTGTGTCCATGTAAATCCAGTTAGATGTAAATTCCCTGAGAGTAGAGATGATTTCCTTTTTTACCATCACATCTCTAAAGCTTGGTCCAGTGCCTGGTCTATAGAGGGCAGTTAATAGATGTTGAGAGAGTCGTACCATGGAAAGAGCACTGGGAAATGGTGCTTGATTCAGAGTCAGAGGTTGTGCAGTGGTTTTCTTGACAGAAATGCTGGAATAGTTTGTATCTCACTTTACAAATGAGGAAACTGAGGCAAACAGGGTGAAGTGACTTGCCCAGGGTCACACAGCTGACTCCAGGCCTAGCACTCTATCCAATATGGCACCCCCTAGCTACCTCAGAGTCAGAGGACCAGAGTTCAAATCCCAGCTCTGTCACTTACTGCCTGTATGACTTCGGGTAATAATAATAATATCTAACATTTATAGAGGACCTACTGTGTGCCAGACATTGTACTGAGTACTTTACAAATATTATCTCATTTGATCCTCACAACACCCCGGGGGGCAGGTGCCATTATTATCCCCATTTTACAGATGAGGAAACTGAGGCAGACAGAGATTAAATGACCTGCCCAGGGCCACACAGGTAATAAGTGTCTGAGGCAGGATTTGTATTCAGGTCTTCCTGATGCCAGGCCTAGCACTCTTTCTACCCATCACAAACCTCTCTATCTCCCTAGGCCTCAGTTTCCCCATCTGTAAAATGAGGGATGAATCCCTTCCAGCTCTGGTTCTAGGACGTTATGAATGCATTCACACAACAGCAGAGACCAGCCTAAGGAAAGCTGACCCTGCTCTCTGCAGGCTGGCCTTGAGTAGTTTCAAGCCACAATAGGCTAAGAAAGATACTGCAGGGGCCTGGAGAAAGGGGCGGCCTTAGCATCACCTTGGAAGAAGGGGCCAGATGGAGGGCAGGGGTGCATGGGTTCATGAATACCAGTCCACCCCCCACCAACCACCAGTGAATCCAACAGCTGGAGCCCAGTCTGGGGGGATGGGCAAATGTCTTAGCCAGGTGTGGAAACCAGATCCAATGGGTGTTCAGGTGAACAATAGAGCCTGAAATCACCGTGTAATTGCTATTTTAAACTCAAAAGAAAGATGTAGGAGGAACAGTAGGTGTCAATAACACACTCACCAAGGCTTTCCATTCTCCCCTAACCCACATCCCCACTGGGGCCCACTTCAAAAGCACAGCATCAGGGATAGGCTAGGTTGTCCCTTCAGTATTCAGAAATCTCCTTCTCCTCTCCACCCCAGCTCTCCCCTCTTCCTTCCAGCCTGGTCTTTTTTTACCCCTCTTCTGCCCCTCTATCAGGGCTTCCCCTCTTCTGCCTCAACCTCCCCTCTTCTCACTGCTGCTGCAGAAACAAGGACATGACCCCCTACTCCCGGCACCCCGCCCCCACCACCTCTCAGCATTCTGTAATAAAAAGCTATCCCTGGTCAACCAAGGTCAGCGCCCTTTAGCCAGTCAAATGTGGGTGGGTGGTGCTCCCTGCTGGTGGGGACAGGATGATAATAAGTCTAAGAAACGACAAGAACTGCAGGCACAAAACCTCCCTTCTTACTTCTTCTTCACCCTCAAGGCAACAAGAAGAAAACTTAATTCATTCCCCCCCCCCCCCTTCTTTCCATTCAGGGTTTTCCAAGTCTTTCACTCCAGCCTTCTGCTCTGAAGGCTGGGCCGTTCTTTCTTCCAAAGCCCCTTTGTCCACTGTCTCACTGGCAGCAGGCTGCTCTCTGACTGTTCCCAGGTTCACTTTTTGGTAAATACCCTCAGGGTCCTGGTAAAATTTCAGGCAATCACATGCTAACTGGTCAGACCTTCCAGGCCAAGGGACTGAGGATTGTTCCCTGGCACCAAGCTTGGACCTGCTGGCCAATCCTTGAGCCTCCCTCGCCCCTACATCAGCTAGAGAGATTTTTGGACAATCATAGTGGAGAAACCCACAGGCCTGTCAGCAAACTCTCCCTGCTCCCTCAAAGTCGCCACAATAATGCCTCCAGGGTCATAAATTCAGAGCTGGAAGGGACCATAAAAGGCAATCTTGTCCAGCTGCCTCATTTTCCAAAAAGAGATACTGAGTCCCAGAGAGAGGAATTGACTTAGAGCTGGGAGGGACCCTGGAGGTCATTGAGTACAAACTCGGGTCTTTGGATTCGAAATCTGCAGCTACAGACCTTGACCTATGTATGATTCTACCTCCAAGTCATTTCACTTTGAGAAGACTGAACTAGGTGACTTCTAAAATACCTTCCAGCTCTAGGTCTAAGATCCTACTTGTACTCCCTACCTCACAGGTCCTCTGTGAAGAAAGTATTTTTATAAATCTGAATATTAAAAAAACTTCCATTGTGAGGTCTCGCTTTGGGGAGAATGGGGGCCAGGAGATAGGCTGGGCTTCTTCATGACCAGGTAGGTCTCAGCCACAAATACTGAAAGCCGATCTAGTCCAACTCCTCATTATTTTAGAATAATGCTGTCCCTGGAATAGGAAAGACCCGAGTTCAAATCCTGTCTCAGATATTTACTAGCTCTGTGAAGAAAGTAGCTTCCCCTCGGTTTTCTCAACTATAAAGTGGGAGTTATGATAATGCCTATTGTGAGGCTTAAATGAGATAATATTTGTAAAGCATTTAACATAATACCTAGCACAGTAGGCGCTATATAAACATTAGTTCTTATTATTTTAAAGATGAGGAAACTAGGCCTAGAAAGGTCATAGGATCCAGCCTTAGAGGCCATCCTTTCAAAGGTTCAACACTTTTACAGATGAAGACACTAGAGTCATAACGACTGGTCCCACAGGTAAGTGGCAAATCCAGGATTTGGACCCAGGGCCTATGACTGAAAGTTCCACACTCAATGCCTAGTTCCTTCTGCTTCCCCAAAGTCTGTGGGTTAATGAATGCAGTTTTTGAAAGCCCCAGCTGTTCCCATCTTCCCCTAATTGGGGCCCAAACCTCCCACTCAAGGCAATGCCAGGCTCAGGATTCACCATCTCCACTGGCAGCAGGGGAAGTCTGCTCTTGATGGCATCCCCCGTTGTCTGTAATGGAATCAACAACTCACACTGTCAGGTTTGACTGGGCAGGATATAATATTCCCATAAACACCACTACTTCCAGAGAGCAGCAATGGCTCTGAACTCAGTCCAGAACCCAAAGGCCCCAGCGATGGGAATGCGATTAGAAAACAACCCTCTGGCCCTTCTTTCCATGCTCTCCAAATGTTTTTCCAGGGGCAAAGTGAGAGAGGCGAGCGTCTGTGGGTTTCTGCTGCTTCTGTTGGCTTTGAAAGCGCGAGAGGCCGAAGGAGCCTGGCCGGCTGGCGGTCCCTTTCACAGCTTGCTTATGTAGCCGGTGCCATAGCCCCCGAGTCTGGCTGGGCCCAGCTGGGCAGTGATTGTGTTAGGCTGATGGAGTGTAAACTGTGTCGGGTGTGTGTGAAACATATCCTGAGTGAGGGGGACCAATTGGAGGGGGTCTTGGGATATATTCTCAACTTGTGGGAAATGTCCCCCAGCTGGAGCAGGCACCAGCCTTGAGTCAGGCATGGGGGACTTCGGGAGGGGACTTGGGTTCTTGCAATTGGCAGGCTCACCAGATGCCTCCTGTAGCCAACAGAGAGATAGCCAGGAGAGGTTTTGTTCTCTCAGGTACTGGTCCTAGGGCTTGCCTCTTCTCTGTCCTCAGAGATCCCAGCAATGAGTTACAACTCAAAAGATAGATGTCAAACTGGAAGAGACCTTAGTGACCATCTAGTCTAGTCCCTTTATAGATGAGGGAACTGAGGGTCAACAGTTAAGTGACTTGCCTAAGATCATACAGGTAGTATCAGAATCAGAATTTCAAGCTCTTTCCATTGGACCACACTGCCTAAGTTCAATCCAATTTAACAAGCATTATTATATGCCTACTATGTGTTAGGCACCATGCTAAGCACTGGAGATATAAAAGAGTCCAAAAGATAAGAATAAACTCCCTGTCTTCAAGGGACTTACATTCTATTTGGAGGAATAGGAATTACATGAACACTAAGACCCTCAGATCTTTTTCAGACCAAATTCTGTTTGACTATACCTTCCATATCTTGTAGCTGTAAATTTTATTTAACTTACCCAATGTATAAACATTTATACCTATTGAATTTCACCTAATTGGATATAGCACGATGCTCTAGTGTGTCTAAAGCATTTTGGATCTTGACTCCATTATCCCTATGTTACCTGTCCCTACCAGCTTACTGCCATCTGCAAATCTGATGAAGCTGCCATCTATGCTTTTATCTAAGTCAGTGATAAAAATGTTAAACAGTACAGATCCCCAGAGACAGATTCTCCACTGGAGCTTTCCTGCCAAGTTAACATGGAACCATTAACAATTTCTCTGAGTCTGCCCATCAAACCACTTCTCAATCTGTTGAATTATATTATCTTCTAGTCCACATCTTTCTACTGTCTCCTCAAGAATGCTACATGATACTTTATCCAAAGCTTTGCTGAAAATTAGATAAATTGTAGCCAGCCATAGCATTCTTCCTCAGCTATCCATTAGTAACCCTGTCAAAGAAGGAAATCAATTAAACTTGGCATGGCCTGCTCTTGATAAAGCCTGGATGGCCCTTTGTTAATTACCATTTCCTTTTCTAGGTGTTCTTTGATCTCTTTAATAGTCTGTTCTAGAATTTTCTGGGGAACTAAAGTCAGACTCATTAACTTAACTTTACCTGATTTAGCTCCCACCCCTGGACATAAAAAATTTTGTTGTTCCCCATATTACTAATTAATTAAGGACCAAGAGGTTAAATGATCTGATCAAAGTTACATAGCTATTTTTTTTTCTTTTTTAATTAGCAAATGACGGAACTTCCAGTCAGGAAAACCTAGGTTCGAATCCTGCCCTAGACAGTCAATAGCTCTGTGACCTTGGGCATGACACTCAACCTCTTTGAGATTCAGAGATCTAGAAAATGAGAGAGGTGCACTCAGTGGCCTAAGATTCCTTCCAACTTTTAATCTATGTTCCTATGACTAAGCAGCTACTATGTGCCAGGCACTGTGTTAGGGACACACAGACAAATGGAAAAAGTCCCTGCCATCAAGGAGCTTGCAGGGTATAGGAGGAGACAGTGGTGCTGTACACATGATAACAATAGCTAACATTTACACAGCACTTTAAGGTTCTAAACATTTTATATGCTATTTGTTTCATACCCCAATCCTATACAATAATAATAATATTACATAGCACTTTGTTGATGTTTAGTCATTTTTCGTTGTGTTTGACTCTCCCTGTCCCCATTTGGGGTTTTCTTGGCAAAGATACTTGAGTAGTTCACCATTTCCTTCTCCAGATCATCTTACAGATGAGGAAACTGAGGCAAAGGGGAGGGGAAGTGACTTGCCCCGGCTTCACGGCTATTAAGTGTCTGAAGCTGGATTTGAACTTAAGAAGAGGAGTCTTCCTGATTCCAGGTTCAGCACTCTATCTGCTGCACCACGTAGCTGCCCCTAGATAGCACTTTAGGGTTTGTAAAACATTTTACAAGTTATTTGATTCTCACATCAATCCTAAATAATAAAAATATTAATAATAATAATAATAACTAACAATTCCATGCCACTTCAGGGTTTCCAAAGGATTTTATATGTTTGATCTTTACAATAATCTTTAATAATAATAATAATGATAATGATGATGATGATGATGATAATCAATGAACATTACATAGCACTTCAGGGTTTGCAAAGCACTTTATATGCTTGATCCTCACAACGATCTTGAATGATAAATAATAACAACAACCTTGTGCAGCACTTTATCATGTGCCAGGCACTGTGCTAAGCACTTTACAAATATTATCTCATTTGATCCTCAGAACCACAACCCTTTGAATTAGGGGCTA
Organism: Trichosurus vulpecula; assembly: GCF_011100635.1. Taxonomy (NCBI): domain Eukaryota; kingdom Metazoa; phylum Chordata; class Mammalia; order Diprotodontia; family Phalangeridae; genus Trichosurus; species Trichosurus vulpecula. The sequence goes on from NC_050574.1 coordinate 29,735,977, forward strand.
TTATTACCTCCATTTTACAGATAAGGAAACTGAGGTTGTGATCTGCTTATAGTAGGGAACTCTACAATTAAACCCATTTCACAGAAGACAAAACTGAGGCTGAGAGAGGTTATGTAAATTGCCAAGGGTCACACAGCTGGTGAAGTGCCTGAGACAGGATTTGAACTTGAGTCTTGCCTTGCTTCAAGCCCCACATTTTATCAGTAGGCACCAACTTTAAAATGGCTTCAAGGGATGGAGATTAGACCTATGATTACAAATGCTATAGAGAACTCCCAGATAAGGAAAATTCCTCCACCATTTCAGGTTGGTACCTTCTCTGCAACTTAGAGTCTTAAAGAGTTGCCTACAGCACTGAAGTTGAGTGACTTGCCCAAGGTCACACAGCTAGAATGTGTCAGGTCTTCAGAGCTCTGAGGCCAGTTCTTTAGCCCTGTCTCTCTAAGCATATTATAAACATCTAAATGTTAATTGTCAATTATTAAGTAAAATTCAGAAATGTAAGTAGGATTGTAGAATAATTAGAGTGAGATGTAACAGATGAATAGTACTACTCTAAGTTGAGAGAGAGAGGGAGAGAGAGAGAGAGAGAGGGAGGGAGGGAGGGAGGGAGGGAAGAAATGTGCCCTGAGACTCATCAAATAGTATAGAAGTCCTCCAGTACGTAGATTGTTTGCATATAATTTTTGTATGTTGTTTCTTCCATTAGACTGTAAGCTCCTTGAGAGTGGGGATTGTATTTTGCTTCTTTTTGTATCTCAACACACACTTAGCACCATGCCTGGCACACAGTGGGTGCTTAATAAATGCTTATTTACTGATATATTGACTGCATTGAATGGATCCCATATGGAGGTAGGAAATGGGCAAGAGTCACCCAGAACGCCATCTCTTAGAACCCCTACCCCCTTCCTTCAAAGCCCAGCTCAGGGCCCCCTTCTCACAGGTGACCTTCCCTGATCTTCCCTCAGTTCTTAGTTCTCTCTCACCTTGTGACAGGTTTTGTATTTTTTTAATCTGTGCCCATATCAGATCACTCCCAAAGAAAGTAAGCTCCTTGAGGGCAGATTTTGTCTTGGTTGTGTGTATATGTGTATATCTGTGTGTATGTGTCTTTGTATCACCACAGGCATCCCTCAGGGCTTTCCCATAGCAAGAATTTTAATAAATATTTCTTAAATTGTCAAGCTGAATTACCCATGTGCAAGAGAGGGGATGGATTTTGATTCACTCCTTTGCGGGGTGAACCCACAAGGATGGGGTCAAAGCATCACTAATGTACTATTATTTTAGGTAGACAGATGAAAACCCTCTCTGAAGGCCATGAAGAAATCAGAAGCCAGCAGACTTCAATAGAGCTGGAAGGAGAGGGACTCAGAGGTCGCCATGGCCCAGAATTTCATTTAGCTGATGAGAAAAGTAAGGCATTGACCAAAATCAACCATGGTCACAAAGCCAATGACTTCGGGGGGATTCGAACCAAGGTCACCCCAATTCCGAGCCCAGCAGAGCCATCCAAAAAAGGTGAGGCAAAGAGCAGGGTAGGCGGCCCTTCCTCAGGACACCTTGAAGTCTCCTTGTTGAAAAGAAGCTCTCTGTTATTTTAGCCTCCATAACCCAGCCAGCCCTCTCTTGGGGGCACTGCCAGGGAAGCCCCAGACTTGTTAATCTGCCCTTCCCTCTGTCCACCTCCTTCCAATGCCTTTCATTCTTGCTTGGAGTGCACCCAGCTATCAGACAATAGGTGTGCTGTAGTCCAGATAAGCCAGGACAGGATCGACTATCTACTCTATGGGGAACAGAGGTGAAATCAAGGGTAAGAATAATTCTGTCCTCCCTGGTGCTGAAAAGTTTTTTCAATATGCTCCCTCTCTGTGGCTTGATTGAAGACTGACTCTGAGGAGCAGGATACTCTAGGGCTGGTGGATCTGAATTCCAGAATCCGGGGACTCCATGTTGGCCCCCATTGATAGGCACTTTACGATTACTTCAAAAAGTGGTACCCTAGTATTTAAGGCTGAGGGGTGCCTTAGAGGAAGGGAAACTGAGGCACGGGTGGAAGAAGTGATTTACACAAGGTCAAATAGTTAATAGCCTACCCAAGCTTCAAATCCAGGTCCTCAGCTGCCTCTCTTGGGATTCTTTGGTATTGGGGACTCCTCAGGAGCTACATAAGGATGGAGAAGCAGGTTTGAAAATGCCCAAGCCCAGAAGCAAAATTGTCATTTCTAGAGTGGCGGCAGCAAAAACCTGTTCATTCTTATTCATTCATCCATACTTACTATGTGTTCAGGCTCATTCTCTGTACTGCTGAGGCAGCAAGAAAAGTGTAAAAGTCCCTGACCTCAAGGGGCTTATAATCTAGTAGGGAAAACAAAACAGATGCACATGAATAGGTCATCCAATCTAATCCAACAAGCATTTATTAGGTGTCTACTGTATACAAGGCAGAGGGGCAGTGTTGGTCAGTGGATAGAGAGCTGCCCTCAGAGCCTGGAGGACCAGGGATCAAACCTTCCCCTCCCCCAATACTGACAGTATGAGCGTGGGCCACTAACTCAGTATTTAAGATACAACTCTGTAAGCATATCAGCAAGGTCCCAATCTGCATCCCAAGTGTCCTATACCAATGAACTAATGGGTCTGTCCTCTTGAAAGAAAGGGGAAGGTGAAAGGGAAAAAACACTTATAAAATGCCTGCTGTGTGCCAAACATTTTGCTAAGGACTTTAAAATAATCTAATTTGATTCTTTCAACAACCCTGAGAGGTAGGTGCTGCTACTATTTACAGTTGAAGAAACTGAGGCAGCCAGAAGTTAAATAACTTAGATTATAAGCTCTTTGAGGGCAAGGACTGTCTTTTTTTCTTTTTATTCATTTATCCCCAGTACTTAGAGCAGTGCCTGGCACACAGTAGGCACTTAATAAATGCTTATTGGATTATTGAGTGGATTTCCTGCAGATTACATAACTACTAAGTATTAAATTTGAGCTCAGGTTCAGTCAGGAAGCTGACTCCAGGTTCAGCCTTCCATCTGTGGCACCACCAAGAATGTTGCTTACAGGTAGGGGACAAACACAAAACAAGGAACGATTTTTGCCCTCAAAGAATTTGCTTTCTCCTAGGAGGATAAAACAAGACAAAATAAGCAGATATACGGTCATTTAAAGAGGGTATAAGAAGCCCAGACAACTTGGATTCCTAAATCCAGAAAGGCTTGCCAGTGGAGATGGCACATCAAGTGAATCTGGAAGGAGTTCTGTAAGGTACAGGTGTGGAGTGAGGCATTCTTATAAAGCTGCTGTTTGAGAATATAGAGGTCGGGCACGGAGGGACAGTCAGGTGATACAATGGATAGTGCCCTGGGCCTGGAGTCAGGAAGACTTGAATTCAAATTCAGCTTGAGACACTTCCTAGCTGTGTGACCTTGGGAAAGTCACTTAACTCCTATTTCCCTCAGTTCCTCATCTGTAAAGTGGGGATGTCCTGAAGAAGGAAATGGCAAACCATTCCAGTATCTTTGCCAAGAAAACCTCATGGACTTGGTCACGTAGAGTTGGACACGGCTGAACAACAGTAGTAAGGGAACATAATGTATTGCAAAGGGTCTAAGACTTAAGAATCATGAGAAAGCTGGCACAACATCTTTGGGCTTCAGCTTCCCCCTCTGTCAAATGAAGGTGGTGGTCCTCGTTCTGTCCATTTCACAGGTTGTTGTATAAATGAGAGCTGTGTTAGGTGTGTACGTGTGTGAGCGAGGATGTGCACTCAAATTCCCTCCCCCAGCTTCCTTCCATCCCCACATTGTGTGTGTGCGCACAAAGGCAAGTATCCGCTGCCCTAAGCAGGGGCATCTGTGACCTGCTGTTCACTTGGACCACTGATGCTCTAACAGAGGCTGGTCTTGTTCCTTCCCTAAGTGGCCCGAGACCTGCACTACGGTGACTGTTCGGTGAGAACAGGAAGGGCCTTTGAAGCGAATTCCTGGAGAAATACATGTGGATTTTCTTAACTGACCGTGTCTCCTGCCCACCTCTCCCCCCCCCCAATGACTTTCTTCCTTCCTCCTCCTTCTGCCTGGATTTTCTTCTTCTCTTTCTCTTCTCTGCCAGGTTTTGCTCTCTTTTCTTGACCCTGACTTCCTCCTCGCTGGTGTTACCTGGTCATTGATCCCTGGGGCAGGAACACCAACTCAATAATAAATGAAGCAGGCAGGTGACAAATATTTATTAAGGACTTACTATGTGCCAAACACTGTGCTAAGTCTTGAGATACAAAAGCTAGGACAGGGATAGGGAACCTATAACCTCGACACCACAGATGACCCTCTAGGTCCTTGAGTGCACGGGCTGTCCCTACCTCTGTAAGAGAAAGTAACATAGGCTCTGCCCTCCAGGAGCTTCTGTTCAAATAAATGAAGACAATACATAAAAGTAAACTGGAAAGGAGGGTGGGGAAGGAGTGGGAGAAGAAGGTGCCTGATGCTGCCCTAAAGGCTAGAAGGTCTGAAGTGCAGCCTAGAGAGGAAACAGTTAAAGGACCCATGCACACAAATATGTTTAGAGCAGCTATTTGTGGGGTGGCAAAAACCAAAACCCCAAAGTGGAAACTAAGGCAATGCCTGTAATGGAGGAAAGGCTAAAGAAGTGACAATATGTGAATGTGATAGAAGGCACTGTGAAGGAAGAAATGATGAAGAGAAACCTAGGCTGACTGATTACAGAGTAGAGCAAGCCAAACCAGGGGGAGAAAGCCCACATGATAACAGTGGCATTACAAAGAGGAACAACCCCAAAAGACCTAAGAATTCTGAACAGCAGGTATTTATTAAACACTCACTATGTGCCAGCCACTCTGCTAAGCACAGGGCTAAAGAAAGTTCCTGCCCCTCAAGGAGCTCCCTCTAAGGGGAGGGAGGAGGAGGGGGACAATGAGCTTGCAGATATGTAGTTCAGTTCTACAGTCCTGTGTGACTCTTCATGGCCAACAGGGTTAAGTGACTTGCCCAGGGTCACACTGCTAATCAGTGCCTGAGGCTGGATTTGAACTCATGAGGAGGAGTCTTCCTGATTCCAACCCAGTTCAGTAATCTATCCACTGAACCACCTGGCTGTACAACTATGTACAGCCAAGGAGACATGGTGGTGGGGGTGGGGGGGGGGAAGTGAGAGAGAAGAGAGAGAGAGAGGAGAGAGAGAGAGTATTAGGATTAACAGGGATCAGGAAAATGGGATTTTAGATGGACCTGAAGGAAGCCAGGGAAGGCAGAATCTGTCATCAAGAAACCTGGGGAGGGGTCTAGTCCCTTTCCCATTGTGACAGTTGCCTATAAGAAACAGATAAAACCAAGGAGAATCTGGTTATTTAGATAGATGTCTGTCCTCTAGCTGTTGAGCTGTGAGCTTAGGTTGGAGGGAGAACAAGAAGGTAGCTCTGGGTGCATGTGTGTGTGTGTGTGTGTGTGTGTATTTCTTCTATGTTGTATGTGTCACTGCAAACACATCCAGAAAAAGAACTACAGAGTCTGAATGCAGATCGAAGTATATTATTTGCTCTCTCTCCCTCTCTTTCTTTTTGTTTCTTCTTTCTTGTGGTTTCTCCCATTGGTTGTAATCTCCTTTACAATATGACTAATGTGAAAACAGGTTTAATATGAATGTATATGTAGAGTCCGTATCAAATTACATGTTGTCTTGGGGTGGGGGAGGAGAGAGATGGGAAGAAAATTTGGAACTCAAAATCTTATGGAAGTGAATGCTGAAAACTAAAAATAAATAAATTTATTTTAAAAAAAGAATCACTCTGTTATGAGTTGCCCATATGCATTGATTGAGGGAATTTCCCCAAACCAATAAAATCACTGACTTGGATTAACGCTCTACCTGCATCCCCCCCGCAAAAAAGGAGGAAATAGAAGATTTGGTAAAGCTTTCCAATTTGAATGTTATATGAGAGTAGGATACTTTTAGCATCACATGCCCCCCAACCATGGGCATCTGAAGCACTAGGCTTAAATACCTGTAATGGGGAGGTAGAAGATCAAGGTCCAAAATATTATCCCAGGCTAGAAAGCAGAGGCATGGCAGAAAGCTCAAGATTCTCCTTTCTTCCTGATTCCATTAGGCCTTCACTGGCAACCCACCATAAGCCAGGAAGTATTGGAGCAGAGATGCCCCTAGTTAGCGGTCTTCTAATCTGTGCTCAGGCTACATCCAAGTTCCATTCCCCAGCCTCCATCATATCATAGGATCTTCTGTGTCAGGACTGGTGGGGGCCTCTCACTGCCAGACAGCATCAAGATGTGGGGCCAACTGGGCAAAAGCTTTTTGGTAGTCTTTGATGGACACTCTAGAATGGCTCTAGGATCATGGGTTCGGGGTTGACTATTGCCTCTGGGGATGACTAGCTCTGTGACTACATAAACATTCTCTGCTCCTACCTCAGAGTCTTCCCTCTGAGATTTTCCTTCTTTGTCTCACTGTATATGTCTTGTATACACAATTTTTAAAAATTTGTCTCTCCCATTAGATCGTAAGCTACTTGAGGGAAGGGACCCTGTTTCTGCCTCTCTTTGTGTCCTTACTGTTTGGCATACAGGTGTCCGTATTTCATTTTTGAAGAGGACCAGTGACACAACAGATGGTGCCTTGACTTGTGTGTAAATCAGATTTAAGTGAGGCAGAATTGCACAGAGTCATAAGCCTCACTTTCTCTTCCAAAGTCATTAAAGTCCAGTGGCAGGACAAAGGTCAAGGTGACTGGCAATGTCCTGGGATGCAGTGGGTGACTTTGGCATATTCTGTGTTTGACCAAGTTCTAAGTGACTCACAGAGCCTGCTTCAGTCAACTTCCTGGCCATTGCAACAAATCGTTCTCATTAGTTCATTCTGCCAAGGAGAGTCTTGGGCTGTTTAGGGTACGCAGCCCCACTAACTCACAGATGGGTTTGAGACCTGTGGGTTATCTGCATCTAGATGGCTCAATGGATAGATCGCTGGTCAGGAAGACCTGAATTCAAATCCAGCCTTAGACATTTACTGGTTGTATGGCCCTAGGCAAGGCACTTTAATATATATATGTTTGCCTCAGTTTCCCCAATTTTAAAATGGAAACCATAATAGCACCTACCTGGCAGGGTTCTTGTGAGGACCAAAGGCAGTGCTTAACAAATGCTTACCGACCACAAAGCAAGCTCTTTGGGGGCAGGTAATGTTTGGCTTTTGTCTTTCTGACCCCAGTGCTTAACAAAATGCCTGTCTAATAAATGCTAGTTGATTGATAAGTTGACCACCCTGGATTAAGTCAATTAATTTCCCTAGATCTTGCTTTCCTCAGCTGGGAGAGTTGGCATCAATGTCCTTTAAAGTCCTTTCCTATTCCAAATCCAAGTTTGAAAGAGAGGAGGCCTTGGCATAGTTGAGAGAGAGCTGGCCTTGAAGTCAGAAAGATCTGGATTCAAGTCTGACCCTACATATACTGGCTCTCTAATGGTAAGTGGCTGTTTCACCAATCTGGCTAGCAGCTGTTGTGGGGGTGAAAGACCAACACAAGCCCAGCAACAAGAACACTACCAGCACACTGCAAAAGCCCAGGTTCTTTTGATCTGCTTTAGTAAGGAAAACAATGTTAAAGGGTTGACAAGCTTACTTTAATTCAGCATACAAATACCATTCACTTAGTTCAGGGAAAAATCCAGTACCCTGAATTTCAGAGTAAAATACAAACAAATTACAAACATTGACAGACAGACCCATACAATTCATAGTTACCAACATCTAGGTTCAGACTGGGAGCTCGTAACAAGGACTGGCCCAGAGTCACTCGTGCCACCACTGCTGTGGGTAGGAGCTCCGAAAAAGAGAAAGCCAACCCCTGGTTTTATATCTTTTTCAAGGTCGAGGGTGAGTCACACATTCAACTCACCCACATGACCTAAAATCGTCACAAAGAGGCGACTTAAACCCATGTGGTCTAAAAACCTCTGATGTCCCAAACATGTCACCCAAACTCATGTGTAAACTAGGCCCACCCCTGAGGCAAGGAGGTCACCAAGGGCTCTTAATCTAATCAAGGAAACAAAGGCCAAACTCTTCAAGGGCACTTGGTTGAACTGAGTGCTAAGAGCCCGTTTTGTTTACCAACACAGTGGCTTAATTTCTCAGTGCCCTAGAAATCATGTTAAGAGGAATTACAGAGCAGGCTCTAATCTTCATTAGTAGAAGGGATTTCCTTACATGGAGTATCTCATGCCAATAAAATCATGGGTTTGGTTAGAGAGAAAAAGAAAGGTAGACAAAACACAGAGATAAATGACTGAACTAATGCAGATATTTTAACTTTAATTTTTTCCTGGATCAGAAAGGGAGCCCTGTGGCTGTGCCCAGATCCAGGGCCATAACAAAGGATTCTGGAACCTAGAAAAATTCAAGAAAGATAGGGAAAGGGAGGAGAAGAGAGGAGGAGAGAAAGGGGGAAGGGAAGGGAAAAGGAGAGAAAGGGGAAGAGGGAAGAGGACAGGAAGAAAGGAGGAGGGGAGGGGAGGGGAAAAGAAGGGAGGAGAGGGGGAGGGAGGAAAGGAGAGGGAGAGGGGAGGGGAAGAGGGAGGAGGGAAGGAAAGGGGTGGGGAAGAGAAGGGGGAAAGGGGGAAGTGTAGGGACAGGGAGGGGAGGAAAAGGAGAGGGGAGGGGTGGAAAGGGGAAGAGAGAAGGAGGGAAAGGAAGGGGTGGGGAAGAGAGAGGAGGGAAGGGGAGGGACAGGGAAGGGAGGAGAGGGAGAGGGGAAGGAAGAAGAAGAGAGGGGGAGGAGAGGGAAGGAGGAGAAGAAGGAAGAAATCTGTAGGGAAGAAGCTGGAGAGATATTTCAAAGCTGCTACTGGGGAAACTGAGGAGCTCACCTTGGACTGCCTACCTCTGGCCCAAGTAGGTCTTCACCTTTCTAATACCATGAGAGTCTGCTATGTAAAACACTTAGGTGATATACTTGAAGTCAGAAAGACCTAGGTTCAAAGGTTGCCTCACACACTTACTAGCAGTGTGACTCTTGGCAGATTTAACATTTCCTCAACTGTAAAAAGAGAAGGTCACATGAGATGGTCTCTGAGATCCCTTGTAGTTGCCTAGATATGATCCGATATAACCACAAAAATGGGGAGAGCTGTATGACCACCAGGATAGGGAGTAGATCTGTTTAATTACTTCTAATGTATTTTATCGATCCCATTTGACTTTGCATCAAATTCATTTCTGAGTAGGCTAAACCATTCTCCCACCCCACCCATATTGGATATTTTCCTATGACAAAGAAAAGTAATTAAGTAACCATATCCTATACAGTGGCTACATTTGATACTGTATATAATATTCTACCCTATTGGTTTCCCACCTTTCTTTGGTGAGAATAGTTTCTATTTCATTATCTGTTCCTCTGCATTTTATGGGTGCCTTCCTTAATTTTCAGGCCCCTTAGGCAAAGATCTTTGCCCCCCTAGTTATGGTGCTGTTCACACACCAAGATAGGCAGCACCCCCTGAACCAGGGGATTGACAAGTTCACCAGCCTTTGAAAATAGTCCCAGAGATCATATGAGAGTGGCATCCACTTCCTGTTCCCTGAAGCAAGCGGCTCTGGACCCAGATATTGCAACACAGACCTCCCAATGGTAGTGTTTCCTCTTCTGTTAGGTTCTTTTCCCCTCCATACAGCCAATGCATGCTGCCCTTCCCCCCACGTTCTCCCAAGCATGGAAAGAGTTAACACCCATCACAAAGTGGCAGAAATGTCCGTAGCCAGCGAGGCAGCTCTATTCCCCACCTCGGCTGGCTCCTATTAAAGAGTCTATGTTTTATTAATATTTGGTATTAAAGTTTAATAGTGTGATTACGGGGGGAAAAATGGGACTTCAAATTCCAGGAGTATTAGAGGTTTTTCGAAATTCTCTGAGCAAGGGGGACATTTGTCAATGGCTCACAGGACAATTCCACCCCCAACCATCCATCACAGCTTTAGCAAATCCTGTGCTTGTGAACATGGAGCCTCAACCAATTCATGGTCTGTCAGTATCTTCTCTTCCTCTGACAAGGAACACCCTTATTCCTTCATTTCTATGTCTAGCCCTAGGCATTTATGAAGTGCCTACTGTGTGTTGGGCATTGTGCTAGACTCTTCAGAAATGGGGGAAGGGGGGCAATCAATCAAGTATTTATTAACAGTCTACTATACCAGGTACCATCCTAGACACTAAGGGTACAAAGACAAAAACAGGACAATCCCTACCCTCAATAAGTTTACATTCTACCAGAGGGGAACAATATATAAACACATGCAGAAATACAAATATTTTCATATGCAAATGATTCTGTCAATTCCTGGGTGTGCAAGCTCCCTCCAATGTTGCAGATTTCTGACTAAATCCCATTCACACCTATATACCAAGTAATTTTAAGGAGAGACAGACACTAGAAGTTGGGTGGGTTAAGAAAGATCTCACTCAGCATTTGAGCTGAGCTTTGAAAGAAACTAGAGGTTTTAACAGAGGGGAGTGAGGAGGGAAGGTGCTCCAGGTATGGAGAACAACCTCTGCAAAGACATCCAAGGCAGGAGATAAGAGTAGAGAAAAGAAAGAAAGAAAACCAGTTTGATTAGATCACAACAGGGTGAAAGGACATGTTTGGGCACTGGGTGGGGGATGGAAGGAAAGCTCTGAATGCATTACATCAATCCCTCCTAAAAATAAACCTCCCAAATACAATCCTTCCCCAGTTCTCTCCTAGTCTATCTCAACCCTCTTCCTGTTAGAAGATAATGTTCCTAAGACACTCTAATCACAACCTACAAGACATTTGGGTGAAGTAAATGGGGAGGGAGGGAGTTTTCAAAGAGTCTCCCATTCTCTCACCTGGACACCCCGTGACAGATTCAATACAACAAAATGTTAAATGGGGATTCTCTCCTCTCTGTCTCTCTCTGCCTCTCTCTCTGTCTCTGTTTGTCTGTCTCTCTCTGCCTCTCTCTCTGCCCCATTCTCTCCCTTCCTCCCCTCCGCTTCTCTCTGTCTCTGTTTCTCTGCCTCTATCTCTCTCTGTCTCTCTGTTTCTGTCTCTCTTTGTCTCTGTCTCTCTCTGTCTCTCCCCCCCCCTCCCAAATCTTTCCAAGCCTTGGAGATCAAATCCCACTCTCACCTTCTGCATGAACATTCTGCCAGTTCTCATTGATTTTCTTCTCCTTTGAATTGCTCCAGCACATAGTCTGTACCCCATAACAAACACTAAATTAATTACATGCTGTCTCGCATGGTTTGCCACTGACTCTTGTCTCCATAACTAGATGGTGAGGTCCTCAGGGGGTAGAGACCGAGTGTCCCCAATAGCAGACTGGATATGAGACTAAGCCTGAGCACTCCGTCCCGGAGTATTGAAGCTAAAGGGGCCCTAGAGGTCATTCTCAGCAACCCCTGCAGGTTACAGAGAAGGAAACTGAAGTCTTCGAGGTTGAGAGACTTCATAAAATCCCAGCATTGGGACCTGGACCTCAACAAAACTCCTCTAGGGCATCTATTCATTCAACGAGCATTTTTTAAAAACATTTATTCCATTCCAAGAGTTGTGTTAGGCGCAGGGTATAGACAAAAATGAAGTAATCCCTCCCTCTGAGAAGCTTAGCATGCTCAACATAAGGTCAATTCAGCCTCTGCCTAAAGAGAGGGGACCCTGTACTTCTTGCTTTACCACTTTGAGATAGAATTAAAGATCGGGGATCCTGTCTTTGTTTGCTAGTTTTTATACTTAAGCCTAAATCTGTCTCTTTGCGACTCCTCCACCCACCCCTACAATTCCAGTGCTCTTGGCTCTCCAAATTGAGGCTTAGCAGAACAAAGCTGATCCCTTCTAAGACAGTCTTTCCCATATTTCAAGACAACTGTCACAGCCCCCCAGGCCTTCTATCCTCTAACCTAAATGTGCCCAATTACTTTGGCCGATGCTTCTCTGTCTTGACCTCTGGGCCCTCGGTCATCCTGGCTGCCTTCCTCTGGATATTGTCCAGCTAATGGATGAACTTCCTAAAATTCAGGACTTGGAACTTATAGAAAGTCACATAGCTAATTAGTGCCCTTCCTCCCAGCCTCCCAGATTACTTTCCAGCTATGTCATGTTGTTTGGTCATTTTTCATTTGTGTCTGACCCTTTATGACCCCATTTGGGGCTTTCTTGGTAAAGGCACTGGGGTAGTTTGACGTTTCCCTTCTCCAGACTATTTTATAGATGAGGAAACTGAGGCCAAGAGGGCTAAGTGACTTGCCCAGGGTCACACAGCTAGGACGTGTTTGACGCCAGATTTGGACTTGGGTCCTCCTGACTCCAGGGTCAGTGCTCTGTCCACTGCACCACTTACAGAATATATACAGAGGTATATACTCTGTATGCATCTAATTATTTATAAGTTGTCTCCCTTGATGGTACCTCCTTGATAGCAGGAACTGTTTTTGCCTGGCACACAGTAGGTACCTAATAAATACTTGTTAGTAGATGGATTGATAGTAATTGAGAGAAGAGATAAAAGTCCAATCTTGTCAGTCCAAATTTAGTTTTAGGGTTTTCTTTCCATTTAATTACTTTATCATGCTTACCTCGCTATCGATAAACTTTTCTTAAAAGCCAAATAACATCTCTTTACTTACTCTCAGAAGTTCTGGACCTGAAGTGTATAAACTTTAAAAAAAAGTGTTTTTGGTAAGTATTTCAATTCAATTGATTTCTTTTGTAGTCTTATGTATTTTATTTAATGTGTTTAAAAGCATTATTCAGAAAGGGGGGCCATGGGTTTTACCAAACGGCACAAGCGTTTGGTCCCTGACACAAAAATGGTTCAGAAAGCCAGCTTTACTAACTCTCCTGTTATAGTAGGCACCTAGGTGGGGCAGTGGACAGAGCGCAGGCCTTCAGACACTTACTAGCTGTGTGACCCTGGGCAAGCCACCTCACCCTATCTGCCTCAGTTCCTCATCTGTAAAATGAGCTGGAGAAGGAAATAGCAAACCACTCTAGTCTTTTTGCCAAGAAAACCACACAATGGGTCACAAAGAGTGGTACATGACTGAAATGACTCAAAACCAGCAATGCTCCTATTCTAAGCAACTACTCAGTTTAGTGAATAGAGTACTGACCTTGGATTCCAGAAGATCTGAGTTCAAATCCTCAGACACTTATCTGTGTGACCTGAACAAATCATTTACCCTCTATCAGTCTTAGTCCCCTCATCTGTAAAATAGAAATGATAATAAGGTCCTATTCTTCAAGGTTGTGTGAAGATCAAATAATATATAAAGTGCTTTGAAAACCTTAAAACACTGGGCAAATGCTTGTCATCGTTGTGATTCTTTTTTGCATTGTGCTTAAGCTCTTTCAATGTCTTTGGGGAAAAGACAAGGGAAACTGAAATCACAGTGAAAAGAAGGGTAGGAAGGAGGAGAGGAAGGGAAGAGAGATAGGAAGGGAAGGAAGGAAGGAAGGAAGGAAGGAAGGAAGGAAGGAAGGAAGGAAGGAAGGAAGGAAGGAAGGAAGGAAGGAAGGAAGGAAAGAAAGAAGGAAGGAAGAAAGGGAGGAAGAAAGGGAGGAAGGAAGGAAGGAAGGAAAGAAGAAAGGGAGGAAGGAAGGAAGGAACTCTCATAGTGTAACCACTTTGGGGAGATTCATTACTTGCATTGATGGGGACCTGGCTGTACTTAACTGGGTGGATTCTGTACTCCCCAGAAGAACAGAAACTTATGGAGAGCAGAGACTGTCTTTGTACAGCCAGAGCTTAATATAGTTCCTGGCACATAGTTTTTTTAATAAATGTTTGTTGAATTGCACAGTGCTGAAAGGAAATGAATCATCCTTAAAAGACCTTTGTAAAGTGTCTATTAATGCTATAATTATTCAGGCATGGCTACTGCCCTCCAGAGAAAGGTTCTAGGAGGGAAAGGCAGACAGAGACCGAAGTGGGCAACATTTTGTGCAGTGGTCCTAGCATCTAAGGACCTGGATTCCCTTCCCACTTTTAACACTCATTATTTGTATGAGCTTGAGCAAGTAACTCAACTAATGTAACCTTGATTTTCTCATCTATAAAATAAGGCAGCTGGACTTAGATGGTCCCTAAGGTCCCTGCAAGCTCTAGATCTCTGCTCCTTTTATGAGCAAAGGACACTCTTTGAAGGCTGTGCTTGAAGAGACAGAGAGATATCATTGTCCAAACTAAACTGCTTCTTCATATGGACGGAAATAAGTGTTTCGGTTACTTTTAAAACAAAAGTTTATATTTTGAGTCTTGTGAACCTGAGTGCTTATAAGGGAAGCTGATGACTAACCTGCAGGACAAGGTCAGATACTGGAGTACTCAGATCATCTGGGTGAAGGAAATCATCAGGACAAATGAGAAATTCTCTAAATCAGAGGCATCAAAGACACTGCCTAATCAAATTAAAATGTAATTGGGAAATATTTAACAAAATACAATAAAATATAGGTAGTGCTTAATAAATGACAGACGACTGATGGCTATAATATCAATTGCTTCACAAAGATCCCATCAGGCACCCCTGGCCTCTGCCCCTTGTTTCTATATTCTACACTTCTGGCTTCTTTCAACCTTCCTCAGCTGCCCACAAGTATTAATTGTTTCATCAAAGATCCCATTTTTTGTTTCACTTTCTACAACTTTTAGCAGCATCTAGCATGGGATCGTTTTGTTGCAAGTGCCACTTTTTCTGCTATTCTCCTCAGCCTCCAGCAGATGGCTCTTGTTCCCTTTTCTAGGGGATATGTCATTCTCTGACCCAGAAGGCAAAGAAGGCCTTAGGTAGTACTTAAAAACCCACCTGTAGGACAGAGTGCCTCCATTTCTTTTTCTAGGGTCCTTTTACACACCAGTTCCCATAGTTCAGGGCCTCTCACATGACGAGTCTTTCAGAAGCTACTGGTATCTCCTCCCTTTGCATCTCAAGAATGGGTCTCTTTTCCACACTCTATTTTCCCATTAGGGCTTTTTGCTATTTGCATCCTCTGCCCTGCAGCACCTAACCAGTAAATGTGCTTGTGTGAGAACCTCTTAATACTTAGAGGAGGACCCTATTCTCTCATTTGTCCTCCCATCCCTCACTTTCCTGGATGGCAGTTGGGCCAGAGTATTCTCGATCTTTACCTCTGCCTACTGGCATCCTTAGCCCCTTTGTAAGGCTCATAGCAGGTGTCACCTCCACAGGAAGCCTTCCCTGATTCCTCATACAATCAACACTCTCTCCCCCTTAACCCAAACTTCCCTTTTAGTTACTTTATACAAACTGTCTATGGACTAGTCTGTATGCTTATTCTATCTTCTTAGTAGAACATCAGATGCTCCTTCAAGGCAGGGGCTGTTTCATTCCTTTTTTCTTCACATTACCTCAGCACCTAGCAGTGGCAGGAAAATAAATAACTTCATTAACTTAACTTAATGAATGCTCTTCAAATTGAATTGATCATAGGTAGTAATAAGTAGCAATGGTGAGTCTTCCAACGGTGTGCCTTTGTACTGGCTGTCTCCTGCACCTGGAGTGTTCTCCTTCTTCACTTCCATCTCCTGAATTCCTAGAAAACTGCCCCAATCCTGCCTTCTGCATGAGTCCTTTTCTGGTCTCCCAACCCCCTAGTGCCATTCTGCTGAAGCTGCTTTCCATTTACACCAAATATATCTTATATCATACCTAGTTCTCTGCTTGTTGTCTGCCTCATTACAATAAAGGAACTTTTTGAGCGCTGGGGCTATTTTTACCTTTATTTTCCCTAGTGCTTAGATCAGTACCTTGCACATAGTAGGTACTTAATAGTTGCTTGCTGGCTAACTGGTAAGCGATAGAAATAGAAAGTCCTGTGATGACATCTGCTGCCATTCCCCACTGTGAATAAATGATTTAAGTAAAATGTTCCATATCCCCTATTCTTTTTCACCATTTTTTTTCATGGGAGGGGTGAACTGGAGAAGGAAATGACAAACCACTCTGATATCTTTGCCAAGAAAAACCCAAATGGAGTCAGGAAGAGTCAGACATGGCTGAAAAATGACTCAACAACAAAAAGAAGATGCCTTGATGGAAAAGTGCTTCTGTGATCCCCTTGGGGGCTGAGTTTCCATCTGCTGAGAGAAAGGAAGGGGAAGTTGGCCCTGTGGGCCCTACGGAGCTTCCTAGAAAGGCCCCAGCAGTAGCTGAAACCTTATCTGAGCAGCTCCAACCTTCTTAAGGAAGCACTTAGTGTAAAAAGTAGCAGAAATGGTTAGTGAAAACAGATCTTGCCTGAACAATTTCTGGCATGCAGGATCAACATCTCTGAAACCTCTCCTTCCCCTCCCACTTCCTATTCCTGTCCCCAAACAACCCAGTTTTTATCCCCTCAAACACTGGTAGAAGAGTAGATAAAATGCTGGCTCTGGTGTTAAGGAGAGGGTGCAGATTCTGGTTCTGCTGTGTGCTGCCTCTGTGACCTTGGGGAAGTCACTCTAATACCACCACCACCCCACCTCCACCTTAGTTTCTTATCAATTTAATGAGGGGCTTGGACTAGAGGGTCTATCCAGCTTTAGATATAGTAATAACAGCTGCTATTTATATACCACTTGCAAAGCCCTTTACAAATGGTATAATATTTGATTTTCACAGCAACACTGTGAGGTAGGTGCTCTTCTTACCCCCCCATTTTACAGATGAGACAAACTGAGGCAAAGCATGATTAAGTGATTTGTTCAAGGTCATACAGCTAGTAAATATAAGGGTTGTATTTGAATTTAGGACTATCCTGACTCCAGGGCAAGCACTCTATCCACTGAGACACCCACCTGCCTATGGTCCTCTGAGCCAGGTGCATCCTAGAGAGGTTGTTATGAGCTCAGAGGAGAAAGAGATGGCTTCGAGGTGGTGAGATATTTGAAGGCTCCTTGGAGGAGATAAGACTGCATCTAGGCCTTGAAGGATGTAGTTAATCTAGGGAATTGGCAGTGGAGAGTATTCAAAGAAGGAGGGCAGAGTATGAGCAAAAAATTCTAGGAGAGAAGGCAGCACCCCTCATACTGTAGACACTTAATAAATAAATGCTTGTCAGTTTGGATTGGGTTGGGTTAGACTAGATTTAAATATTGATTATATTTATCATATCATATTATACCAACATAAATATCAAATATTGATTAAATAGGTTTAAAAAATCAATTAACCAACATAGAATTAAATACAGTTATACGTGGACTTGGCAATTCGTGCCCTCACTGGCCCCCATCATGTCTTTCCTCTACCCCTGCTCAGGCTAAGTCCAAGTCATCCATGGTAAGGGAAGGACCAAACCAGCTCCGTTGGGAGATGGAAGAGGACACTAAGAAAGCTGCTGTTTTTTTGTGGACCTAACATTGAGAGTCTGGCGTTTGAATCTTGCCTCAGACACTTACTTGCTGTGTGACCTTGGGTAAGTCATTTAAACCTCTATGGACTTGATCTTCTTCAGATGTAAAATGAGAGTGTTCAATGCAAAGAATTCTAAGTTGGCGCAATGTGCCAGGCTTGGAGTCAGGAAGACCTGAGTTCAAATCCAGCCACAGATAGTGACAAACTGTGTGACCCTGGGCAAGTCACTTGTTTCTATTTGCCTCAGTTTTCTCATCCATAAAATGAGTAGGAAATGGCAAACCACTTTAGTATATTTACCAAGAAAACCCTAAATTGGATCAGGAAGAGTTAGACAGGACTGAAAAACTACTGAATAACAAAGAAAAAAGGTCCTTTACCATTCAAAAATCCATGAACTGAGGATGCCATCCTATATGTGTCACTGGGGGCAAACTACCCCATGCTTTCTGGTCCTCAGTTATCTTATTTGGAAAATGAAGATGATAATGCTGCCTCCCAGGATTGTTATGAGAGAGCTCCAGGAACCTGGAAGCCCTACAGAAACAGAAGGCATTTCTATTACTGGGACTGTGGCAAGAGGACAGAAGAAAGGGCACTCACGGAATGAGAACCGAGACCCAGCCTTTTACGAGCTGGCTCCAATCTAGGTTCCTAGGCCAATTACACAGAATTCCCCTGCCTCCCTGGAATGGATTCCAGGCAAACTGGGCAGTGTGCTATTCATTCCCCGTACGAGAATCTCCCATCTCCGTGCCTTTTCACGTACTTGCCCCCTGCCTGGAACGCACTCCCTCTTCACTTCAAATCCCTAGTTTCCTTCAAGGCACAGCTCAGGTGTTTCCTGGTCCCAGCTGTCCTTACTGCTTTCTCCCAGGCACACACCCCCGCCTCCCCATATTGAAATTTGTTGCTGTTATTGAGTCACTTTTTTCAGTCGTGTTTGACTATCTGTAACCCCATTTGGGGTTTTCTTAGCAAAGGTACTGGGGCAGTTTCCAGTTTCCTTGCCCAGCTCATTTTATAAATGAGGAAACTGAGGCAAACAGGGTCATACAGCTAGTAAGTGTCTGAGGTCAGATTCAAACTCAGGTCCTCCTGACTCCGAGCCTATCCACTTCACCAACCAGCTAATATTTTAATTACACTGTGCTTATACCATATATGTATTTTGTATTGACTTACTAGCTATGCACATTGTTCATATATACACGCTTGTCCTACACTGTTCCCTGAAATGTAAGCCCCTTGAGAAAAGGGTTAGTTGGTTTTTATCTCTGTATTCCCTGCATATCTATATCCTACCTATGGGAACTTGAGCGAAGTTTTTTCTTTTGGGTTTGGGCTTTGGGTTTTCTTGTTTGTTTGTTTGTTTTGTTTTTGTTTTTCACCTCTCTGGGTCTTAATTTCCTCATCTGAGCAGTTAGGGGGCACTATCTAGTTGGCTAAAGCTCAGGACTTGGAGTCAGAAAGAAAAGAGTTCAAATCCAACCTCAGATAAAATTATCCCTGTGAACTTAGAGGAGTCACTTAACCTGTTTGCCTCAGTTTTCTCATCTCTAAAATAGTGATGGTAATATTGTCTACTTCACAGTGTCGTAAGTATCAAATGAATGGATACAGGTAAAGGGCTTTGCACATTTTACAAAAATGCTAGCTATTCATTGTGAAATGAGGTGATCTGTGAAGCTATGAATCAATTGAGCATACCTTCTTTCAAAGGAGATCGAAAATTCAGGCAGGCCTACAGCTGGAGGGGGATGGGTGGTCTCCTTTCTCTCTCTCTCACCTGTGCCTGGAGATCATCCTTTTGGATTTGGGGAAGAGTGGGGGTAGAAAACTCACTGAAAAGAAAAAGAAAAAGGTCCTTTACTTGGGCTGTGTTTTGTATTTAATTTCCCAGTGAACGGCTCTTTTATCATTCCAAACCGTGAAAGTAAATTAAGAAGAAATGGTTTTCTTTCAATTAGGCTCAGGGTTGCTTTGAGTAACTGCCTATAATTCTATTTAATGAAAAAATAAAATCATTATTCCACTCCTACCCCTGCCTTGTCACGCGCTCACAGACGGGCTCCATTAGCGGGCACCGTGGATTTATTTAATTAGAAAAATATTTTGTTTTCTCTGATTCTTTGGGAGGAGGAGGGGAAAGAAAAAAAAAACCTCCAGGCACAAAATTAATCAAATCTGTTACCTGGTGGTTAATAACTTATAAACTACAGGCATCTATCAATCCTACTGAATATTCTCTCCTGTCCACTTCCTTTCTCCCTATAGCTCAGTCAACTGGCTTCCCTGTACATTCTAGTCCTCTCCTCTTGGGAGAGCTTCTCAGCCCCCCGGGAGAGAGATAAGAGTGGATGGACTCTGTGTAGTAGGAGCCCCCAGGAAAGGGGAGGACGCCAAATCCTTGTGTCTCCAGAACAATATGGGCTTTTCCGAATGTGGGCACACACAAAATGCAAAGGAA
Organism: Trichosurus vulpecula; assembly: GCF_011100635.1. NCBI lineage: Eukaryota > Metazoa > Chordata > Mammalia > Diprotodontia > Phalangeridae > Trichosurus > Trichosurus vulpecula. The sequence continues at coordinate 29,755,851 of NC_050574.1, forward strand.
AGGCAAGCTGGGAAAACACATGTGCTATTGGTTAAGGCAAATCTCTCTCCCCATCCCCTGCCCCAATCACCACTACTACAGCCTTCTGATGGTTCAGGGCAGCTGGCCTCAAAGGCCTTGGTGCCAGGACCGCCAATACTTGGGATGGTTATCTCTATCAGAACCAACTAACAGGGTTGGTGGAGGGAGCAGCAAGAAGCACAGAGACAGAGACAAAGAGAGACAGGAAAAGATACTGGAACCAAAGAGAGAAGTATATTCATTTACATTGCCCCCAACCAAAAAAAAAGGAATATGCTTTGTATTGTGGAATGGAAAGGAAGGGAAGGGTGAAGTGGGAGGCAGGAGACCGGAGACCCAGATTTCAGTCCTGCTTTGGCCACAACAGTATGTTTGAGTGCAAAAAGTCCAGACTTTGGAATCCAAGGGCCAGGGATCAGCTCCTAGCTCTGATGCTTGCTACCTATGTGATGTTGGGCAAGTCAATTAATGTCCCTGAGCCTCGGTTTTGTTATTTGTAAAACAAGGGAGTTGCACTACATGACCTCTTTAGGTGTCTTCTGTTCCCCAGCTGTGGTCTTATGACTCTGGCTTCATGAGCTCAGTTAAGTCAGTTCATCTAGATGTCATCTTCCTCAGCTAGATGAAGACAGGCATGGCTGACTACCTTGGAATTTTACCTCCTAGCTGTATGCACAAGTGACATTTCCCTCTGTGCCTAGAGAACATCCTCTCTCCTTCAGTCTACCATGGAAAATGTTTGCACTCAACATAGTAAGACGCTTTACCTAAGTTCCCTAGTGGCCAGCACTCTCTCTCTGGTCCTCAAATGATCATTTGTATACTTAACTGGCTACGTGTTGTATCTCCCTAGTGGAAGATAAGATTCTTGAGGACAGGTACAGTTTCATTGTTCTTTCTTTCTGTTCCTAGTGCCTGGAACATAATAGGTGCTTAATAAATATTTGTTGGCTTGACTTCAATTTGCCTAGAAGTTTAACTCAGCCTATACTTATTCCTGGAAAATCCCAGTTCTGGGCTATACTCAGGTTCTTTAATGAGAAAAGAGGAGGAGAGGAGAGAGAGGAAGGGGGAGAGAGTAACAGATAGACACAAAGAAAAACTGGATGATATAGGGAAGAGATAGAGAGGGAAGGAGAGAAGTAGGAGAAGGAAGAGAAGAGGAAGAGGAAGGGGAAGGGGGAGAGAGAAAGAAAAGAAGAAAGAAAGAAGGAAGGAAGGAAAGAAAGAAAGAAAGAAAGAAAGGGAGAGAGGGAGGGAAGAGGAAGGAAGGAAAGAAGGAAGAGAAAGAAAAGGAAGGCAGGAAGAAAGGAGAGAGGAAGGGAGGAGGGAAGGAAGAAGAAAGAAAGAATGAAAGAAAGAAAGAGAAAGAAAGGAAGGAAGAAAAGAAAGAAGGAAGGAAGAGAGAGAGAGAGAGAGAGAGAGAGAGAGAGAGAGAGAGAGAGAGAGAGAGAGAGAGAGAGAGAGAGAGAAAATGAATTGCAGAATCTGTAAGAGATTGACTCCTCAGGGGAACTTGCAAGCTTCTGAGGCAGCCCTTTCAGAATGGAACTATGCGCCTTGGAAAAGCTAGTATTTATACTGTGAAACAGATCTGAGTAACTATAAGAACTATCTGTCTCTTTAAGAACTGATATTTTACAGAGGAGGAAACTGAGGTTAGGTGAGGTTAGGTGACTTAAACTGAGTAAATGTCTAGTAAATGTCTGAGGTGGGATTTAGACTTTAATCCATGGAGAGTGGAGATGGATTGACACTGAGCCATCCACCCTCTCTCACCCAGTTCCCTTCCTGACTAGGCTGATTACCTGAAGGCACTGTCCAGGGTCAGGGGGACCCATCTGCAGGTCACAGAACATCCTTACTCTGTAAGAAGTTCTGTGGTCTTAAGAAAAGCATAACCTGGTAACTTAGCCTCAATAACCCTGGGCTCTAACCACTGAGCTCAAGTATCAGGGCATCTGACAGAATGGAAGCCAAAAAACAAAACCCCCAAGTTGCTTATGTTTATATTTCCTGCTCATCTGTACAGTTTGGGTTTGGAACGTCACATCATAGAGGGGCCTCGTTTTTCCTATGACTGGTCAAAGATGCCAAGGGGTTAAGAAACAGGCATCCACAGCTCAGATCTATATAGTATAAAGTGAAAGGAGGTGTTGGAAATTACCCAGTGAATCCAGTCAGTCTAGAGAGCTCACAGAGCTGATTCCAGATCAAAAGCCTTTCTTTTAACGACCCTGGTTATCCCTCACAGTCCATCCAGTCCAATCCAGCAAGCATTTACTAAGTGTTCTCTGTGTGCCAGGGACCGTGCTAGATGTTGGGAATATAAAGACAGGAGTGAAAAACGGACCCTAGCCACCAAGAGCTTACATTCTAGGGTGAAGAGGGGAAATTACCCTGAGCAGGTCAATCAATCAGTCACTTGGGACTCAGTTTCCCTCTCTGTAAAATAAGAAGATTTGGACTAGATGACCTCTAAGTTTCCTCATAGCTCCAAGTCTATGAGTCTATGATTTTAAAGGTGCTTTCATCAATTTTAAAGCAATAGGTAAATGTTATTTTTATTATGTCTAAATCAAATTCGAGTAGTTAAGGAGAAAAACGGTTACTGTATTCTTGCATCTTGTTCTTTTTTTAATTTGAATTATCTAGATACTGGGATTCATCTAATCACTTCTATCTAATAAAGAGAGGTATGAAAAGGAAGTGTAGAAAAGGTCTGCCTCAAGCCAAGCTCTGGTTCAAGTAATTCAACTGCATTACCCATAACCACTGAGTAACGATATACCATAATTACATTAATGTACATTCCCCTGAACTGGCTGAATCCCTTCGTGATAGTTGTTAAACGGCCCCTTGATGGATTCAAAAAAGACCTTCAGTTGAGGCTCCATTCCATCTCCATCGGTTTCCCTCCTTGTTTTTCTACAAAATTAACAGACACCCAAGCATGAACAAGGACTCGTGTTGCTTAGTCGACTTAATCTTCCTGACTACTCCTTTTCCCACCTGAGTTCAGGCTGCTCCTTGGACCATCACCAAAGACAGAGTTGTCTCCATTCCAGGCTTCTGGGGTGGAGGTGGAGGGATGGGGTGGGGAGGGGCAAGGTGGAGGGAGCTGGGGGAAGGAACTCAGTGGAAAGAGAATTAAAGTCAGAGTCAGAAAACCTGGCTTCCAGTTCCCTTCGTGTTGCTGGGTAGCTTTGGAACCTTGAGTAAATCCCTTTATAGGATCTTAGAATCTCTATGGGGAGGGGGCTTTAGAGATAGTCTTACCCCAATCCCCTTATTTGCTAGATGAGAAAAGAAGGGACTTGCCTATGATCATGTCAGAATCAAGCAACCAGGCAACCACATTTATTATGTGCCAGGCACTATCCTAAGTGCTGGGGTTACAAAAAAAGAGGCAAAAGACAGAAATTTGAACCCTGGCCCTGTGATTCCCAAACCAGTGTCCTTTCTACCATACCCCACTGTCTTCATTTTCCTCCTCTGGGCTTAGATTTCCCTTTCTGTAAGATGGAGAGGCTGGAATAAAGGTCTAAGATCCTATCCCGCTGTTCTTCCAATTACGGATTATACCTAGAGGCAGTGTAGAACAGTGGGGGAGCACTGAATTTGGAATTCAAGGAGCTGGGTTCGAATCCCACTTCCATTTACTTGTGAACTGTATCAATCTGAAAAAAGCAACTTAATATCTCTGATACATAGTTTCCTTGTTGTGTAAAAAAGATGTGCTTGGACTTGAAGACCTAAAGCTCCTTTCAAGTTCTAAATCAGGATCTAAATTTGAATCCTGATTCTGTTGCTTACCAACATGACAGGTAATAATCTAGATAGACCTGGGTACAAATTATATCTCCTCTCCTAACTATGTAAATGTGGATTTTTTTTTGTCTCTGATTCTATGTCCCCTCATCTGTAAAATGAGGGTGATGATACCTTTGGTACCCATCTCACAGGGTTTTTGGGAGAATCAAGTAAAATAATGCATGCAAATTGCTTTGTAAAATTCAAAACACAATTTAAATATCAATTATTATTTTCTTTGTGACCTTGAATGACATGTTTTAACTTTTATGGACCTCAGTTTTCCCATCTATGGAGTGAGATCGGGGCTTGCCCTATGTGAATTCTAAGATCTTTCCCAGCTTTTACATTTTATGTTCTTAAGTCCATCCCACTTCTGACATTCAGTATTCCGAGGGCCCTCCCAACACTGAAATTCTAAAATGATGGGATTCTAAAAAACAGGGATGTGAGAGGAAGAGACAAAGTACTAGCCCCAGAATTATTATTATTTGTTTTTGTTGAGTAGTTTCAGTCATATCTGCCTCTTTGTGAATCCATTTAGATACTGGAGTGGTTTGCCATTTCCTTCTCCAGCTCATTTTACAGGTGAGGAAATGGAGGCAAACAGGAAGAAGTGATTTGCCCAGGGTTGCACAGCAGGTAAGTGTCTGAGGCCAGATTTGAACTCAGGAAGAAGAGTCTTCCTGACTCCAGGCCAAACACTCTATCCACTATACCACCTAGCTGCCCCAGAATCATAGGGGATATGAAATTGAAAATCTTTTGCACAAGTGAAATCAGTGTAGCTAGAATAAAAAATTAAGCTGCCAAATGGGAGAAAAGAAAAACTTTGCTTCGCACTGCCTATACCAACCAATATCTCTGATTAAAGATTTAGGGATCTACAGGAAATTAACATAATCATACCAGACCCAGAGCTATGCCCCAATTGACAAATGGTCAAAAGATATAACCACACAGTCCTCAAAAAAAGGATTTCAAGCTATTAGCAGCTATATGAAAGAATGCTCCAAATCACAAGTAAGAAGAGAAATGCCAAAAGAAAACAAGGTTTCACCTCACATCCACCAAATTGGTTAAAAAAAAAGATAACAAAAGATGGAAAGAGCCCAGGTTAGAAGGTTATTGAAAATAGGCACACTAATACATGGTTGATGGAGTTGTGAACTGGTTCAGCCATTCTGGAAAGTGATTTTAAATTATTTAATGTTCCTCTTCTATTTCTTCCTTATCAGGGTTTGGATTATATGGCATCTAAAGAACCTTCCAACTTTTAATTTATAACCTTATAGTCATAATGCCAAGAAAATGAGTAGAATATTCGTAATCTTTGATTCAATGATTCCCGCTGCTAGTTTTACCACAGAGAGGTCCGCATGCACCAAGATACTCACAACTGAACTCTTTGTGACAGCAAAGAATAGGAAACAAAGTAAAAGACCATTGACTGGGCAATGACTAACCAAATTGTGTTGTACGAACGTGGCACACATACTATCAAAAGCCATCATCATGCCATAGCTCCCATTTATATGACATTTATTCGTTTGCAAAGTGCTTTACATTTATCATCTCATTTGGTCCTCATGGAGATACTAGTTAAGAGATGAGGAAGAGGAAGAACTCAGAGAAGCACGAAGTGAAGTCAACAGAATGAGGAAAGGATCTACCCAGTAATCACAACAAAGACAAGGGAAAGACTAACCAAATAAACAGAATTTTGCAGAATTATGCTAAGAAACTTCACCCTGGAGAAAGTCAGAAAACGCACCTCCTCCCTCCCTTCCTTGCAAAGGTGTGAAACTATGATTATGGAATCTTACATACACTTTCAGACTTAGCCAATGTGTCTACTGGTTTTGCTGAACTATTTTGCCCCCTCTCCTCCCCCCCCCCTCCCCTTTTAAATCTTTGTTGGAAAGGTTGGCTCACTTGGGAAAGAATGAGAAAGGATACATTCAGAAATTGAGGTGATACAAAAACAAAAGATATCCTTTTTTAATAAAAAGAAAAAAAGATTGTGGGAGAGAAGCCAGTCTGTCCCTAGGCAGTGCAGAGAGAGTGTTTGGCTTTGGAAAGGCTTGTTGGATGCTGGAGAGGATGTCCTGCCTTCTTTAACTTCATTAGCTAGCGTTCCCCTCCTCCCCTTCCTCACCCCCTCCTTTCTTCCCCATTCACTTTGGCATGAATGCCCCCGAGAAGAGGAAGTCTGAATTAGGGCACTGGAACCCTGAGCTGCAGTTTTATAGCTTTAAATTAGCAGATAGAGACTTGCTCCAGGTACCGTAACAAAGTCAACAGTCAGGGTCCCTATCTGATTACAGGCGCTGATACGGGATTTATGGAACATAGGACAGGAAGGGCGTTCTTAATGGAAATGGCTCTTAAGTGAGGTGCCCTTCACAGCCCTAGATGTTGCGGGCCACTGAGAGAGAAAACAACCCACGCTGTGTACTGAAACATCACAGAGGGCTCCCCTCCTCTGCTTGTGCAGCCCTGAAGAACCTACCTCTCATTCCATATTCTCCATCTTTTAGCTGTCTCAAACTTGTAGTCTGTTTTTAAATATGTAATTTTAATGAACACATTCTGGGGAGAGGCTCTCAGTGACCAGCAGGCGTTGATTTCTGCCCTCGAAAGCACTGAAGGCATAAAGGACCACAGTCAGACATACAGCCTTCACCCCCTCTAAGAGGAAGACCCTCTCCTATTTATTCAACAACTGTTCCTTGTTTCGTTTATTTGTTTGTTTGTTTGTTTTAGTGACTATAACATATAAAGCCCTATACAATACAAAACTAATACTGGGGAGTACTTACCAGAGCTTTGACCCAGGTAGGAATTTACCCCAGACATAAAAATGCCTATTCATGGCTCTATTGCCAGGCACTAATATGTAGACAGGTGACTTGGTTTCAAATCCTACTTACTACTTGCATAAACTTGGATAAGACCACTCTTTCTTGTTCTCAGGTTTCCCCATTAGTAAAGTAAGGGTACTAGTCTAAATGGTCTCTGATAAGACACATTCCAACTTTTTTTTGTCTTTGTATTCCAAGTGTCTGGCATAGCAAGCCCATGGTAGGAAAAGCTCACATAGTAGGCATTTAATAAATGCTTGCTGACTGATTGCTGGAAGTAAGACTTCTGTCTTTAAGACCAAGGTTCCCTCCTCTACCCAAGCGGCATGTGTACTTGCCGTATCTACATTAGCAGGTTGTAAGTTCTTTGAAGACAAACATTATATCATTTTTTTTTTCATCTTTGTATCTTCAATGTCTAGCGGGAGGTCTGGCACATTGTAGGTGTTAAATTACTATTTGTTGAATAAATGAATAAAAATCATTTATTAATTACTATTTGCAAATGAATGAATTAATGAAAAGGCATTTATTAATTACTTATTCTATGCAAATGAATGAATTTTCACATGCATGCCTCAAGGAATGAATGAATGAATGAATGAATGAATGAGAAAAGATAAGTGATCACTCCAAAATGACAAAGAAACTTTGTAGCAATGACTACTACTATCACTTAATAATAGGACATATCCTAGGCTAGCAGCAACCAGTGCCTATAAACTCATAGAAAACTTTTCCTAGGAAAGGACCTAGGGGTGTTCTATCTCAGTTATCCCTACTTTTACAGATGGAGAAACTGAGGACCAGAAAGGTCAAACAACTTTCCTAAGATCACACAGCAGTAAGAAACAGACCCGGGTTTTTGTTCCTCTAAGGTCTGGGCTCACTCCACTCCACTATTCTAGGACTTAGTCCTGGCTTTGCCAGTTTCTAGGTGTGACATCTTGAGTGGTCACTCTCCCCTTTCTGGGACTCAGTTTTCTCCTATGTAAAATGAGAGGGTTGGGTTAGGTGGTGTCTGAGACTCCCTCCTGGAGGTAATGTGTCAGTACAGAGGAAATGGATTTAAATCCCACTTGAATATTTACTTCCCTTCCCTTCACCTCAGTGGCTATTTGGGTTAAAGTTATTCTTGGCATTTGTGAATCCAGCCTCAGACAAAAGCTTTATGACTTCGGACAAGTCACCTCACCTCTGTTTGTCTCAGTTTCCTCATCTCAAAATGGGGATGATAATAGCACCTTTGTCCCAGGGTTGTTGTGAGAATCAAATGAGATAATTATAAAGTGCTTAGCAGAGTTGTTAGCACATATTAGACGCTATATAAATGTTAGCTACCAGCATCACCATCACCATCATCATCATCATCATCATCGCTGCCACCGCCACTACCACTACCACCACCACCACCACCATCATCATCATGCACTAAGCACAAAGTTTAGATAAAACACCATTCTTGTCCCCCAATCCCTCCTACCCACCCCCATTCCCAGCTTGCCGTCTAGTGGGTAAGGGAGTAACCAGTGTTTCGGAGGTGCCGTTCATACACAAAGGCCCCAAGGACATGCTAGGGATTTTTCCTTCTCCAATTCACTGGCCCCATCTACATGATGTGTGAACTTCAGTGTCTACCCCTTCCTTGCAGAGTATGATCTCCCCTTAACAGCCCATAGGTTCACAAGGCTCAACATGTGAACAGCTTTCAATTCAGGTCAATAAACAATTATTAAATGTCTACTTATCGTAACTGTTGGAAATGCAGAAGGCAAAATCAAAGTAATCCCTTCCTTTGACAAGCTTACATTCTATGGTGACAAGAGAAACAACATGTACTTAGGTAAGATCATTCAGTAATTTGATAAGTATTTATTAAGCATCTAATGTGTACCACTCACTATGCTGGACTCCAGGGGATACAAAAAAAATCAAATGGTTCTTGTCTCCATTGGAGTTTATATTCTATTCAATTTACTTACACATTATTAGAAACAGATAGTGCTCAAAGGCCATAGAAGACAACATTACACCGACAAGCAACTTTTCCTGACAGCCCAACATAAGCTCAGTGACTTAAGAGTACTGGTAGGGTTGGGTTTTAACATGGGCTGGCTAGACATTTCTTTCTTACCTAGGAGCTCTTCTTACCAGCTATTCCATCTGTAAATGCAGTGTTGATTTTCCTATAGTTTCCACCTCCTTCTGTTCTTAGCATATGCCACCGGGCACTATATCCCATTGTGAGTCTGTTCTGAGCTCAAATCCAGTCTCAGACACTTACTAGTTGTGTGACCCTGGGAAAACCTCTGTTGGCCTCTATTTCCTCATCTTTAAAATGGGGATGACAATAATAGCACCAACCTCCCAGGGGTTGTTGTGAGAATCAAAAGGGATAACAATTGTAAAGTGCTTAGCACGGTGCCTGGCACATAATAGGCACAATTTAAATGCTAGTTATTATTATTGCTGTCTTGCTTTGCTCTGCTTGAAGTCAATGTTGCCTACCACCCATACTTACTGCAGTTCTCTTTCTTGAAGTTCTCCTCAGCCTCCAGCAGATGGCAGCTATTCCCTTTCCCAGGGGACCAGATTCCTACAGAATCTCTGCCAGTCTGCATTATAACCCCCAACACAGCACTATCCAAAATCTTACTTTTCTTTGTTATTTCCATGACCCCTGACCTGAGGCTTACAACTTTTTCCCAGGAATCTAGACCAGCTAAATCTCTTTGTATTTAATGAGGAAGTTTCTACCAAAAAAGGCAGAAGCATAGACTCTCAGAGTTGGAAAAGAATTCAAGGGTCATCTAGTTTCCCTCATAACTGACCCAAGGATCTCAGCTATAGCATATTTAAACAATAATCAAAAAGCCTTTTGCTTAAATATTTCAAATGAAGTAGAACCCACTACCTTCCCAGTCTTTCAATCACACTTTTGAACAACTCAAATTGTTAGAATTTTTCCCTCTTGCATGGAACTGTAAATTTGTTTCTATTCAATTTCTCCTCATTGCTACTAGATCTGTCTTCTGGGGCCAAGTAGAACAACTTTAATTCTCTTTCATAGAATTCAAATATTTGAGCACCATCATGTTCCCCCAAGTTTTCTCTTCTTCAAGAAAAATAGCCTCATTTTCCTTGACTGCTCCTCATACGAAATGATCTCAAATCCCTTCACCATTCTCTGAATAGTTTGTGGTTTATCAGTGTCCTTCTTAAAATATGGCACTCAAAAATAAATACAGTAATCCAAAGGCCATCTGACCAAGGTAGAATACAGAGGCACTCTCACCTCCCTTGTCTTGAACACTCTGCCTCTCTCAAAGAAACCTAAGATTATACTAGTTTTGTGAGCTATGATATCATATTACTGACTCACGTTGAGTTCGCTATCCATTAAAACTCCAAATTCCACATCAATTCACAGTATGGAATTGTAAAATAATAATTTAGCCTCTTCTCTTCCCCAGCACCCAATCAGTACACCTGGCAGGCACATTAGTACTTATAGATACTGAAGAAAGCACCTCACTTTCTTCCCAATTGTCTTCCAGTCTACCCAGATTCCCTTGGGACAGGTGTGCAGGAATTACCCAAGTCTGTTTGGGTAAAACGTAGGTGTAGGAGATGGAGCTGCACTCCCCTGGTAAGCAAAGATTGGCAGTACCTGATCACTATAAAACACAATATTACATAATAAAGTGCATTTGAGGGGTGCAGAACCAAATAATATTTGAGGTCCAAGTGAGAAAGTCATTAGCAGCCATAGAAATGAGGGAAGGCTTCCTAGTAAAGGAAATTTTTGAGGTTGGCTGTAAAGGATGAGTAGAAACTGAATGAGTAAATAAGAAGGAAGAGATCCCAGGTGTAGGTACTCAAATGAGTGAAGGCACATAGGTGGGAAAGAGAAGGAACTGTTTGACTGCAATCTGGAATATACCAAAGGGCATAGTATAGCATGAGACTAGAAGGGCATGGTGGCCCTCGATGAAGGAGAGCTTTCATACCAAGCAAGGGAATGTGAACTTTCTTCTGGAGGCAAGACAGAGAAGCTGAAGATTTCTTGAGCAGTGGATTGACAAAATCAGTCTAAGCTTGAAAAGGGTTATTATGATCAGAGAGATCATATTTTTAAAGCCGGATCAAATGATGTATTTGTAATGTACTTAGCATAGTTCTTGACACATAGTAGGTACTTAATTAAGGCTTATTTCTTTCCCTTCAAAGATTGATTGAGGGGTCAGAGAATCGAGGCAGTGTGATACAAAGCACTAGCTCTGGAGTCAAAAGACCTTTCTTTCAAATGCCCACCTCTGACAGTTATTATCTGTGTTACCTTGTACAAGTCAATTCTTTCAGCCTCAGTTTCCTTCTCTATAAACTGGGGTTGGACTGAATGGCCTCTGAAGTCTCTTCCAGCTGTATCAATGATGCTAGGACCTGTATGGAGCTAACTGCTGCAGTCCAAACAAGCGGAAATGAGGGCCACAGAAGAGCAGCAACAGAGCCGATAACGGGGATGGGGGCACATAGGATGGGTGTTGTAGATTTGGGAACAGCAAGAACCAGGAACTGATAAGACAGTTGTGCAGTCATAGAGAGGATGAAACAAAAAAACACTATGAGTTTTTAAACTTGGGATTCTGGGTAAATAGTATTGACCTATACAGGCAGAAAGAATGGACATTAGACACAGAGAAGGGTGAATTCCTGTCACATCTAAAGACAAACTCTAGCAGGCCAGCTTCTTACCTAGTACAGCTCCCTCATCCAAGTGAATCATTTTCTCTCTCTTGGCCTCAGTTTCCCCATGTGGAAAATGAGGGATTTGGACTCGATGACTTGCAAGTTCCCACTCCAGTTCTGATTTTCTATGGTCCTTCAGTTCCCCAGTCCAATCTTACCAGCCTGCCCACTGGAAGGTCCTTCTGTGATGAAATTTGAGCTCGAGGTGGTGCTTCTAGAAAATGAGAGGATAGGCTGGAGCCCCAACTCTTGACAAGCTTAGTCCATTACAGTTAGAGCCCACACCCCTTGGTTTTCCTTCTCATGTAACAAAGACCAGTACTGGGTATAAGGCGAAAATGGGTACACTTAGCTGTTATGGGAACTGACTTCTTCCTGAATGGGTGAAAGAGGGATCTCCCTATGGGCTCCCTATGGCCTGGCATTACTCCACCCCCAGGAAGCTCCACCATTTTTCATTTTCAGCTCATCCCAAAGTTGCATGCAGAGCTTCCTATCCCATCCAAAGCACTGTGGTTGTGTCAGAAAGACCCCGGAGTCAGAAGACCTGAGTTCAAATCTTCCTTCTGCTTCTTAACTACCTATGTCATTGTGTGCAAGTCACTGCCCCATTTGGGGGCCTCAGTTTCCTGTAAAAGGAGTAGATATTTCCTAAGGCCTCTTCCAGCCCTGAAGTTCTAGCCATTGAATGGCAGGTTGGTCCCAGCTTTTCTCAACTAAGGCAAAGGAAAGCTAGGGCTGATGTGTGGAGTCTTGGCGCCCTCTGCTGGCCTCGCACTGAAACGAAGGGGAGGAAATTCTAGGGGTGAGACGGAATCCAACAATTGAGACCTTGGAGGGAACCTCAGAGGTTTTTGGTCCAGAGGATAGGAACCGCCTCGATGGTGTCACTGACAAGCGTCTGTCCACCCTGGACCTGAAGCCCTCCAACGAGGGCTTCACTTGCGTTCACTTGCGGATAGCTCTAAGTGGTTACCTGCAAGCCCCTTAACTCTCCCCCAGCCTCAGCTTTCCCCTGTGCAGAATGAACGGATGGGTTTAGATCAGGCAAAAAGTCAACAAGCATTTATTAAGTGCTTGCTTTGAACGAGAACTGCAGTAATTCTAAAGGTAGGTAAAAATGTCATAATCCCTCATATTCAATCATACACACATACACAACACATACATGTGCGTGCACTATATCCATGTGTACATACATATGCATATGTGTGCATACAATGTCTATATGCACCCCCACACAATACACACATTACACGCATGTGTATGTATACATGCATGCATAGATGCAGATGTATTCACCCATACATATATGTGCTTATCATGTATAAACATTATAATATGAATGCCTTGAGGGCAGGGACTGTCTTTTGCCTCTTTTTGTGTCCCTAGTGCTTAGTACAGTGTCTAGAACATAGGTGCTGAGTAAATGTTTACTGAATTAAATTGAACATATACCCAGGCATATAAAAACATGTATGTGTATGCACATATACAAACATGCATGGGTGTGTGCACATGGGTACATATGCACACATATATATACAGACAGGTATGTGAATGGTGTACACACACGTATACAAAATAAATATCAGGTAATTTGCTGGGAAGGGAGAACCTAGGAAGGAGTGGGAGAATCAGGGAAAGCTTCATGTAAGAGCCGGTGCTTGAGTGGAGTTTGAAGGGAATTGTAAGAGGTGCAGGGGAGGATAGATTGTTTTCTAGTCATGGGGGATAATTAGCCTCCAAAGTTCATCCTAGCTCTAGATTAATAATAATAACATTGTAATTTACATAGAGCTTTAAAGCTTGCAAAGTACCTCATGAATATTATCTTTCTTGAATCTCACAAAAGTCCTGGGAGGTAGATGAAATTATTAGCTCCATCTTACAGTTAAGGGAAGTGAGGCAAAGAGAGGCTAAGTGACTTGTCCGGGGTCACACAGCTAGAAAGTGTCTGAATCCAGATTTGAACTCTGGTCTTCCTAACTGTAACTTCAGTCTATCTATGGCAGAAGGTAGAATGCCAGCCCTGGAGTCAAGACGACCTGAGTTCAAATTTGGCCTCAGACACTAACTAGCTGTGTGACCCTGGGCAAGTCACTTAACCCTGTTTATCTCAGTTTCCTCATGTGTAAAATGAGCTGGAGAAGGAAATGGCAAACCACTCCAGTATCTTTGCAAATAAAGCCCCAAAATGGGGTCATGAAGAGTTGGATGTGACTTAACAACAACAAAAAGCTCCCTCTATTGCTAGATCCATGATCCTATGATCTGATTCGATAGCAAGTTCTGACCCATTCAACAATTCCAGAATCTTTGCCAGTCTCAAGTTCTAACAGAGTCCATCACTGTCAGCCTGAGGCGTCCAATGTAATCCCTGTGGCTGACTCGGGCTTGAATGGAGCTTGCAGATCTGATCTTTGCATTTTGCGATGGAGAAACTAAGTCCCAGAAAAGCTACACAGGAAGTCCACAGGAGGTTTGGGACTAGCGTCCAGTTGCCTTAACTCCCAGCCCAAGATTCTTTCTGCTCTGAGGAGGGAGAGTTGTCTTGGAGATGTGGTGTTGCCAGGGCTGGCAGCTGATCTAAGCCTTAAGCTTCTCTTGCATGGGCAGGATGGTTACCAGCCAAAAGCAGACACCTTGTTCCAACAGAAACCAAGTGATAAAGGGGACCACTGCGTGTTCCATCAGCCTTGCCTGCCACAGAAAGGCTGTTTTCTTTCCTGCCTCTCCTGCCTAATCCACCCACCATCTCTTCCCTCCCTCCCACGCACACCCAATAGCCTACAGTCCAGTTCATCTTGCATCCAGAGACAGGCTGTCTATTATAACCTTCTCTACCTTCTGGCATCAAGTTTCTCAATGCCTTTTGACAGTCTGAAATCTCAATGCTGCCAGGGTCAGAGAAGCACGTCCAGGGAGTCTGAATGCCGCCTACCCCTTGCCTTCATGCCACGGCTCCCCAAGATTGAGAAAGGAGGCCCACTTGGCCGTGTCTCCATTGCCGTCTGTTCAATTCTGCTACAGATGAACCATCTCTCTCATCACCCTGGTGCAGAGTGATTTCATTGGCTCAGGAAGCTAAGTAGACTTGGCTGGTCCATGTGGAATAAACATCTGGGCCAGCTGTTTATCCATTCTAACAGCCAAAGCTTGGAGGTGTCTGTTGCCATGGAATAGCTCTTGGTATAAAGACAGGTCCAAAAGAGTCTGACCAGGCTCCTTCCGCAGAAGTCTGAATGGAATTAAAGAAAAAACACAATCAGCACTTTTTAATATTCAGCCTTATCTCACCTATCATTCTGGAAAGACTTGACCCTTTGGTGATTCGCCATTGGCTACCAGACAGTCTAACCTTCTTAGCCTGCCATGTGTGGCACAACCTAGACCCAATCTGCCATTCCATGTCTCATATCCAGCTGACCTTCTGACCATCTGCCAAATATAGCTTACACACTCCCACCTTTGCTCACACCATTGCCCCCCATGAAATGTCCTACCTTCATTTCTAATCCTACACATATCAGCTCAAATCCCACTTTCTCCATGAAGACCTCCCTGACATCACAGTGACCTCTCTAGGTTCAAATACAAACTACTCTCTGTTTGACATTTAGAGCCATTTACAACTTGGTTCCAATCCACCTTTCCAGATTTACAACATATATTCCCCTTCAAAAACTCCACAACTCAGCCCAACAGGCTTTCTTGATTTTCCTCAAAAATTATTTTCCATTTCCCCTGTTCTGACCTTTGCACAAACTGTGCCTTCTACCTGCAGTGCATTCTCTCCTCACTTCTACCTTTTAAAATCCCTAGTTTAAAAAAATGTCCAGCTGAAATGTCACCTCCTACATAAAGCCTGTCATGCAGCTCTTATCCCCATCCCCAACTACTACTGCCTTCTTTTCCAAAAGCATTTATTCAGTGTATGCCTAAATGTGTATATATTATCTTCCATCATAGAACACTCATCAAGGACAGGGATTGTTTCATTTCTCTCTTTGTATCCCTTGCACTTAGCCCAGTGCCCAGCTTGTGTAGGTGCTGAATAAATTCATGTTGGCCAATGGATTGATTGACCGAGTGAATGTAGAGCATTGATTGGATCATTCAGTCAGTAGTCACATGTTGTCTACGGTAATGGATAGAACACAGGATGTGGAGTCAGAGAGACCTGGGTTTGAATTCAAACCTCTGATACTTACGAGCTGAGTGACCCTCGGTGGAAGTTAGCACTTCCCTAAACCATCATCGTCATCATCATCATCGTCGTCATCATTGTCGTCGTCGTCGTCATCATCATGGTCATCGTCATCATTGTCATCTTCACCATCACTGTCATCATCCTCATTCTGTCACCGTCATCATCATCATAATTGTCATCATTATCACCAAAACCATCATTGCCATCATCATCATCATCATCGTCATTGTCATCTTCACCATCACTGCCCTCATCCTCATTCTGTCACCGTCATCATCATCATAATTGTCATCATTATCACCAACACCATCATTGCCATCATCATCGTCATCATCATCATCATCATCGTCATTGTCATCTTCACTATCACTGCCCTCATCCTCACTTTTGTCACCGTCATCATCATAATTGTCATTATCACCAACACCATCATTGCCATCATCATCATCATCATCATCATCATCGTCATTGTCATCTTCACTATCACTGTCATCCTCATCCTTGTCATCATCATCATCATCATCATAATTGTCTTCATTATCACCAACACCATCATTGCCATCATCATCATCATCATCATCATTGTCATCTTCACCATCACTGTCATCCTCATCCTTGTCATCATCATCATCATCATAATTGTCTTCATTATCACCAACACCATCATTGCCATCATCATCATCATCATTGTCATTGTCATCTTCACCATCATTGTCCTCATCCTCATTCTGTCACCGTCATCATCATCATAATTGTCATCATTATCACCAACACCATCATTGCCATCATCATCATCATCATCATCATCATCATTGTCATCTTCACCATCACTGTCCTCATCCTCATTCTGCCACCATCATCATCATCATAATTGTCTTCATTATCACCAACACCATCATTGCCATCATCACCATCATCATCGTCATTGTCATCTTCACCATCACTGTCCTCATCCTCATTCTGTCATCATCAGCATCACTGTCATCATTATCACCAACACCATCATTGTTGCTGTCATGATCACCATTGTCATCTTCATCCTCATCATTGTTCTCATCATTGTCATCCTCATCCTCATCGTCATTACCATCACCATCGCCATCACATCATGGTCATCATCCTCCTGTTTTCATGTGTCTTTATTTTATCTTCCTAACTCAGAGAGTGGCAGCTCTATCCATAGTAGAGTGGACAAAGCATGGACCTCAGGATCAGGAAGACCTGCATTCTAATCTTGCTTCAGATACAACTTAGCAGTGTGACCCTGGGCAAGTCATTTCAACTGTCTTAATCTTAGTTACTTCGTCTGTAAGAGGGAGACAATAATAGCACCTACTTCCCATGGTTATTGCAAGCATCAAAAGAGATAATATAAGTAAATTCTTTGCAAACTTAAAGTGTTATGTAAACGATAGTTATTATTATCAATAAGCTTCTGGAGGCTAGAGATCATAGTTCATCTTCTGTCTCAATATCCAACATGACCGTTCTGTTGTTTCTGTCGTGTGTGACTCTTAATGACCCCGTTTGGGATTTTCTTGACAAAGATACTGGAGTGTTTGCCATTTCCTTCTCCAGATCACTTTACATATGAGGAAACTGAGGCAAATAGAATGAAGTGACTTGCCCAGGGTCACACAGCAAGGAAGTGTCTGAGGCTGCATTTGAACGCAGGAAGACTCATCTGGTACTCTATGCACTATGGCGCCACCTAGCTGCTCCATCCAATATGGGAACTTGGCACAAATTGTAGGATATGGAAAATAAATGTGACTTGACTGCATTGATTAGTTATTGGCTGTTAGTGTGTTGGATTCCATTGTGAATGTCTCATTTTTCTTATCTGTCAAAGGAGAGACCTGGACTAGGTAATCTCTAAACTTCCTTCCAATTCTAAAGTCTATCATCCTATGATTTATTAACCTTCTTCTCTACATTTCCACCCTTGATGAAAATATACGCCAGCCTCTCTGACTCCAGTTGGCACCACCATTGGTACCCTGGGCAATCAGCTCTCACCACCCCCCGATGCCAGCCCCCTGGGCAGATAGGTCAACAAAGGGCCATGAGTATCACCATCCCTTGTGCCAGCCAGTGGGTGGAGCAGACAAGATGTTGGCAGGCATCTGCTCCTGAGGCTCAGGCAAGTTTTGATCGATGATTTAATATCTCTGTTCCCAGTGTAAGGAAGAAGAAAAGGGAGCCTTCAACACTGGACCTTAAATGAGCCATATCCTTCTCCCCGCCCCCATCCCCACAGCCTCCTCTGCCCAGGGAGAATGTGAGTCAGGTTGAGGCAAGCCCAAGGTAGACAGCATAGAAATTGGCAGCTCCAGGTGGCTGCCCTGAGGCTCTCCAAAGAAAGAAGAAGCCAGGGAGATGTCTCAGCTTTCACCAGCCTCTGGAATAATCCAGAGGCAGTTAGATGGTAAAGTGTAGAGAGCACTGGACTTGGGGCCAGGAAGACCTGAGTTCAAATCCTGCCTCAGACATTCCCCAGATGTCTAATACTTGGCAGGTCATTTTACCTCTGTCTGTCTTAGTTGCCTCATCTGTAAAATGGGGATAAACATAGCACCTGCCTCACAGGTTGTTGTGAAGATCAGATAAGATAACATATATAAAGAGCTTGTTGTTGTTCAGTCATTTTCAGGCATGTCCAACTCTTCCTGAGCCCATTTTGGGGTTTTCTTGTACAGAGATATTGGAGTGGTTTGCCATTTCCTTCTCCAGCTCATTTGACAGGTGAGGAAACTGAGGCAAACAGGGTTAAGTGACTTGCCCAGGGTCACATAGCTAGTAAGTGTCTGAGGTTGAATTTGAACTCAGGCCCTCCTGACTCCAGGTCCAGATCTCTGTACACTATGGCCCAACCTAGCTGCCCCTAGCAGAGTTCAGTTAAATAGCCAGTAAGTGTCTGCGATGACATTTGAACTCCGGATCTTCCTGACTTCAGGACCAGCACTCTATGAATTATGGCGCCACCTAGCTGCCCATATAATGATCTATGTAAACTTTAAAGCACTGTTTAAATTATTGTTTCTGCTTCTTATTCTGTCTATTTCTGAGGTCCTTCCCTCTGACACTTCCCCCAATTTACACTGTATCTATCCAGTTTGTACACAGTTCTTTGCATGTTGTCTTCCCCTTTAGACAGTCAGCTCCTTAAGGGCAGGGACTGTCCTTTGCCTTTCTTTGCCTCCTTATTGCTTAGCACAGTGCCTGGCATATAGTAAGTACTTAATAAATGCTAATTGACTGACTGCCAGACTGGCTTTTGTTTTTAAGCTTGCCTGGGGGCCTTCATGGTAAGTACACCAAAGGTTGCTTTGTCCTCTAGCTGAGGCAGCAGCAGTTCCAACAGGCTGCCACCAGGTAGACACAGTGGTGACAGCTTTATGATCCAGATGCAAAGAAAGCTTTGTCTTATATGATTGTAAATCTAGGGTTGAAAGAGCCGCTGACTCCATCTCCCTTCATATAAACCGAGGCTCAAGTTCACAAGGAAGATGAAGCATTTATTGATGGCCCTACTATGTGCCAGGTACTTTTATCTCAGATATTATTTCATTTGATCGTCACATCAACCCTGGGGGGTAGGTGCTGTTATCTCCATTTTAAAGTTGAGAAAATTGGGGCAGATGGAGTGGCTTGCTGAGGGTGACACAGCTAGTAAGTGTCTGAGGCTCCAAGTCTTTGACTCCAAATCTCATGTTCTTCCCACTGTAACAGGATGCCTCCTGCTAGGTGTGTGAGAGAGGGTGGCTCAGTGATTCAGTGCACACAGTGCTGGCCGTGCAGTCAAGATCTCAGGCATATTCGGCCTCAGACACATACTAGCTGTGTCACCCTGGGCCAGTCATTTAACCCTGTTTGCTTCAGTTTCCTCATATGTAAAATGAGCTGGGGAAAGAAATGGCAAACTACTCCAGTTTTTCTGCCAAGAAAACCCCAAAATTGGGTCACAAAGAGTCAGACATAACTGAATGATAACAAGACATGTGAAAACATTGGCTGGTCTGGCTTGATATAGTTAATTTCAGATATTCTCTTCATAAGCATTACGTATCTATTACTTGTGGATCATGTAAACCTTTTATTCACCTAATTATATTTCTAATAGGTGTCAACCCTAGGGCTAACAAGTCCATCATGCTTCCCTTCTAGTGAATATTTTCCTTTGAATAATTAGCTCAAACAAGGAGCCGTTCTAGGTAGCATGAGGGGAAGAGGGAGACAAAAGAACAAATGATTATTTGTCCCTGCTCATTAGCTCCTGAGCCTATTTGCTCATTTGTAAAATGAAGGGGTTGGTCTTATAGAATCATAGATCTGGGAGGGACCTCAAAGATCATTCATTTCCTCCTGCATGGGAATCTTCTCTACTGTATAAGTGGTCAACTCATCTTCCCTTGGAGACAGATCGTAAAGAGGAGTCCACTCCTTTCTGAGGCAGCCCACTGAAGTCAATAATCACTTACTAAGCACCTACTACGTACCAGACACTGTGCTAAGCCCATGTTTTCCATGCCATTTTGGAATAGATCTTATTGTCAATAGGATTCTCCTGACGTCAAGCCTGAATCTGTCCCTCTGGAATCTCTAACCATTGCTTCTAGTTCTGTTCTCTGTGACCAGGCTAAACATGTCTTCTTCTTGGATTCAATTATAGCACTTCTTATGTTATCCTCTCCCCATAGTATGGTGGAAAGGGCATTAGATCTGGAGTTAGAGGTCTCAGGTCCAACTTCTGGCTCTGCGCCTTTGCTATGTGAATGACCTTTAAGTTCTCTGGACCTCAGTTTCCCATTCTGTAAAATACACTAGATATTCTCAACAGTCCCTTCCAGCTCTAAATCTGCAACCCTTTCCAGGCTGAATATTCTCAGTTCTTTCAACCAATCAAGATTAGACTAATGTACAATTCTCTGACCACCCTGGTGGCCCTCATCTGAATGCTCTTCAGTCTATCAGGCTTCGTTCCAACATAGCTTGTCCCCACTTGTGAGAATGTGAGCAACAGAGACTGTCTTGCTTGCCTATTTGTATCTCTACCATTATGTCTGTGGTTCACACACAGTAACCACTTGATAAATGCAGCCAAATGGTTCAGAGAATAGCATGCTGGACTTGGCAACACTTTAACCCTGCCTCAGACACTTACTAGATGTGTGACTTGGGCAAATCATAAACCGAGGCTAGCTATGTGACCTGGGCAAATGATAAACTTGGCTAGTCTCAGTTTCCTTATCTGTAAAAAGTAAATGATAATACCATGTGCCTCGCATTATTGCTTTGAAGATCAGAAGAGATGTCATATGTAAAGTCTATGGGCCATATATAATAATGCTGCAAAGATCCATTGGGGTCTGATTTTGAGGGGTACAGGGTTGACCATGTTGATCAATAAATTCCAGTGGCTTCTCGCTTCCTCTAGGATCAATACGAATTCTGTCTGGCATTTAGCACACCACTCCCCCCTTCAAGATCAGATGCCAATCTACCTTTGCCGCCTTATTATGTAGCACACATAGGCTCTGCCAATAGGAAAAAGTGACAAAGGGAGAGAAACGCTTCACATAAGGGAAAAGGTCTCATAATTTGAGCTATTCAAAGTGGAATGGATTGCTTCAAGTGATAGCGGACTCCCTTTCTGGAAGTCTTGCAGCAAAGGCCAGTGACCACCTCTTAGCAGTGTTGAGACAGCTGGTGGCTGAGTGGATAGAGCTCTGGGCGTGAAGTTGGGAAGACCCAAGTTCAAATCCCTCCTCAGACACTTACTAGCTTTGTGACCATGGGTTATGCCTTCCTCAGCTTCCTCACATGAAGTCTCCAATTGCTGTGTCTTTGCAGTGGAAATGGCATTATTCTCACCCCCCTCACTGACTGAGGGTGAGGTACTTCTCTGGGAAGTCGATGACAGGTTGAATAGAGTCAGCATACCAGAAAGGAGAAACCTCATCTCTCATTAGACAGTTCAGGCATGTAGTGCACAGAGCACTGGGCCCAGAGTCAGGAAGATATGAGTTCAAATCCAGTCCCAGACACTTGCTGAGTGTGCGACCCTGGGCAAGTCACTTCATCTTTGTTTGCTTCAGTTTCTAAAACAATAAAATAGGGATACCTATATCCCTGGGTTGTTGTGAATAAAATGAGATAATGAGATAATATTTGTAAAAATAATATTATTAAAATATTATTGTATATTATATATTCTTATTTATTATTATATAATTTTAAAAGATAATATTTGTAAAATATTAAGGATAGTACCAGGCACATAATAGATGCTATGTAAATGCTTATTCCCTTTCCTTCTCTTCTCATCCAGAAATATAGTCACATTTGAATAGATTTGTGGTTTACCAGGGCAGGTCCTTCCACCAACAATGCAACCAATAGGCAAACATCTGGCAATGTACTAGGCACTGAAGATCGAAGACAGAAATGAAATATTCCTTGCCCTCAGGGAGCTTATGTTCTCCTAAGAAAAGAAACATGGATATATAGAAGTCTGTACATGATAAATATAAAGTAATTTTGGAAAGAGAGGGGAAGCATTAGCTATTCCTGACACCTGAAATCTCCTGTTGCATTAGAAGGTAGTATTTGATCCAAGTCCAAATTCAACTAGGGATTCCCAGAGGTGGAGGTAAGGAGGGAGGACATTCTAAGCATGGGGGACAGCCTGTGCAAAGAGATTTCATGTGTGAGGAATAGCAAGAAGACCAGTTTGAGCATAGAGTACAAAAAGGAATAATATGTATGAGAGTCCTTAGAGTGTGTATAACACGCTGCCTGGTACCATTCGCTCAGAGTCTTGGCGAGCTTACTCTGGGCATGTGTATGGGGTGGGGACCTTTCCCAATCCATAGCATGCACAAGTAATCTATGACTGTTTAATGCTCAAACCTTCCCTTTGAGATAATTCCCAATATATCCTGTATGTGTCTCATTTGTACATAGTTGTTTACATGTTGTCTACCCCATTAGACTGTGAGCCCCTTGAGGGAAGAGACTGTTTTTGTGTTTCTTTCTTTCCCCAGTGCTTAGCACAGTGCCTGGCACATAGTAGGTGCTTACTAAATGTCTGTTGACTTAATTCTCTCTACTATGATAATTA
Source organism: Trichosurus vulpecula (assembly GCF_011100635.1). Lineage (NCBI taxonomy): Eukaryota > Metazoa > Chordata > Mammalia > Diprotodontia > Phalangeridae > Trichosurus > Trichosurus vulpecula. The sequence goes on from NC_050574.1 coordinate 29,778,634, forward strand.
AATGCCTTTTAACTGCCTGCTAAGTTAGAACTAAGTATACGTACAAAAGTCTCAAGGAAGGGAAGAATTTTCTCTTCTTAGCAAGAAAAGGAAGAACTACCTCAAGCTTTCTCTCACATACCCAGCCCCCATGTGGCTGTGAACACATGGCCCAGCTGTTTGTGTCTTTGTTGTGTTTTTCGTTCTCAATCTATTCGAATAAGTATCAAAGATGGACAGGTGAGGTTATGACTTTGTGTGTTCTAAAAGGTTGGAAGAGGTGTTGGAAGAACCATCACAAGTCCAGCAAATGGAGAACAGCTGGTTAGCCCCAAAGTATGTTGAGAGAATAAGCTCAGGGACAATGTGTTATATATAGAGAGAATTATATATCTATATCTATGTCCATGTCTATGTCTGTGTCTCTGTCTATATCTATATCTATGTATATATGAATATACAGATATACATAACATATAGATATGATAATAGATATATATAGATAATAGATATATAGATATAGATACAGATACAGATGTAGATGTAGATACAGATGTAGATGTAGACACAGATGTAGATGTAGATGTAGACAGAGATAGAGATATAGATACAGATACAGATACAGATGCAGATATAGATATAGATATAGACATAGACATAGACATAGATATAGATATAGACATAGACACAGACACAGACACAGACACAGACACAGATACAGATACAGATATAGACATAGATATAGATATAGATATAGACATAGACATAGATAGACACAGACACAGATATAGATATAGATATAGATATATAGATATGTATGTATAATAAGCCTGAAAATGTAGATTTTGGTCAAGTTTTGAGGAGCTTTAAACGCCAAATAGAATTTGTATTTAATCCTAGAGGCAATAGGGAACCACTGGATTTTATTGAACAAGCCACTAGGTGGTGCGGTAGATAGGATATTGGTCCCAGAATGAGAAAGACCAGAGTTCAAACACTGCCACAAGTCACTTAACCAGCTTTGTGACCCCCATGGAAATCCATCTGCCTTACTTTCTTCATCTGTAACATGGGAATAATAACAGTACCTACCTCCCAGAGTTGTTGCAAGGATAAAATGAGATGATATTAGAGGGCTATATAAATATTGGTAGTGTACTAGGGAATCGACGCCGTCAGACCTGGGCTTTAGGGAAATCACCTTGGCAGCTGCAGATCAGAAGCCATCCTGTGTTGACTCTTGTCTGCGTCCTTCCATAAGTATTCCGCTGAGGGTCCACCCCATATTCTGAGGGCCTTCCTTTAGATGCTGAGGTTTGTTTGAACACAAGTGGAGCACATGGGCTTTCTGTCAGTCCTTCGCATGGCCTCCCCATTGCCCTACTGGTGACCGCAAACTTTAATTCCTGGGAGATTGTAAAGGTATGTGACTTGTGATGCTTGTAAACACTGACGGCCTTGTTTCACTCACCTGTCTTATCATGGACATCATCCATCTCTTACCGGAGAGCGCAAAGAACTGCAAACTATGAATGACGACATGACTCCCAGTCACGACACATGGTAGAAAAGCCAATCAAAACCGTTCTGGAGTTTCACGTCAGAGCCAGCAAAGGGTTTGACTCTGAGGTACGAGAAAAGGCCCAAATTATCAGTGACGGAGGAGAGACTGTGGAAAGAGACGCAAGAAATCTGAACGTGTCCTCTCATTTTGAAAAGAAACTTGGAATTATAGGAAGAAAGGCATGAAACTGTTCCTACCCTTTGATCTAGTAATCTGATACTCCCAAAAGGCCAAAGTTAGAAAGGCCTAATTCATACTACTACTACTACTGCTATGAGGATGACAATGACTACTACTGTAACTACTTATGAGTATTACTAATATTATTACTACAAAAATTACTGCTACTATTATTTTACTACTCCTACTATAACTATTACTACTGCTATTACTACCATGGTTATTATTATTATTACTACTACTACTATTACTACAACTACAAAAATGACTACTACTATTATTTTAATACTATTATTTCTCCTACTATAACTATTACTACTGCTATTACTACCACTATTACTACTATTATTATTATTACTACTACTACTACTACTGCTATGAGGATGACAATGACTACTACTGTAACTACTTACGAGTACTACTAATCCTATTACTACAGAAATTACTACTACTACTATTATTTTACTACTCCTACTATAACTATTACTACTGCTATTACTACCATGGTTATTATTATTATTACTACTACTACTATTACTACAACTACAAAAATGACTACTACTATTATTTTAATACTATTATTTCTCCTACTATGTTACTACTACTATTATTATTATTACTACTCCTACTACAACAACTAAACGATAGTAATAATACAAAAAGCACTTACATAGCGCTTCAAGGTATGCAAAGCCCTTTACGTAAGTTATCTTATTTGGTTCTTCTGACAACCCTAGGAGGTGAGCTCTATTATTATCTTCATTTTACAGAAGAGGATACTGAGGTCACAGTGGTTAAGTGATTTGCTTAGAAATTATCTGAGGCTGGGGGAGGATTCTGGGAAGATGGCGGAGTAGGTCAGAAAATTCCAAGCTCTCAAGGTTTTCCCCCAGCAAAGAGTTAAAATAGCACCTTAGGGAGAACAAAGTGTGGGTGGAGACAAAGAAAAATAGGGGCACAACCCGGGTTTTCCTCGGACAGTTTGGGAAGATCTGAATAGAGACCCCTGGACTAGGTTTGGTCTCCGCAAGGAGTAAAGACCTCCAGGATAGCTCCATTTTAATAACAAGCGGGGAAGCTGCTCAAACAACCAGCGGCAAGCCCCGGGGTTAGTTGGTTTGCGAGGCCGGCCCAGCCACTAGAACTTTTAACCCCGGGATAATGAGCGGAGTCGTGCGTTTGAGCCCAGGAAGATTTCAGGAACCTCTGCTGACAAGGAATGCCAGACCCAGCTGTGCTCCAAAGAGCAGTGGGGGCGAGAACGAACCAGCACACGTCCAATGAGTGCAGAAGCAGTGGGGCAGAAAGCCCCTGGCTGTGGGCACTTACAGAGGGTTGGAGGTTTGGCTTTGGTTCCAGGCTAGAGGAGAGAACTGAAGGTTTGGGGCAAGAGGCACCATTTCCCATATCCCAGGGGTAGAGGTGATTACAAAAATCAAGTTATTATTATAAAAAAATACACAGGCAAAGGAGAAAGAATCCAACTATAGAAACCTATTACGGGAATAGAGATGACCAGGGTTCATCTTCAGAGGAGGATACTGAAATAAAGAAACCCCCGAAGAGCAACCTCAAAAAAAATAAAAATAATCCAAGAAAAACAAGAAGGTTGTGAAAGGAAAATCGACCAATTAGAAAAGGAGATCCAGAATCTCAAGTAGAAAAATGACACCTTGAAAATTAGAATTGGACAAAGTGAAGCCAGTGAAATTATAAGAGATCAAGAAATAATTAAACAAAACATGAATAATGAAAAAATAGAAGAGAAAGTAAAACATCTTATAAGGAAAACAACAGATTTGGAGAATAGATCAAGAAGAGATAATATAAAAAGTTATTGGAGTAACTGAAAGTCATGATCAAAAGAAGAATCTTGATACAATAATACAAGAAACAATTAAAGAAAATTGTCCTGAAGCATTAGAACAAGGCAGGGAAGTAGAAATATAAAAAATCCAATGAACACCTCTTAAAAGATATCCTATGAGGAAAACTCATAGGAATAACATAGTCAAATTCCAGAATCCCCAGCTTAAGGATAAAATATTAAAAGCATCAAGATTAAAACAATTCAAATATGATGGTGCCATAATTAGAATTACACAAGACCTAGCAGCACAGACATTAAAGGACCACAGGTCTTGGAACACAATATATTGAAAAGCAAAAGACCTGGGGCTCCGACCAAAAATATCATACCCTTCAAATGTCAGTATTATCTTGAATGGAAAAAAAATGGACATTTGACAAACCTTCTGACTTTCCAGACTTTGTTAAAAAGAATCCACAACTTGACAGAAAATTCGACATACAAGAACCAAGAGAAATATAAGGTACATACCAAAGACTGACTATAAGGGATTCATAAGAACAGATTGCTTATCTTTCATATAACATAAAATGTAAAATATATATCTAACATTCTTATTAATAATTATCGAGCTCATAAGAAAGAGGAGGATAAACCTATGATATGAATTTAAAAAGTAAAACCATTTAGAAACAACTAAAAATGGTAACTATTTTATACAAAAGAGGTGCAAGAAAAAGAAAGGATACAGAGGATTTAGATGGGGAGGAGGGCTGGTAGTTCTGATAACCTACTTTCATCAGGTTTAAGAGGGAACAATATCTATATACTTAGAAGAGTATAAAAGTCTTCTAAATTTAGAAGAAATAAAATGGTAGGGGTATAGTGAAGGGGGAGAAGACAAGGGAGGGATTAGGATAAGGGAGGAATTTTTAGAGGAGAGAATGAGGGAATAGGTAAAGGGAGTTTAGATTAATGGGAATGGGGGATAGAGGAGGGATCCTTAGAAGGGTGAAGGCAAGTAATAGGAGGGTAGGGTGGTTGGTGGAGGAGGGGGGTAGGCAAGTAATAGGAAGGCAAGGTAGCAGGCAGAAGTAAAGTAGAGGAGGCAGAAAGGATAGGAAATGAAAGATATGTACAAACATAAAAAAACAAAGAGCAGGAGTAGCGTATGTTTGGGAAAGTATATGCCTATATACACATGTATATATGCATAAGTGTATGCAGATATCTGTATGTCAATGCATATATCAAGAAATATCTAAATTATATTGTAGCCTTCTCAGGGATGGGGGAGGGGGAAAAAGTACAAAGTTAAAAAGTGCAGAGAACAAAGCAGAGAACAAAAGAAAACACAAGGAAGCAAAGAAAAGATGGACTATTCTCAACACAAGGAATATTATTTATCATACAGCCTTTCTTGAAATGAAGATTTATTGTTACATATTTTGAATCCTCTCCTATGTTCTCTTATGCACATGACATGCTTTTTTTCTTTCTTACTTTACATTCAAGTTTCAATATTTAAGTTTATGATATATTTTTGTTTCTTATTTCTATTTACCATTTTGTGGGGCAGCTGGGTGGAACACTGAGTAGAGCATTGGCCCTGGAGTCAGGAGGACCTGAGTTCAAATCTGGCCTCAGACACTTGACACACTTACTAGCTGTGTGACCTTGGGCAAGTCTCTTAACCCCAATTGCCCTGCTTCCCCCCCTGCAAAGAAAAAGGAATTATCTAAGGCTGGATATGAACTCAGGTCTTGCTGACTTCTGGGCATCTAGGTGACACAGTGGATTGAATGCCTGAGGCCTGCAGTCAGGAAGCTTCATCTTCCTGAGTTCAAATCTGACCTTAGACACTTACTGGCTGTGTGACCCCGGGCAAGTCCCTTAACTGTGCTTGCCTCAGTTTCCTCATCTGTCAAATGAGCTGTAGAAGGAATGGCAAAGCGCTGCATTCTCTCTGCCAAGAAAACCCCAGATGGGGTAACAAGGAGTCAGATACAACCCAACAATAACTTGCTGACTCTAAGGACAGTGTTCTGAGACTCCTAGCTGCCTCTATACAATACATATTTATAAGCTCTTTTTATGGTAGAAAAAAATGGAAACAAAGTGGATGCTTTTCATTTGAACTTAAGTCTAAAATAAAATGTGGTATATGAATTTAATAAAATACTATATTGCTATAAAAATGAAGCTAGGACAAACTATATTATGAACTGATACAAACTACATGTATAAACTAAAATGAAGACAGAGCCAGGGAAAAGAGATCCCCAAATCTGGTGATGAAAACAAGAAGAATTGTAAGAGGCTTACTTTTAATGCCCAGTCTTGCTCCTGAGAACAGGTGATGGATGCTGACTCCTTCCTTTGATCAGGGAGGCTGGCATCTACAGGTACAATAGGAGGCGTGTGCCACCACACCTGATGGTTTCTGTGTGGGTTGGTTTTGCTCAGCTGTTTTTGTTATAACAAAAGGTTTGACATGACTATGACTTAAAAAAAACAAAAGTCTTTGGTACATTTTTAATGCCTTTTCAGGGCCATGCCAAGTAAGGCTGAGAGAGTTGGTGAACTGGGCATTCATTGGTTCTTTCAGATATTTATTAAGCGCCTACTATTTGTCAAGGCCCTGTGCTGAGCACTGGTGATAATAAGGATTAAAAAAATATGCAATCTCTGTCCTCAAAGAGCTTATGATTTACTGGGGAGATAGGGAGAGGGGGTGGCAATATAATATTGTATACACGGGTGATGTGAAGTAGAATGGTGAAAGAATAAAAGAGAGTTTAAACAAATATGTAAATAAATCAATAGGTAAGCAAATGAATGAGTGAATGAATGAATTATGAGACAAGTGAGGAAGGGGACATTGCTTTTAGCTGGTGGAACTAAGATCAAGTCACCAACACACCTGGCCTACTGACTTGGAGCCAGGAAGACTTGAGTTCAAGGAGTCTGATACCTACCAGCTCTCTGATTCCAGGTGAGTCACTTAAACTGTCAGTGGTCTAGACCAGTACTTTTTAAACTGTGTCTCGAGGGACTTTTGAGTAGAGAAGTTTAAGAAGTCCTGGTCTAGACAGCAAAGTATGTAAGTTGAGGAAGAGGTGCTGACCTGCATTAGTAAAGGTATTTTTGACAAAAAAAAAAGCCTCTGCTCTCAAAAGGCCATCTAGTCTAAACCATGCTTGAACAGGGGCAGCTCAGTGATAGACACAGAGCTGAGCCTGGAATCAGGAAGATTCATCTTCCTTCCCATGTTCAAACTTGGCCCCAAACACTTATTAGCCTTGTGATCCTGGGCAAGTCACTTAGCCTGGCTTGCCTCAGTTTCCTCATCTGTAAAATGAGCTGCAGAAGGAAAAGGCAAACTACCGCAGTATCTTTGCCAAGACAACCCCAAATAGGGTCATGAAGAGTCAACATGACTGAAATGACTCAACAACAACCATACCTGAACAAAGTAGAGATAGGAGCTAGACTTGTAATTTCATTGGTGTAAGGAACTCCCAGGTGAGAAAAATGCCTTTACTAATGCAGGTCAGCACGTCTTCCTCCACTTACACAGTTAGAAAGCTGTCTAGACCCCTGAGAGTTTAAGAGACTCACCTGGAATCATTTACCTTGTAGGTGTCAGAGACAGCACTTGAACCTAGGTCTTCTGGACCTCAAGGCAAGCTCTGTATCCAGTAGGTCCCCTGCCCGATGAATCACCCCAGTGTCATCCAGCTGTTGCCTGAAGGCCTTCAGTGAGGACAAATCCAAACCCACAGATGCAGCCCATTCATTCTGCCTTGGGACAATCATGTTAGGAAGTGTTTCCTAAATGTCAACTCCCATTCATTGTTCTAAGCTCTGTCTTCTGGGGCCAAGCAAAAGAAAAAAAAAAAGAATCTCCCTCTTCCACAGGATAGCCTCTCAAGGACTTGAACATAGCCATCCATTCTCTCCTTCCCCATCTGCTCTTCTCAAGGCTGGCCATCCCAAGTTCTTTCAATAGGTCCTATTATTGTTGTTCAGTCACGTCTGACTCTTCCTGACCCCATTTGGGGTGTTCTTGGCACAGCTACTGTGGTTTGCTATTTCCTTCTCCAGATCATTTTACAGATGAGGAAACTGAGGCAAACAGGGTTAAGTGACCTGCTCAGAGTGTGTCTGAGGCTGGATTTGAACTCATGAAGGTGAGTTCTCCTGACTCCAGGCCCAGCATTGTACCACCTAGCTGCCCTTAGGGGCTACAGGGTATGGAATCAAGGCCTTTTATAATCCTGGGTGCATTCCTTGGGATACTTTCCAGTTTATGGATCTCTTTCTTAAACTTCAGCACCTAGAACTGAATACAGTATTCCAGTGGAGGGCTAGGTCTCCTTATTCCCAGAATGCAGCCCAAAATGGCATTGCTTTTCTTTTTTTGGTTGCACCACCACACTGACCACTCTGATTGAGTTTACAGTATTCTAAAACCCTCAGGCCCTTTTTCCTGTTCTGGAGGCTAAGCATACCCAGTCTCCTTCAACCACCACTAAAGAAATGCTTGTTACATTGACTAATCCTCATGTACCACTAGCTTGCAATCTAATAAATAACTGTGGTTCTACAATGAGCAAGATGGGGGCAAGAAAAGAGGTCTTGGCAAACAGGTAAGAGAAATTCCCGAAAGGATGCATGGGGGTCACAGAGAACAGCCTCTGAATTGGGCCCTGGTCTGAGCAGCATGGTCTGGACATCTCAAGGAGAAAACCACACTTTAGCCTTAATGGTGTGTGCACTACCCCAAAGCTTGCTGGATAATTGTGCCACAGCCTGCCTTGTGCCGTCTGCAGAGAACTGGCCTCTAAACATCGGCGGCGGCTATGGGGGGAATGTTTTATGTGCACAATTACTTTTACTCAAATTAAACTCTTGCCTCATCCAGAGATGTGGTATTTAAGGCTGTTCGATGGAGGCACGGTTCTGCAGTCCCAGCCTGCTCAGGAAACTGTTCCTCCTCTGCCTTCATTAATCTAACCCTTGCTCATGTATCAAAGTGCGCCCGTGATTTCTTGTAAAAATGATTAAGCTGCTAATTAGGCTGTTTATAACTTGTTTCCCTGGTCGCTAATGATAATTAACATGCAAATTAGCTCAGGGAGGGGAGGCACAGGGGTCCTCAGTTCATTACCAAGTTAATTACTGTTTGCATACTTAAACATCACAGTTATAAATGGTGGCATTTAATGTAACGGGCAAGATGATAATTATACTGACGACATTTGAAAAAGTCATTTCACTCTGTTATTTTTCTGGCTGATTAATGTTTCTGTGCCTGCTTGATAAACTTAGTTAGTTCAAGCCAATCTAAGTTCTGTATACAAAGTGGGAAGTGGGTCCCCGTCTAATATTAATCTCTTTCCCTATCCCCTCTTGGTTTCAAAGTTTGAGAGGGAGGAAAAAGAAAAGTTCAGAGGCTTACATAGCAACTCAGACTAAGCTCAGATGTCACCTCTTACCTCTCCTGGTACAGAGGCAAGCCTCTCCTGATCCTCCCACCTCATAATGGCTCACCCCTCATTCTCTCTCTCTCTCTCTCTCTCTCTCTCTCTCTCTCTCTCTCTCTCACTCTCTCTCTCTTTCTCTGTCCCTCCCTCCCTTCCTCCCTCCCTTCCCCCCTTTCCCCTTTTTTCTCTCCATCTCTTTTCTCCTGCTCCTTTTCTCCTGCTCCTTTTCTTCTTCTTCTTCCTTCTTCTTCTTCTTCTTCTTCTTCTTCTGCTTCTTCTGCTTCTTCTTCTTCTTCTTCTTCTTCTTCTTCTTCTTCTTCTTCTTCTTCTTCTTCTTCTTCCTCTTCTTCTCCTTCTCCTTCTTCTCCTTCTTCTCCTCCTCCTCCTCCTCCTCCATCGTCGTCGTTGTCATTGTCTTCTTCTTCTCTCTCACACACACACATCAAAAAATAGTACATATTTATTTAGAAGATAGTTTGCTTATGTTTATGAGAAGATAGTATGCTTATTGTTTATGAGAGGCAGCCTTGGGGAGTAAATAGAGAACCTGCTTCAGAGCCCAGAACACCCAGATTCAAATCCAATCTTTGATACATACTGACTGTGTGTCTTTGTGCCTACCATGAAAATTGAGGACCAACCTGTATTGGAAGAGGGAGTTTCTCAGTGGGATCTCCTTATACCAGTGAAATCACAAGTCCCTTTCTTGTATATATTATCTCCCCAAATAGAATATAAGCTTCTCAAGGGCAGGAGCTGAATCATATTTGTATTTCCAGTGCCTGGAAAATTGTAGAAAAGGCGGCTCATCTCCGGTAGGGTTTAAACTTCTAGATTTTGTTTGGTTTGTTGTGGTTTTGTGTTGTTTTTCTCTGTTGTTGCTGTTTTCTAGCAGTGGGAATTAGTTGGCAATAAGCCACTGCCTTGTGTGGTCTCCCACTGACCAACAGGGATAGATATGCCATATGTAGGACTCGTAGTGAGGTGGCACAGTCAATACAACATTGGACTTAGAGTTAGGATAATCCTGAGTTCAAATCTAGCCTCAGATACTAACATTAGCTGTGTAACCCGAGGCCAATCATTTAATTTCTCTGTGTGTCCGTTTCCTCATGGGTTGTTGTTCAGTCATTTTAAGTCATGTCCAACTCTTCATGACCTCGTTTGGGGTTTTCTTGGGAATAGATATCAGAGCGGTTTGCCATTTCCTTCTCCAGCTCATTTTACAGATGAGGAAACTGAGGCAAGCAGGGTAAAGTGACTTGCCCAGAGTCACACAGCTAGTAAATGTCTGAGGCCAGATTTGAATTCTGGTCTTCCTGTCTCTAAGCCTGGTGCTCTAACCACGGTGCCACCTAGCTGCCCTTTCTCCATACAATGGGTCCAATAAATATACCCTGCCCAGGCTTGTTGTGAGGCTAAAATGAGATAACATTGGTAAAGCATTTGCAAACCTTAAAGCATTATGTGAATCATCCTTTTGTTTCCAAACAAACTTCTATAGACACAGCAGTAGACCTCCTTCGTCTTGTGCTTGTGAAGCTGATTTTTTAAATTCAAACCAAAAGATTTTATATTTATCTTTTTTAAATTCTGCCCTATTAGATTCTTCTGACTTCAAATCCAATGTCCTTCCCACTATATCAAACTGTCTTTCCAAGCCATGGAAGAGCCTGCAATTGTCAAAATTAGCACAAGCAGGAAGAGAACTCATAGTCTTACCATCATCATCACCACCATCATCATCATAGCTACCATTTATATAGCACTTACCACATGCCAGGTTCTATACTAAAAGCTTTACAATTATCATGTCATTTGGTCCTCACAACAGCCCTGGGAGGCAGGTGCCATTATCATCCCCATTTTACTTTTAAGGAAACTGAGGCAGAGAGCAGTTGAGTGACTTGCCCAGGGTCACACAGCTAGTAAGTGTCTGAGACTGAATTTGAAGTCAGGTCTTCCTGACTCGAGCTCCAGCGCTCTATCCCCTATGTCACCTAGCTGCCTCTAGGTAGGAAATTCCAGAAAATATGCAAAAATGCTTTGAGAAGTCCAAAGTCATACCAGAATGAAAAATATTAGTTCTCTTAGTTTTAATGCCAATGTCTAGGCAACTGAAAGAAAACACCAGAGGAAAAACCCTCACCTCCCTCTCTTTGGGGTCACAGATCATGGTATGGTGGAGAGGTCCCTGGATGTGGAGTTCAAACACCAGCTGTGCTAGTTAATAGAGGCATTGTGACATAGCGTGGTGGACATAGCATTCATGGGCTTTGGGAATCAGAAAGACCTCAGTTCAAATTGTGTCTCAGGTACCTAAGAACCATGTGACCCTAGGCAGGTTTCTTAACCTCTCTTGGTCTCTGTTTCCTCATCTGTTAAATGGGAACAACCATGATAGCACCTGCCTCAGAATGTTGTTGCAAGGAGCAAATGAGATTCATCTATGTGTCCTTTGGAGCACTGCAAGGCAATCAATAATTTCTAGCTGTGTGACATTAGACAGGATGCTTCTCATCTCTGGGCTTCACTTTGCTCCTCTATCAAGTTGGGGAGTTGGACTAGGTCATCTCTAAGGTCGGTTCCAGCCCGTAAGCTATGATCCTATCATCTCCTGAACTTCCAGATGTCCTTCTGCCCCTCCCCATAAAAGCAGCAGATGAACCCCTCTCCAAAACCATATAATTATTCCAACTGAGTCAGCAGAGGAGCCCCAGGGGAGTTAGTTCATCCTTGTTTTCCCTCCTGAGCAAGAGGACAATTTTCCTATTGTGGCAACAATGATGATTTCCCCCTCTGCCCTGCTCCTCCTTCAAAACAATCTAATCCCTCTTTTATGGACCATAATGCCCTCTAATCCCACTCAGGAACCACAAGCAAAACTCGAATGTAATTGAGATGAAAAAGCCAGCCAGGGGAGGGAGGCTGTGGGCAGGTGTGGAGCAGGAAGGGAGGCGGGGAGGCATGAGCTCTGCCAGGTTCTTCCTTTTATACCTCAGCCATCTATTATTGAACATGTGTGGGGAAAGGGAACCCTCACGCTCACAGAGAGGAGAAGGCCAGTGAACAGGTGGGTTAGCAAAGAAGCAGGTGGGGGTGGGGTGTCTGTGAGCATCGCTGTCTCTGCAGGTCAGGCTTCCAAGGAGAGCAGCCTTGACATGGGGGCAGCCTGAAAATCCACTCAGGGCTAAAATATCCACGAAGAAGACAAAGGAAGAAAGAGAGAATGATTGGAGAAGAGCAGAGTCTTAAGAGCCTAGGCTTCCTTCCAAGGAGGACATCCTCCTTCTCCCTTTCCAACCCAGTTATCTTCCTAATCATCGAACTTGCTATGAGAGGAGCTGGTGACTAGGGCTGAAATTTCATCTTCAGCTTCCTGGCAGATGTAATCAAGGAAGTGGGATGCTTCACCAGACCTCAGACCCCCTGAGTGTTGGTCTGTGTCTCCCAACAACCTACAACCCAGAAATAAGGATAGCAATTGACCATTTGGAGTAGCAGCCTGGAGATGCCACCCGGAAACTGACCAGCAAACAGCCATCTTAATTATTATGGACCTTCAGAGCCGAGGTAACTCAGCTTTCTATTATTCCATTATTCCACAAACATGGAGAGAATAAAAGGAGAGGAAGATTGTTAGTATTCCACAGAGGTAACCGGTGACCCAACCCAGCTCAGACTGAGTTCAATCCTGGGGAGCTTCTGATAATTTTTTTCTGTCTACATTTTGCCCCTATCTAGGATCTCCCCTGGAAACATCAGAATCTGGCTTGTATCTAGGCCTGTACAGAAAACATTAAAAAAGACCTCAGCTCCCACGCAAGCACTGAGGATAGCCATATATAAAATGGAAGAAAACTTTATTCCACCCAGAAAAAAAAACCACAAAACATCCAAGCCTTGAACCCAAGCTTCAAAAAAGACAAAATAAATCTTTCTTCCCTATTTGGTGACCCTCACTTTGTCTAGTAACCTATAAAGGCCTCTAGACTTCTAGCATGACAATCTCAGGTGTGCCTAGAGAACTACCTTGATCTCTCAGGCCCATAGAAAGACCCATGTGAGTCAGGGTCACCTTAGTTTTGAGTAATTTTCATGATTCTTTGCATTTTCCCATGAAACTCAGAAACACATAATTCTCAATTATCAGTGCTTCTAGAGGTTCATGGCAACAGGGAACACATAAATAAATGTTTTAATTAGCTCTAGGAATGAATTATATGATTTTTTTTTATTTATGTGCTGTCTTTATACAGAACCTGAGGTGCCTAAGCATATACCCACATGCTCATTGACTGATGATGATTATAAAAAAGAAAACAGGAGAAAAAGAGGGAAGGAGAGAGGGGGGAAAGCAGAGCAGAGAATGAAGAAGAAAGAGAGAAGGAAGGAAGGAAGGAAGGAAGGGAGGGATGGAGGGAAATAAAGATGGGGAGAGAGAGAGAAGGAGAAGGAGAGATATAGAGGGAGAGAAAGAAAGAAAAAGAGAAAGAAGAAAGGACAGAGCAAGAGGAAAGGAGGGGAAGATAGGAGGGCAGGGAGAGGAAGAGGGAATGGGATATTAGATTGAGAGGCAGAGACAAATAGAAATATATCCACTCAGGCAGAAACAGAAAGAAAGGGAGGGAGACAGAGATAGACAGAGACAGAGACAGAGACAGAGAAAAAGAGAGTGAGACGGAGACAAAGAGAGACAGAGAGAAGGAGGGGGAGAGTGAAAAAGAAAGAGATGGAGCCAAAGAGCATGCATAGAATGATGGAAAGAGCACTAGATTAAGAATCAAAGGACATGGCCAGATAGGAATCTAGCTGCTGCCACTAACTCCCTTTGTGACTTTGGCCAAGTCCTTTCTTCTCTTTGGGCCTTAAGCTTTAGAGAGAGTATTAGAAGCCCTGCCTGCCTCAGAAAGGTGTCTGGGACCTTGTGGGCAAAGGTGCTAACCAAGAAGCCTGCCCTCTGGCTGATGTATGGTAAGCCTGAATGTCAGCAGGGGAGCTAAGATCTCAGTTACTTTTTCTGTAGGGGCCTAGACACAAACCATATCCTGATGTATTCAAGGGAGACACGAGTGGGGACAGAGGACAATCCAAAGGATGTAACCACATTATGCAAGAGCCTAACTCCCCTTTCCACAGGGTGTTAAGGTTAATAAGGCATCTTTCTTCTAACACTCCTAGGAGAGAAGTAGCCTAAGTGAATATTATGATCCCTTTTTACAGATGAAGAAACTGAGGATCAGATGGGTTAATTGACTTTCCTGAGGTCAAACATAGTATAAAGATTTGGAGCTAGAAGAAATCTCAGACACCGTCTATTCTAACTCCCCTATTTTACAGGAGAGGAAACTGAGGCCCAGTGAGATCAGTCCACTTGTCCAGGATCCCACAGAGGTTCCCAAATTTAGTTTTGGAAGACATCTCAAAGGCTCTTTACTCCAACCCCTTCCTATAACAAAGGGGAGGCTGAGGCCCAGAGAGTTCTTTGACTCACCCAGGATAAAACAGGCAGTGGAGCTGAGATTCCAATCCAAATCCTTTGACTCAGAATCAAGCACTTTCTGCATCACGCTAAGCTGTTTCCTGCTTCAACCTCAGGTCTTTCTGTCTTCTCCCAAATCCAGCACTCTCTTTACCTAGCTCCCGTGCTTTTCAGTAAGAATAAGAACTTTCAAGCATTTTATTCAGCTCCCTTACAATGAGATTGGGAAAGACTTTCTGGAGGAGATGGCACCTGAGTATGCTTTGAAGGAATCTAAGGATTCCGAGAGATAGTGGTGAGGAGGGAGGGCATTTCAGGCATGGGGGACAGCCTAGGCAAAGACATGGAGGCAGGAGATGGAATGGGGCATTCAGCAAATAACTAATAGGCAATATAGGCTGGGATGTAAATAAAATACAATGTAATCGCTTTACAGAGAGAGTTTCAGTTTTGTCTTTTTCTCTCTAATACCCAGACTAGTGCCTGTCTTCTGTCTGATATATGGTGAGCCTGAATGCTTGCAGGGGAGTTGAGATCCCAGTTACTTTTTCTGTAGGGGCCTAGACACACATCATATCCTGATGTATTCAGGGGAGACATGAGTGGGGACAGAGGACAATCGAGAGGATGTAGGGATGTAGGTGATTAATAAATGTTTATTGATTAATTGATCAAACGTGGAATAATGCATAAAGAGGATCAATGAGAAATAAGTCTGGAAAGATCAGCTGGAGCCAGAATACGAGAAGCTGAGAAAGTTGTTTTGCATCCTAGAGGCAATGGGCAGCTTCTTGAGCTATGGATGACAAAGTCAGGCTTATGCTTTGAGAAGGTTTGTTTGTTTGTTTTTTGGTCAGTTTTGTGGTAGATGCATTAGACCCCACTGAAGGTCTTCAAGGGTAGCTAAGTATCACAGCTGATAAAGTACCAAGCCTAAAATCAGGAAGGCTCACCTCCCTGAGTTCAGATCTGGGCTCAGACACTTATAAGCTGCACGACCTTGGGTAAGCCACTTACCCTTTTTCTACCTCAGTTTCCTCATCTGTCAAATGAGCTGGAGAAGGAAATGGCAATCCACTCCAGTATCTTTGCCAAGAAAACCCCAAATGGGGTCATGGACTATCAGACATCACTGAACAACACCCCCTGGAGGTCTTCAAACAATGGCTGGATTGCCTCTCGGGCAATAGGGTAAAGGGGAATTCTGTTCAGGTATGTTAGACCAGATGAATACGGGAGTCTTTTCTGACTCAGAGATCCTCTGTTTCTGAGATTTTTTACCCTCTATAATACTCTTTCTTTCATAGCAATAGACCCAAGAATCTATGTCATGAGCTACAAGTTTCAAGTTCAAACTAGAAATGGTCTTTAAAGATTCGCAGCTCAAGAGTCCCACCTAAAGGGTCAAGAGAGGTGGGGGTTGCGGGGGGGCAGACTGTGTCCTTTTCTCATGGGCCATCAATGCATTGCCCCTGGCTGCTGGGCTGCCCACTATGTCTCCTGCCCGTCCTTCATGCACCAGATCATCACAACACTCTCACCCTCCATCTCAGACTGATCCATCCCCTTCAAGAGAAATGATTGTTTTGGAAGTCAGTTAACAAGCATTTTTTAAGCCAGGGTTCTTAACTTTATTTTTTTAAATATCACAGACCCTTTTGGCATTTTGGGGAAGCCAGAAGACCCATTTTCAGAATATTTTTAAATTTATAAAGTATCATACATAAGATTTCAAAGAAAACTAATTAGATTGAAATATGGTTATCAAAATATTTTAAATTCATAAATTCACATTAATAACTCCTGTATTAAGTACTTGTTATGTACCAAACACAGTGCTAAGCACTGAAAATACAAATAGAAAAGCAAGACAGTTCCCATTCCCAAGGATCATATATGCTAACGAAGGAGAAAACATGCAAATAACTATGTACACACCAGATAAATGCTGTGTGAAAGGGAGGTAATTTGAGAGAGGAGGCATTGCCAGTGGGAGGGCCCTCTGGCAGAAAGTGAAACTGAGCTGAGTCTTAAAGGAAGCCAGGAAATGGAGGTGAGAATGTAGAGCATTCCAGGCAGGGGGGTCAGCTGAGATGAATACTGGGAGTCAGGAGATGGAGCGTTGAGTGTGAGGAAAAGCCCCAAGGCCAATGTGGCTGGATGGTTGAGTACATATAGGGGAGGAAGGTGTAAGAAAACTGGGAAGGTAGGAAGGGGCAGTTTGGAAAGGGCTTCAGAAGCCAAACAGATGACTTCCACTTTAGTCCTGAAGATAATAGGGAGCCTCTGGAACTCATTAGAAAAATTACCTTGGTACCTGAGTGGAGGACGAATAGAAGAGAGGAGAGAGGTGGGGCAGAGGGATCAGTTAGGAGACTATTAGGATGAGGTGTCTGCACCAATATGGTGGCTGTGAGAATGGAGAGAAAGGGATGTATATGGGAAAGCAGAGTCAACAAAACTTGGCAACAGATTGGATGTGTGGGGTGAGAGTGAGTGAGGAATCGAGGATGTCACTGAGGTTGGGCAAACTTGGGTGAGTGGGAGGATGATAGCATCCTTAAAAGCAATAGTAAAGTTTGGGAGAAAGGAGGATTTTAAGGAAAGATAATGAGTTCAGTTTGGAGATGATGAACTTAAGATGTCTAAAGGATCATCCAGTTTGAGATGTCCAATAGAAAGTTAAAGATGCAAGTCTATAGGTTACGGCTGGACAAGTAGATGTATGAATGGTCTACATAGAAGTTATAACTGAATCCATTGAAGCTGATGAGATCACAAAGTGAAAGAGTATAAAGGGAGAAGAAAAGAGGTCTTGGGATAGAGCCTTGGGGGACATGTGGCTGGACGTGACCCGGGGGAAGATCCAGCAAAGGAGATCATAGAAGGAACAGTCAGAAAGATAGGAGACCCAAAAGAGAACATCACAGGGACCTAGAGAGAACAGAGCGCCCAAGAGAAGAGGATGCCCAATGAAGTCGAAGGCTGCAAAGGAGTCAGGAAGGATGAGGACTGAGAAAAAGCCATGGGATCTGGCAATTAGGAGATCACTGGTAACTTTGGAGTTCTTTCAACTGATTGATGAAGCTAGAAATCAGACTTCAGAAAGTCTTGAGGAGAGTAAGAGGAAAAATGGAGGCACCTATTGTAGATGGTCTTCTCAAAATGTTTAGTCAAGAAAAGGAAGAGAGAAATAGGACCAAAGCTAGCTATGATGACTGGATGGTAGTGCTGGAGGCAGCAGGCAAGAGATGGGTTGAATTGGTGGAGGAGAAAACCAGAAACAGTTACAGCCTTCCTCATCTTATAGATTTGGGCTCATGAGATAAGCCTGTGTAGATTGAATCTTGGTTGATCAGATTCCATCTTAAAAGTCCTTCTCTGATTCCTCATCACAGCCTGGGGTGAGTCTGGACTCCCAATGGCTTTGCCAGTAGAGGGTCAGGCAAGGCTGGAAAAGATTTGGAGAGTGGAGCAGTGACAGAGGGTCTTCTGTTTGAGGACCATGGGGTCCTCGATCTAGATTCAGAGGTCATCTAATTCAACTTCTTCATTTTGCAAATGAGGAAACTGAGACCTAGAGAGGGGAAGCTACTTCATAGGATCATAACTTTAGAGATAGAAGAGACCTCAGATCTAACCTAGTCCAACCCTCTTATTTGACATATGAAGAAACTGAGGCCCAGAGGGGTGAGCAACTTGGTCAAGATCGTGTAGGTAATAGATTGCAGAAGGAAGATTTGAACTTGAGTCCTCTGATTCCAGAATTGGTTCTTTGTTCACTCTGGGAGGCTGCCATGTGGGTGACAAGAGAGCCAGGAAATGATTCATAAAATGAATATGTAGTATTCAGTCCATGTGCCTCACACATTGTAATCCCAGACTTTAATAATTCGACTTTGAAATGCTGTTCACAGATTATATTGACCATCTACAGTGGTTATGGGGTCAAAAGACCTGAGTTCAAATATTACCTTTGATGATCACTACCCATTTGGCCTGTTTGGTCAAGTTACCTCCATGGACCTCAAATATGGCCCATATGGGTCTACAGAATGAGGAACTTAGACAAAATGGTCTCTTAGAACCCTTCCACTCGAAATCGATGAACCTACAATCTAGTCCAATTTCATTTTACAGATAAGGAACCGAGATACAGAGGTTAAGTGACTTGTCCAGAGTTACACAGTCAATCTCTGAGGCTGGATTTGAACTCAGGTCTTCCTAACTCCAGGCCTAATATTCTATTCACTGTGCCAACCAGTCAATGAGAGGTAGGCTTCAAATGTGGGTCCTCTGACTCCCAATCTGACTCCCAATCTTTTCACCCGACAGAATGAAAGTTTCGAAGGACTTTGTGAAGAGTCGTACACATTCTCCAAAAGCATCATATTTCTATGTCCTTCGGGCTTCTGTGACAGGGCTGCTTGGCAGACTCACGGTGAGGGAGGGGTAATGCGTCTGTGTCACAGGCTCGGGATCCGCTGAGACTGCCAGGCTCATTTGGCTGGCACCTGCGGGCCCTCCTGACATGGCAGCCCCGGAGGCCAGGCATGCGATGTTTGATCAGCTTGACTCTGCCTAATGTGATTTCTAATGTGGAATGGCCCCGCTCTAGGCTGAGCCCCGCCTTTTCTGACAATATCACCTATGGTCGGCGGTGACAGCCCCTCTCAATTATAGCCTGGTGGCTAATTAGGGTAATTAAAATGAAAGTAATCAAAGCAAAATAATGGGAAATCTCTTAATAAACTGTCACAAACTTCATCAATCGTACTGAGGCGCAGAGGGGAAGGGCGGAGGGAGAAAGATAACTCTATTTGTGGAAACAGAGCTGAGAAAAAGGGTCAGGCTATAACCCAAGAGTCTGGGGGCCAGAGAGAAGTTTGTGCTTCTATCAGGGGTAGGCTCATCACTCATGCTGCTGGCATTCAAGCTCCTGAGGCCACGGTCCCATTACTAACAAGGTCATCCATGTAGCAGGGAAGAGAAAAGGGATGGGAATGAGCACTGAGTAAACACCCACTATGTGAAACACTGTGCTAAGCTCTTTACAACTACTACGTCATTTGATGCTCACAATAACTCTAGGACAT
Source organism: Trichosurus vulpecula (assembly GCF_011100635.1). Taxonomy (NCBI): domain Eukaryota; kingdom Metazoa; phylum Chordata; class Mammalia; order Diprotodontia; family Phalangeridae; genus Trichosurus; species Trichosurus vulpecula. The sequence goes on from NC_050574.1 coordinate 29,798,234, forward strand.
AGGTGCTTTTATGGTTCACATTTTACAGTTGAAGAAACCGGGGGAGACAGAGATAAAATGACTTACCCAGGGTCCATCAATCAATAAATAATCATTTATTAAGTACCTACTATGTGTCAGGCACCAAGATAAGTTCTAGGGGCTCGTGTTGTTCAGTTGTTTCAGTTGTGTCCAAGTCTTCAGGACCCCCTTTGGGGTTTTCTTGGCAAAGATACTGGAGTGGTTTGCTATTTCCTTCTCCAGCTTATTTTACAGATGAGGAAACTGAGGCAGAGTAAAGTGTTTCTTCTACTCATTTTCTAGATGAGAAAATGGAAGCTTGTGTAGGTGAGGTGGCTGCAAGTATCAAGGGTAGAATTTGAACCCAGGTTCTCTGACCCGAGAGTCAGCACACTCTCCACTGAATCATGCTATCTCCACTGGTACACTTGAGCTCCAAGGTTAGAGTAAGTATCTAGTCCTATGTCCTCTACCTGGGCCAATCAATCAGCAAACATATTTCATTGTTGTTCAGGCCAACTCTCCATGATTCCATTGAAGACTTTCTTGGCAGAGAAACTGGAGTGGTTTGCCATTTCCTTCTCCAGCTCATTTTATAGATGAAGAAATTGAGGCAAACAGGGTTAAATGACTTGCCCAAGGTCATGCAGTAAGTCTCTGACTCCAGATTTGAACTCAGAAAGATGAGTCTTCCTGACTCTAGGCCTGACACTCTTCTACTGCATCACCTAGCTGCTCAACTAAGCATTTATTATAGACCTGCTTTGTCCCAAACGATTTCATCAGACCATATTTGGGCTACTGTGTTTGTTTCATTGGGTGGAGGACCATGAACAGAACCATCCCAGCATGGCATGGACTGTCTCTGGAGGCATGGTCTTTAAGAAATGATTGGATGGGTGGATGGATGGATAGGTGGATGGATGGATGGATGATCAGTTTTCAGGCATGGTGTTGAAAACTCTTATCCAATTATTTCTTGGACCAGCTGATTTCTGAGGTCTCTTCCAGCCCTGAGATTCTGGGATTCAATGAGTTCTACAATCCACAGCACTCCTGGTAGAAAGAGGTGCTGTTGACTCCCCTCCCTCAAAACTGATAAATCTGAAAACACATCATCAATGAGGCCAGTAGATCTCATCCACAATCCCCTAAAATAATAGTGTAAGACAGGGCAGCTGCTCATATATGACTCTGTTTACTCTTTACTCCACCCCCCAGGCTTTGCCCCAGTACGCTGAGCACTTTTGAGATGATTGGAATATTTCAAATTTCCATTGTTGTTCCTCCACAGATAGATTGGGACCCTCCAGGGTATAATCGATGTTCTTCATGAGTGGTTATCCTTTTGGCAGTTAGCTTCCCTGAACTTAGCTGGACTGGCTCTGGTGCAGTCCCATGCCCAGGGCACTTTGCACCTGCCCAGCAACAACACAACTCATAAAGAGAAATTTTTAAAAGCAGTTTAACCAAAAGAGCATAGTTGCCTAGCATTTGATGAACCCAAAGATCTATTTGGTTGAGAACTCACTATTTAACAACAACTGATGGGAAACCTGGAAATCAGTTTGGTAGAAACTAGGTATAGAACAGTATCTTACACCATATACCTAGATAAGCCCCAAATGAGTATATGCTTTAGAAATGAAAGGTAACATCATAAACAAATCAGAAGAGCAAGGGAGAAATTTACTTTTTAGATCTATGAATAAGGCAAGAGTTCATGGCCAAATAAGGGGTAGAGAGGATCACAGAAGGCAAAATGAATAATTTTTATGATATATAATGTAAAAATTTTTGCACAAATAGAACCAACGCAGCTAAAATTTGAAGAGAAGGCAAATGGGGGATGGAAGGAAACCTTGCAGTAAGTTTCTCTGCTAAAGGTCTCGCTTCTAAGACTTGTAGGGAAGGGATTAAGATTTATAAGGACAAGAACCATTCTTGGCACAGTGGATAGAGTACTAGGCCTGAAGTTAGGAAGATTCATTTTCCATTTACCAGCTGTGTGACTCTGGGCAAGTTACTTAACCCTGTCTGCCTCAGTTCCTCATCTGTAAAATAAGCTACAGAAGAAAATGGCAAACCATTCCAGCATCTTTGCCAAAAAAAACCACACCAAAAATGGGGTCAGAGAGTTGGACATGACTGAAATGACTGAACAACACTAACAACCACTAACTGATAAATGGTCAAAGGATGTGAACAGGTAGTTTTCAGAGGAAGAAAATGGATACCATTGCTATCCATAAGGAAAAAATGCTCTCAATCAATTGTCATTAGAAAAATGCACTTTTAAAAAATCTGAGGTTCTACCCCACATCCACAGATGGGCAACGCTGGCAAAAAAACAGTGACAAATGATAAATGCTGTGGGAGCTATGGGAAAACCAATCCATTAATGCATTGTTGGTGAAGCTGTGAACTGGTCCAGCCATTCTGGAAAGCAGGTTGGAACTACAGCCCCAAAGTTATTAAATTGCTTATGCCCCTTGACCCAGGAATACCACTACCAAATCTATACCTCCAAAGAGATCAAAGAAGGAGGAAAGGGACCTATATGTACAAAAAGATTTACAGCAGCTCTTCTTTGTCCATCAATTGGAGAATGGCTGAACAAGTTGTGATATGAATGGGATGGAATACTGTTATGCTGTTATAAAAAAAAAGCAATGAAGGGGCTGATCTTAAAGAAGCCTGGGAAGACATATGAACTGATGCAGAATGAAATCAGCAGAACCAGGACAACAATTTATACAATAGCAACAGTGTAAAGATAAACAACTTCAAAAGACTTAGGGCCTTTGAACAATGCAATGCTCTGTAGTACAAGCACTGTTCCAGAGGACTCATGATGAAATGTATCACCACTCTCCTGGTAGAGATTAACTCAGGGTAGAATGAGATGTATTTTTTAGATATAGATAATTCAGGAATTTATTTTGCTTGACAATGTGATAGGGGTTTTGTTTTCCTTTCTTTCTCAATGGGATGGCAGGCGCTGGGGTAGAAGGGAAAGAAGGTGGATTTTCCTTGATTGAAAAAAAATAAATTTAATTAAAAAATAGTTTCCCAAGCAAAAAGCAAAGGGAAGTCAGTTTTTTTTGGGGGGGTAGATATGGGGCTTTTAGTGAGCTGTAAGTTCAAGGTAAGTGAGATATAACAGCCAAGAGGTGTATCATGCAGGACTATAGCCACGATAGACCCACTGCCCTCTGCACTCCCTGCTCAGACCACATCTGGAGGATGGTGTCCTGTTCTGACCACTGCATTTTAGGAAAGTCCAAGATCAACTGAAGAGTGCCCCAGGAGGGTGAGCAGGATGTTGAAGAGCCTTGAGTCCATGTCATATGAGAATTGTTTAAAGAAAGAAGAAAAGAGAAATTGAGCAGGGTGGGGGGCACTATAGCTGTCTTCCAGTTTTTGGAGGGTTGTGAAATACATAGAAGTATTCCATCTGTTCTTGGCCCCCGAGGCAGCAGTAGGAGCAGCAGATGGAGGTGGCAAAGACGAATCTAGGCTTGCCACAAGACAAACTCACTAAGCACTGAAGTTGTCCCAAGGTGGTTTGGGAGTAGGTCCCCCTTCCCTGTGGATGTTGCCAGAAATTCTGGTCCAGGTGCAGTTTCATGAGGTCATACATAGATTTAAAGTTCGAAAGGGACTTAGCCATCATCATAAGCCTCACCGCTCTCCACAGATGAGAAAGCTGAGGTCTAGAGTGAGTACCTCGGTGCCCACCAGCAGGGGCAGGATTCCCGCTAAGATTACCCTTCCCAGCCGGCCTGCCGTCCCCCTCCTGGGAGCTGCGCTCCTCTGCTGGGTCCTCTTGTGGGTGAAAGCAGCCGCTGGCAGTAGTCTTTTCAAACCCTGGAGCTGTCTGGGTAGTTCCTTAGTCACCCGGAGCTTCCCTGGCTCCTTTCAGGGGCCGGGTCACTGGGGCTGAAAAGTCCCAGGAGGGGAGGAGCTCCGGAGGCGCTGAAGCCCCGCTTTAGCCTCCTGGGACGTGGGTGGAATGGAGAGGGTGCGCTGGGCGGAGTGAGGCGGCCTGCGGGGATGGGGCCGGGCTTGCAGCCAATAAGGGCTGGGCTAAGCTGGGGAGCGACTATCAGAGCACTGTTGATGATCTCCCGGGAAACATCCCACGTGGAGGGACAGATCCCAGGCCAGCAGACCCGCAGGGTAAACGAGTGCGGCCTTCCTTCTGCCCCCTCCACCCTGCAAGGCGCACAGGCTGCGTCCTGGTTCCTGGCACAGGGCCATGGGAAGACCCCACCCCCACCCCCGGACGTGAGTGCTTAGGAAGCACAGGTACTGAACTGTGGGTTGGCCTGGGGTGCACTGAAGTGGAGGAGCACTGGGCTGAGCTGTAGTATCGCTGGGGTGAGATTCTTTGTGCCTGGCAGGGCTGAGCTGGGCTGGGCTGGGGTACACTAGGCTGCAGTATTCCGGGCTGGGCTGGCACACCAGGCTGCAGTACACTGGCCTGGGCTGTAGTATGGCTGGGTTGAGATGCTCTATGCCGGGCAGGGCTGAGCTGGACTGGGGTTCAATGAGCTGGCCTCGGCAGGGTACACTAGGCTGACGTATCCCGGGCTGGGCTGGCACACTAGGCTGGAGTACATTGGACTTGGCCGTAGTATATCTGGGTTGAGGTGCTCTATGCCTGGCAAGGCTGGGCTGGAACGGGGTTCACTGGGTTTACCTCCACAGGGTACAGTAGGCTGAGGTATCCCAGGCTGGGCGGGCACACTAGGCTGGAGTACATTGGACTGGGCTGTAGTATGGCTGGGTTGAAATGCTCTGTGCCTGGCAGGGCTGAGCTGGACTGGGGTACACAGAGCTGGGCTGGGGTACACTGAACTGGGCTGGAGAACACTGAGCTGGGCTGGGCCCGGGTAGACTAGGCTGCGGTACCCTGGACTGGGCTGGTGCACTAGGCTGCAGTACATTGGACTGGGCTGTAGTATGTCTGGGGCTGTAGTATGATTGGGGCCTGGCAGGGCTGAGCTGGACCAGGGTATACTGAGCTGGGCTGGGATGCGGTACACTAGGCTGTGGTACACTGGGCTGGGCTGGCATGCCCTGTGCTAAGCTGAGCTGCGCTGACCTGGGCTAGCCTGGCCTGGGACAACAGTCACAGAGAAGCATGGCCTAGGAGAACATCAATGTTCCAGTGCCTCTCCAAAACTTTAAGTTCTGTAGAGACCCCAAAACTCCACAGATCTTCCTGAAATCCCAGTTTCCCTTCCCTCTCAAGCAGAGACCATTCTCCTCCAACCGCCTCTCTTCGTATCCCTTTCCCTTCCTTCAATCAGAAAGTAACAAGCCTTCCCCAGTGAACCCACCCAGCCTTCTTCTCTACCCTGAGAACTGAGGGATCCGCTACCTTGCCCCACTCCCTGGGAGCCATGGTGCAGAGGCTATCTGAGGCCTTGTTGGAGTTGTTACAGAGGGGGATTCTAGCTCAGCTAAGAGCCTGACAAAATGACCTCTGAGCTTACTTCTACCTCTGGCAGTCTGTGATTCCCATCATCAGTGGCTCTATGGGAGTTGCCTCCACCTATCCCTGCTCCACCAACTTTCCAGCCCCAGACCCAAGAGACCAGAACACTAGCCAATCAGCATATGGGGGCTAAAGCCAATCTCCCACTCCAAAGCTAAGAGGACAGTCTCTCCCAGAGTGAATGCTTGTTGTCCAACCTGCTGATGGAGGTGGGAGTCACAGTTTCCATGGACATGCCTTGGGCAGGGCTCTTTTGAAGGGTGTGGTGTGGGGGTCGTTGGTGTCTGAGCCAGTACTTTTCCTATCAGACCTGGGAGTTGGGAGCTGGTTGGGAGCTGGGACCTAACCTCCCAGAATTTCTTTTAAAATACACACAACAACAACAAAACAACAACTAGGAACTGTGAGTAACCATTGTTTATGACTCATTTTGACCATTTTAGTTCAATAAAGACTTATTAAGTGTGTATTGTGAGCAAAGGAATAGGAGAGTAGGGTGGGGAGATAATTAAGTGTTTATTATATGGCACATACTGGGCAGAGCACCAGGGATACAAACACGAGCAAATTAGACTGCTTGCCCACAAGGAGTTTATAGTCTGATGAAGAAGACAACATTTAAGTGGCTCTAGAAAGGGTGGGGGGGGGGCGGAGAGTAAGGAGTGAGAAGGAGACCTGACAGAAGCCTGCTTCCCCAGGATGATAGGTCGAGGTTCAACCTAAATAGAGTCAGAGAGGAGGCAGGATTGGAGCCCAAATTTCCTATTTCATCCATGGCAGGAATAGATTTAAATGTTAAAGGGACCTTAAAGGTCAGCTAGCCTGACCTCCTCATTTAACAGGTCAGGGACTGAGCCCAGAGAGATTAAATGATCAGCTCACAGTCATGTAGGTAGAGAGTGGCAAAGCCAGAATTTGAGTCTTGTCAGCTGTGTGTCCTTGGGCCAGCCACCCCACTCTTTGGACCTGTCTTTTTATTTTTTATAGGTCTAAAAGTTTCACTTGAACCTTTTCTCTTTTTTATTTTTCTCTTTTTTATTTTATTCTGAATGTAAGAAATAAAGCAAGATGGTTGTACATGAAACTGCAAATCTATTATGTATAAGCTTGCCATTACTTTTAAATAGATAATAAAGTTATTGTGTAACTTTCTTTTTTTTTCCTTTTTACCCGTTGAGGAGGGGGCTGGAACAGATAACCTCCAAGGTCTCTTCCAGCACTGCCTCTACAATTCTATGAGCAAGGTGGTGTGGAGCAGTAGACAGCGAGTCAGTTTCTGGGTCAGGAAGCCCTGGCCTCCCTCTGACACGGATCCTAGTTGTGGGACCATGGCCGTACCAATAATCTTTAAGAAAGTCTCTGACTGTAAGTTACAGGAGAGTTGTTTATGTGTGTTGTATTAGGCAGAGACTGTCTTTCTTTTTGGAGTTGTGTCCTAAGCAAGTTAGCATAGTGCCTGACATATAATAAGCATTTAATAAATGATTTTTGTTCATTAATTCATTGCTTAGTAGAGCCAGTATATTGGTGAAATCACAGGTCTCTCCGTAGACCCCCAGTGATCCTATGAATGGCTCCATTGCAAAAAGATAAAATGCTCCCTCCTCGCCAGCAGGGGGCTTCCTGGAAGTTCCCTCCCTGGCCCTCCAATGCCTATGTCCCCTTCAGCCCACAGTCCTTCAGTTTGTACTTAGGTGGGGTAGTCATTTAAAGAATTGAAAGAAAAGCCCCTAGACTAGAGTTCAAATCCTGCTGATACTAGCTGTGTGAGACCAGCACAGTGCCAATGCCTGTGGCACATGCTAGTGGAGGTGCTGAGGCTGGTAACTCTCTGGAGCTCAGGTGTTCGGATTTTCAAAGGGAGGGAAAGGGAAATGAATAAGCATTTATATAGCACCTACTATGTGCCGGGCACAGTGCGAAGCACTTTACAAATGCTACCTCATTTGATTCTCAGAATAATCCTGGGAAACAGATGTAATTGCTACCCCATTTTACATTTGAGGAAACTGAAGCAGCCAGAGGTGAAGTGACTTGCTCAGGGTCACACAGCTAATATGTGTCTGAGGCCAGATGTGAGCTCAGATCTTCTGATCTCAGATCCCGTGCTTTATCCTAGCTGCCTTTGGTAGGCTAAGTTGATCCAGTATCTGAATCCATTTTGGTGTTAGTACATTAGCCCTCTGAGAACAAGGGGGCCACCAGGCTGCCTCAGGTGTGGTGAATCAGTCCAGTTTGGAAAACAAAGTAGGTCAAGGCTCTTGTGCCAATCAGAGTGGGACCAGGCCATGAATAGCCCAGGGGGCACCCAGGCAGGAAGGGAAGAGGAGGGGTGGGAAGGGGAGGGGAGGGGAGGAGAAGGGAGAAGAGGGGAGAGGAGGAGAGGGGAGGGGAGGAGAAGGGAGGGGAGGAGAGAGGAGGGGAGGGGAAGAGAGGGGAGGAGAGGGGAGAAGAGGAAAGGAGAGGGGAGAGGAGGGGAGGAGAAGAGAGGGGAGGATAGGGGAGAGGAGGGGAGGAGAAGAGAGGGGAGGAGAGGGGAGGGGAGGGGAAGGGAGAGGAGGGAGAGAGAAAAAGTTACTTGCTGTGTGATGTCAAATAAATTATTTAACTCCTCTATGTCAGTGTCCTCATCTCTAAGATGAGAATAATATTACTTGAGTTACCAGACCATCCTACACAGTTCTTCATGTGTAAAATGAGGGAGTTGACCCAGGAAGCCCCAGGACTCTGGATCTCTGTAGAGGAGAATGTTAGTGGGGGAACATTGGCAGGAGGTGTTGTTGGAGGTTGCACTGAGGACCACAGCCCTGCTGAAGATCTAAAGTCACCCTTTCAGCACTGACTGCCCTGTTCTCCATTCTACAGGTGCTCATCTAGGCTGAGGAGTGAGAGATGTGACCGCAAGAGGCCCATGCGGGATGTCAGCCCAGGAGCTCACTGTCCGTCTGTGCCAGGAGGGAGACCGGCACTTGACCCTGGATGAGCTCCCCCTGGCCACCGCCTTCTACCTGGCCGCCTTCAGCTGCCACCCGTCCTCAGTGGTGCAGAGGGCACAGCAGTCACTGAGCCAGGAACATACTGGGCAGGTGGTCTCCATGCTCGAGGCCTGGTGCCGGGGAGAGGCCCAGATCCCCTCTATCCACTGGGATGGCATGGCTGTGGTCTCCCTCACTGTGGCCCTGGCTGCTGCCTTCCTCAGTGCCCTCCACCCCAACAACCTGGCCGCCTCCCTCTACAGGCTGACCACCCTTATGGGGCAGGGGCGACATGAGGAAGTGGCCAGGAGGTGCAATGCTCTCCTGGATGTCCACGCCCCAGGATCTCTAGAGCTGAGGCTCATGCGAGCTCTGGCCTGGATCCTGTCCAGGGCCAAAGTGGGGGATGGCGTGATTGAGTACCTCCAGGCTTTTGTTACACACGACAACCAAACTCTGGGCTTTATCCTTTCTCACCAACAGGACCACCTTCCCCTACTCATCAGCGCCTGCCAGGATTACCTCCTGAAGCAGCACAAGACAGAGGCAGCCGGAGGTCAGTGGGCTAGTGACTGCCACCGCTTCCTAGCTGCTCTGGCCCCCAGAGAGACCCAGGCATCCTCCACACAGGCTGCGTCTCTGCTCAGGACAGGCAGACTGGAGGAATGTGTGACCATGTGCAGCCGTGTCCTTGAATCTACCTTGCCTGGTGGCAAACTCCAAGGTACTAGCAGATGATTTTTCATAAGTTATTAACCATGAAGACAAAAGAAAAATCTTAACATTAGCTGCCTAAGTGGGTGGTTAATGGGCAGAGATACCAGGGAGGGAAGGTCCTCTGCAGAAGGCAGGATTTGGGCTGAGTCTGGAAGGAGGCCAGGGGAATCAGGAGGTGGAAGTTAGGAAGTAGAACATTCCAGTATAAAGGCATGGAGGTGGAAGATTGAGCGTCATATTCAAGGGGAGTCAGTCATTCACTCAATCAGGCATTTATCAAGCCCCGGATGTAAAGTTCAAATCCAGCCTCAGACACTGACTAGCCGTGTGACCCTAGCCAAGTCACTTCCCCAGGTATAAAATGGGGACAATAATCGCACCTACCTCCCAGGGTTGTTGTGCGGATAATATGAGATCATAATTATAAAGCACTTAGAATGTGCCTGGCGCACAGTAGGTGCTATATTCCCTTCTTCCTATGGATGAGAGGTAATTGCACCTAACAGTGTGGCCTTGGACAAGTTATCAGACCTCCTTTGTCCTCAGTTTCCCCATCTGTACAAGAAACAAGGTTGGACTCAATGGTCTTCCAGTTACAGATCTGTGGGTCCCAACCCCATCTCTGTCATGACCTTGGGTTTCCTTCGCCTCAGTTTCCTCATCTGTCTAGGGTGTGGGTGGACCCAATGACCCCTTCCATATATCTGTGGGATTATACTCTTCAGTGAGTCACATCCTCACAGCCTCAGTGGGGAAGTAGTGCCGGGCTTTTGTAGGCTAGAACTGAGGGGCAGCTAGGTGACGCCATAGTGCACAGAGCACCGAACCTGGAGTCAGGAAGACCTGAGTTCAAATCCAGTCTCAGACACTTCCTAGCTATGTGACCCTGGGCAAGTCACGTCACCCTGTTTGCCTCAGTTTCCTCAGCTGTAAAATGATCTGGAGAAGGAAGTGGCAAATCACTCCAGTATCTTTGCCAAGAAAACCCCAAAGGGGGTCATGGATGGTCAGACACGACTGAATAATAAAGGGTCTAAGATAGAACTGCTTAAGAACCGTGATGGTGCTGCCAGCTTCCCATGTGTGAGCCAGTGTGATGTCTGGTTGCAAAATCAGAGCCCTATGACTGATTGTTTTCTGTATCTGCCAAAAATTATCCCCTGGGTAGAGGGTGTGATTCATAGAATCACAGGATGTCAGAATAGGAAATGCCCCCTAGTAACCGTCTGGTCTAACTAGTGCCTGATAAAGGCTTCCAAAGCCCATGAAAATGGGACAATAAAAAGAAAATGGAGCAGCTGAGCCCCCTTTTCTCATCCAATGTGAGGATCTTAGTCTGTCAGGGAGACAACATGGGTTCAGTAGGAAAAAAAAACCCAGCTTTGGGGTCAGAGGCCCTGAGTTCAAAGCCTACCCCTGAGGATTGGTGCCCCGGTGACTGTAGGTAAGTGTTTCCCTTGTCTTCTCTGGACCCATTCCTCATCTGTAAAATGAAATGGCTGAGCTCCGAGGCTATGATCGTGTGATCTGTATGAGGCTGTATTTCCCAACCGATAACTGGAGGGAGTAAATTAAATAAAGACCCCGATGATTCATTCGGATGTAGGTACAGTTGCCTGATGCTGACTTGTCTTTCACCCTTCTGCACACCTTGCTCTTCCCCAAGGAGAAGGCGCATCCATCCTGCTGGTTACCCGGGCAGCAGCCTTTTTCTCCCTTGGTCGCCGGAGCCGGGAGATGCTCAAGGACCTCCAGGAAGCCTTCCGGCTGAACCCAGACTGTGCCAAGAAACAACTCGAGGAGGTGTTCTCGCCTGGGGACATGGATCAGATCCTGGCGCAGGCCCAGGAAATATTGGAAATGGACTTTTCCCTTTTCCGAGAGGCGGTGAGAGCTCGCGAGGAGCTCCGAGCCGATGCAGGGATAGAACTCCTTCCTCCCATCATCCTTACCCTGCGCTTTCTCCTGGGTGTGGCTCCCCTTGGGGCCCAGCGGGAGCTGACCATCCGGCTGATTGACTGTCTGCTGTTGTCCGGCGATGGCCAAGCGGCCCTGGGACTCTGTGATCACCTTCTTGGGTCCGAGCACCCCACCTACCTCAGCACCTTGCTCACGTTCCGGGGTTTCTGCACCCTCCACGCAGGTGAGGCTGGGCGAGCCCTGGAAGACTTCCAGGCAGTGGTGGAACATGAAGCCCCCCACCCCGGGAGCTGCGTGAGGGCCCTGTGTGGCCGTGGTCTGCTGCGGCTACTGGCCGGCAGTCCGTACCTGGCCACTCTGGACTACATCACTGCCTCCAGGCTGAGGCTGCAAGAAGCCGTCTTCACCGTTAAGTCCTATATCCCCTGGAATCAGCGGGGGCTGCTGCTGAAGGTGCTTCAGGAGGAGGGGCAGAAGATGCTGCAGAGGGTAGAACCCACCCCGGGAGGCACCAGTGCCTGCTGCAAGAAGGCAACAGAGGAGGAGGGTAGCCCGCCTGCGAAAGAGGGGTAATCCCGAGTCTCACCCCTTAGCCTTTAATGTAACCTACAACACAGAGAATGATGATCTTCCCAGTGACTCCCTAACATCCCTTACCTTTATCTGAAGGCCATGTAGGTATTTTCCCAACCATTAGGGGCAGCTAGGGCATGCTGGGCTTGGAAGACTCATATTCCTGAGTTCAAATCTGGCCTGATACTTCCTAGCTGTGTGACCCTGGGCAAGTCACTTCACCCTGTCTGCCTCAGTGCCCTCATCTGTAAAATGAGATGCAGAAGGAAATGGCAAACCACTAACTGTGTGACCCTAGGCAAGTCACTTTACCCTGTCTGCCTCAGTGCCCTCATCTGTAAAATGAGCTGGAGAAGGAAATTGCAAACCACTCCAGTATCTTTGTTAAGAAAACCCCAGATGGGGTCAGAGAGGGTCAGACATGATTAAAATGATTGAAAGACAATAACAAAAATGAGGCAAAGAAGTGACTTCCCTACAGCCAGAGAACAGAATAAAGGTAGGACTAAGAGTCAGTCAATAAACATTTATTAAGCACCTACTATGTGCCAGGCACTATGCTGAGTGCTGGGAATACAAAAACAGGCAAAAGACAGTCCCTGCCCTCAAAGAGCTTCCAATCTAATGTCCTAAGAATAGGATGTAAATCTTCTAGCTTTTACTACACTGTATTTATACAGCCTGTTGATTCTGATCCTCAGGCAGGTGGGATATCACGGAAAGCATACTGGTTTGTAGTCAGAGGACCTGGGTTTGAATCCTGTAGCATAGTGCCACACTGTGAGTCAAGAAGACCCAAGTTCAGATCCTTCTGTAGTTATTTACTACATGTGCGACTCTGGGCCAGCTTCTTTATGTCTCTCAGACTCAGCTTCCTCCTCTGTAAGATGAGGATAACGAGCTATCTCTCAAGCTTATTGTGAGGATCAAATGCGAAAACCTACGTGAAGTGCTTTAAAACCTTCAAAGGCCGTAGAAATATTCATCATCATTATTACTTCCAGCATCTTGGGCTAGTCCTTTCCTCCGGACTTCACCTTTCCTCCTCTGTAAAATGAAGGTTCTGCATCACCACCACTTACTAACTGGGCAAATCCCGAAGCCTGGCTGGGACTCGGTTTCCTTATCTGTAAAATAGCAATTAGACGAGATGCTCTCTATGGTCCTAATTTATAACCCCATGAAATGGTAAGTCAAGAGGCCTGAGGTCCCAATTCCTGCCTTTCCTGGGGCTTTAGACATGCCAGCTGTGGGGCTTTAGACAAATCATGTAATTTCTTATCTTTATAATGGGGGTGATTATACTTACACCAACCTCACGAGGTTTTGGGAAGGTCGAAGGAGAAAATGGACACACCGTGCATTAAAAAAATAAAATTTAAAAAAATAGCTGGCTATCATTTTCTCCCCAACAATATTGTAAGGTAACCTCTCTCTTAAAAAAAAATATAGACCTGTGGTTTCATTGGGTTAGGAGATCCAACATGGTCTCTGTCTCTGTGTCTCTCTGTCTCTGTCTCTATCTCTGTCTCTGTTTGTCTGTCTCTATCTCTTTTTGTCTCTGTCTCTCTCTGTCTCTGTCTCTTTCTGTCTGTCTCTCCCTCTATGAAAACTGACATTTCATCTATAGTCTAAAGATTTAGAGATTTGCCTATAGTTTAAATGTATAAATATATAGTTAAACATATAAATATTTATAAACTGTAGGGTTAAATGACTTGCCCAGAGTCACGCAGTCAGTATGTGCCAGAGGAGGGCATTGTCAGGTGGGAGGGTGGCAGGGAGGCTCACAGAGAAGTCTCATTGGTGACTAGGGAGGCCAAGATGGACGTCCTGGCCCCTCTGCAGCTGACCTGGCCTTCTCATTCCTCTTTTCCAAGGGATGCCCACGGGGTTCACCAGCTGGCGGCCCTGCTGATGGAGCTGGATGGAAGTGATGAGATATCCAGGCTTCTGAGTGCGGATGCCCTCTACCAAATGGGCCGTATTGAAGATGCCCACAAGACCCTCTTGGTGGCACTGTCCAAAAGCCCCCACACAGCCCCCATCCTGGCCCGCCTGGCCCTGCTGCAGCTACGGAAAGGCTTTTTCTATGATGCCAACCTGGTAAGGCAGAGGGGGAAAAGAACAAGGAAATAGGGCATCAGGCCTAAGGTTAATCAGACGGCGGGGCCCAAGTATGGGAGGATGAACATCGGTATCTGCCTCAGTTTCCCCATCAGTAAAATGGGACTAAATAAATCTCTTCTAGCTTTGGTATTTAGGGAGGCGAAAGGGTCAGGGGGAAAAGCCCTGGATTTGGAGTCAAGGGATCACAGGATCACAGTTTTAGGGGTAGAAGGGACCTCAGAGGTACTGGTCTCTGTGCCTCTCCCCATTCCTAGAATGCTCTGCCTCCTTGGCCTCCTTCAAAAATGCCACTTACTGTAGAAGGACTTTCTTGGCCCCCAGCAGCTGGTGTCTCCCCTCTCTGATCACCTCTTGTATACTCTGGCTTTATCTTTTATGTACCTAGCTATTTACGGCTTGTCTCCCCTTACACTCTGAGCTCCTTACCGGCAGGGACTGTTTTTGTCTTTCTTTGTATCTCCAGAACTTACCACAGTGCCTGGTATACAGCAAGCACTTATTAAATTCTGGTTCACTGACTGATTCTGACTTAAAATCCAGCTTTCTTTACAATCCAGCATCATCTTTCGGGGACAGAGAGAGATGGAGGGATGGGGGCAGGAGGGCAGGGGAAGCCCACAGTAACTCGACTTGAAAAGAGTCAAACTCTGAGCTAGGGACATCGCTCCAGCTCAATCCAGAGGCCAAAAGCCATCGAGCTTTGCTCTTCTTTGGCATGTCCCCAAAACGTGCAGCCCACGTTATCCCTGGTGCACGTTCCAACATTGTGACCTGGTGGAAGGACTCTGAACCTCCTAGGCCTCAGTTTCCTCTTCCATAAAATGAGGGGATTGGACAAGGTCCACTCTAAGGTCCCTTGTAGCTCTAGAGTGTGTGATCCATCCGCTAGAGGGGTTTGCCTCAGGTGGCCCCAGTCTAAGGGAAAGGCTGGGTGCAGGAATTTGATTCACCAGCAGAGGGCACATTTGGGTCTTAATTACACAGAAAAGGTCCCACAAGGGGACTGACCTTGTTTAAGTTATGATGTCATTTTTCCCTGTTCCATCTCCTGCAACCTAACCCCCAAATGTGTATAGGATGTCTCTATATATAACATATGCATGTGAATATAATTATACACATATAACATATATACTACATATGTAACTGCATATACATATGTCTACATACATATTGTGTGATTATTATATATGTGTGTGGTGTGTATGTATATATGTGTGTGTCGATAGATAGATGGATAGATGGATGGATGGATGGATGGATGGATGGATATCTAGACAGACAGACAGATAGATGGATATAGATAGATAGATAGACAGACAGATATAGATAGATAGATAGATAGAGAGATAGATGGAGGGATGGATAGATAGATAGATAGATGGATAGATGGATGGATGGATGGATGGATGGATAGATAGATAGATAGATAGACAGACAGATATAGATAGATAGATAGATAGAGAGATAGATGGAGGGATGGATGGATGGATAGATAGGTAGATAGATGGATATAGATAGATAGATAGATGGATAGATGGAAGGATGGATGGATAGATAGATAGATGGATAGATGGATGGATGGATGGATAGATGGATAGATGGATAGATGGATGGATGGATAGATAGAGGGATGGATAGATGGAGGGATGGATGGATGGATGGATAGATAGACAGATATAGATAGAGGGATGGATAGATAGGTGGATGGATGGATGGATAGATAGACAGACAGATGGACATAGATAGATAGATAGATAGGACAGACAAACAGAAATAAATGTCACATAGCTAATACATCTCTAAGGTCAAATTTGACCTTAGGTCTTTACTGACTCATGGCTGCAGTATATGCACACATGTGTATGTATGTACATATGTATATATGTATGTATATAGCTCTACACAATGCATGTGCATGGACATATACATACACACAAACATGTGCATGTGTACATACATATGTTTATATAAATGTATATGCAGTCACAGAGAATAGAAACCTGAAGTCCCAGGAGGTCATACGATTCACCCAAGGTCACACATTAGACTTCTACCAGAGTCAACATTAGAACTCAGGTCTCAAAAGCCTGTGAATCAGCTGGCAGTGAGTGCAGTCCTTCTGGATGAACGGCTGGCCCAGCATCCTAAGACAAAACCATTTTGTAAACAGAAATTTCTTTGTAGATTGATGTTCTGTAAGTTTTCGTTTTTGAAAAATACTTTCCGTCCTTCTAGTTGGGTCCATGTAGGGAAATGAAAATGGGGGCAGGGAAGAGAGGAAGCTGAGAAGGAAGGAAAGATTTATGAAGCTCTTCTTATGGGCTAAGTGCTTTACAAATATCACCTCATTCCAGTCTCACAACAAACCCGAGAGGTAGGTACTGTTGTTATCCCCATTCTACAGATAAGGAAACTGAGGCAAGCAGAGGTTAAGTGACTCACCCAGGGTTCCGCAGCTAGTGAGTGTCTTTTGTCGATTCTGTCCAGCACAATCCATCGCCTTCAGCCTAATGTTTCCAAGGTAATAAATGTCTGAAGCCAGATCCGAACTTGTGTCTAGCTGAATCAAAGTTGGAAATTCGGAGTTGGAAGGGAAAAGTCACTGGTTCTGAAGTCAGAAGATATGGGTTCCCATCCTATCTTTGCTACTTTCTACACTGGGTGTCTTCAGGCAAATCCTTTAGCTGCCAAGGCCTCAGTTTCTTTCTCTGTAAAATGGGTGGGGAAGGTTGGACTAGATGACTTCCAAGGTTCTTTCCAGTTCTAGTTCTATGTTCCTGTTATTCTATACATGTGACTTTGGACAAGTCACTCAGCCTCCCTGGGCTTCAGTTTACCCACCTGTAAAATGGGGAAGGGGTTGGACTAGTCGGGTCCTTCCAGGTCTAGGTCTATGGTCCTTTGATCCATCTTGACTAACCCAGATGTGGACAAGAATTCCTGTATCAACCACATGACCCCCCCCAAAAAATGTTCATTTAGCCTTTTCTTAAAGGTTTCATTTGAATGAGGAATCCAGCATATTCGTCAAGATTTCCTATCCCACCAATCACCAGCTGGTATCCTGTGCAATATGGAGATTGGGGTTGGTGGGAGGAGACCAGAACCTAGAGGGCCTTGCATGATGAACGAGGTTTTCTGCGATAAGTAATAGGGAGCTACAGAAGATTGTATATGAGGTTCCCCATCCTGTTCCTGTGAGGATAACTCTCCCTTTGCTTCCCCACCTTGTTCAGCTGATAAAGAAAGTTATCCAGATTGGGGACACCTCCTGCCTCCAGCTAATCATGGAGATCTTCAGGGAAGAGGACCGGAAGCTACTGCAAGTCCACTGCCACTCGAGGGCTGTGACCATCCTGAAGAATAAACAGGGGGACACATACACCAAAGAGGCCATTGCCTACCTCTCTGTGGCCATCATTGCCTCAGGTATGTCTGGAGGAAGATGGGATCCCAGGGTTTGATTCACAAGGGACCTGAAAGAGCATCTTATTTTACAGATGGGGAAACTGAGGCTCAGAGAAGTTAGGTGGTTTGTTTAGGGCCACTCTCCTAGTTAGCATCAGAACTGGGATTCAAACCTAGGTCTTTGTACTCTAAGTATGTCCATCTTTCCATCATGCTTCACATCCCTGATGATCAATGAGATTAAGTGACTTGCCCAAGTAAGTGTCATAGGTAGGGTTTGAACCTAGTTCCTCAGACTTCTAGACCCAGGGCTCTTTTTTTCCATTGTAGGAGGCAGTAAGTATGAGACAGTGCTGTAATAGGTCATCCACCCATTGGGTGATGAGGAGGCGATAATCCCCCTGCTATCTACCCTGGCTGGACCTCATGCTTGAGGAAGGACATTAGTAATCTGGAAAGTGTCTGAAGGAGAGCGACCAGCATTTAGCCTGGAGAAGGGAAGATTAAGAGGAGCCATGATCATGGGGCTCAAGTATTTGAAGGATCATTGTATAGAAGAAGGGTTTGACTTGGTCTGCCTGGCTCTAGAGGGCAGAATCAGTAACAGTATCTATCTATCTATCTATCTATCTATCTATCTGTCTGTCTGTCTGTCTGTTTATCTGTCTGTCTGTCTGTTTATCTCTCTCTCTATCCACATATATACACACATATATATACATGTACATACATATATACTTGCCCATACATACACACATATACATATATACATACAGACACTACTTGCCCCTCTAAACGGTATTTAGAGGCAGATCTAGTCTTGAGGTCAAGGGAAACTTCTTAGCTCTCAAGATGCAGAATTGAACATACAGTTTTGGACATGGCCAATGCGGGGATTTGTTTGCTGGACTATGCATATTTGTTACAAGGATTTTGTTTTTCCCAATTTTGTTGTCAGTGGAAGGGGAAGGAGGTGTAAAAAAGAGAAAATAAAAAAATTAAAAAGAAAAGAAGTGCTTATTAATTAAAAATATATTTTTAGTAGAGAGGAAAACTTCCTAACAATTAGGGCTGTCCAGAATTGGAGTAGGTTACCTCCAGAAGACCACTTGTCAGAGATATTACAGCGGGTTCCTTTTCAGTTTTACTTACATCTGTGAAAAATAGGATCTGATGATGCTAGAAGTCCATTTCCTTATTATGACTGTGCAGTTATCAGAATAACCAGCAGAGGGTGAGAGTGTGCTGCAAAGAGAGCCCAGGGATGACAAAGCTCCCACTTATCTATCCACCAGCCCTAGTTCCCAGTTCTTCACTCCCTACCCCATCTTCCACCCTTCCAAGAGCCAGCTGGGACCCGGGATTGCACAGGAGATGCCTGTAATACAGCTAGGATAGCTATCTCCCCCCAACCCACACTTTAGACACTCCCTTTTTTAAATGATGGAAACTGAGCACAAAATGAAAGTCTTGTTGGGATGTAGGATGAAATCCCAGAATGGAGCAAACTCTTCTTCAAACCAACACACACACACACACACACATGCACACACATGCACAACAACACCAACAACAGCAAGAGTTTGACATTTCTCTGCTTTACCCTTTATCTTCTGGGCTCAGTAACCAAGAAGTCAGAGAGAGGCCAGCTTGTCACCCAATGAATAGATCATATATTTTCCAATCGCACATTTTCTGGCTAATATGTTTATGCTGTCTTGTGTCTAAGTAGCACATTGCAGGTTCTCTAAATGAGCTTATTATGCATTCCTGAGATGGATATTATTGGGTTTTTCAAATAACTTTATTTTCACATACATTAATAATCTCCCCCTCCAATTTCCAGTCCTCCAATTAAACAACAGCAAAAAATAGTAATTAACCTCCCACCATAAACGTGCATCCATAGGCCGGCAAAGCAAATTCCCCCATTTGGCCAAGCATGGAAATGTATGTTTTTCTCTGTATTTGAAGTTTATCACCTCTCTGGCAGGAGGTGAGTGGTGTCATGTTCAATCCTCTGGACTCACAATCTCATTGATCAGGGTTCTAAATTCTTCCTATGATTACTTCTTGATGTGCTGATGCCTTGGGGGGCATTTAACATATTCCCCAGAGTCTAGGGTGCAGTATTTCTAAAAGCTGAGTCCATTCCCCATCTCTGCTCTCTTAATGACACCTGCCCTGAGCAGGAGCATCACCTGAAGGGCTGGTTGACCAAAGCATTCACAGAGTGTTGGCCGCAAAGAGTTTTCTACTTGGTGGGAGTGAAAGAGCCCTGGGTTTCAAGTCAAAGAGACTAGATGTGAATCCGAGCCATGCCTCTCACTGTATGACCTTGGGCACGATTCTGTGCTTCAGTACATGCTCTCATCTGTAAAATGAGGGTAGTGGTGTAGATGGATTCTTGGGCGTGATCCTCTGATTCTAGGACCTGGAAAGTGATGGGGATGGGCCAGATGTCCTCAAGGGTCCTTTACAACTCTAGGTCTAAAATTCCTTGATGCCGAGGAACACTATTACTATTCAGTTGTTTTCAGTCATGTCTGACTCTCCATGGCCCCTTTCAGGGCTTTCTTGGGAAAGATATTAGAGTGGTTTGCCATTTCCTTCTCCAGCTCATTTTACAGATGAGGAAACTGAACCAAACAGGCTGAAGAGATTTGGCCAGGGTCACACAACTACGAAGTATCTGAGGCCAAATCTGAACTCAGGTCTTCCTAACTCCAGGCCCAGTGGTCTATCCATTGCCCCATCTGGCTACTCATAATAATGATTAATAGTCATCATCATCTAAAATGCAGCACCCAGAACTATACACAACAGATGCAGTCTGACAAGGACCAGTTACAAGGGAGCAGAACACCATGTAGCACTTTATGGGTTCTAATATGTTTTTATCACAGCAAACCCATGAGGCATATGCATCATTTCTTTCAATGTTTTCAGTGGATGGTAAATTTGTGTGACCTTGGGTAACTCGATTTTCTCTCTGTCTCAGTTTCCTCATCTGGGAAATAAGGGGTGGACTAGGTGGCTGCTTAATTCTTCTCCATATCCAAATCCATGAGGATGTGAATGTTCCCTTCAGTGGTTCGAACCATAACCCATCCCTGCTTTCCCATCCTCTAGAACACTGAATAGTAGCATTGACAAAGCTTTTTGAGGTTTGCTGAACAATCTTGTTGATCCTCACAATGGCCCTGTGAGGATAGGGCTCTTATCACCCCCATTTTACAGATGAGGAACTGAATTTAGGCCACGGTCACACAGCTAAGAAGTACCTGTGACAAGATCTGAACTCAAGACTTTCTGACTCCACCTCAAGCACTCTATGTGCTGTGCTACGTAGCTGCCATAGACTCGTAGCTACTCCCGTAAATTCCCCATAGAAGCCACACCCAGTGTGCTGGAGGGTTTGCTCAAGGTCTTGGATCACTCCATGGCATCAGTGTAGCCCTTGGGCTGCCCAATGATGATCACTTCCTTTTCTGACCATGTATTTCCCAAGTGATACTTTCACGCCCCATCTTGTACACCGACCATCACCAGTAACATTGCAGTTCATTCATACCCTCTCTACATCAATGAGTTGAGAATTATTGTTGATTGGTGTATTAAGTGGCAGCATAATTAGAGCCAGCCATGGAACCAGGAAGACCTGGATTCAAGTCCTACCTCTGACTGGCTTTGTAACCCCGGGCAAGCTAACCCCTCAGCTTTATAAGGCAGCTTTATAAGACTTTAAATGGCAGAGTGGGTGCCAGACTGGTGTGGTAGATGGAATGTCCTCATCTGGGAAGTCTGGACCCTATTCCTAAGGTGCTGATGCTTTGGGTTCTATTCCCATAGAATAAAAGTCCACTTAACATCTCTCTTGTAAATGGTTCCCAAATGGTTGGATCCACCCATAAGCCTGGCCCCCTCTCTCCCATCTATACACATAGTGTCATTGGGTGCACACAGAAACAACAGTGAGGTCCATGAAGAGAGAAGCTCATGTGCCTTCAGCAACTCATGCCTCTATTTACTACGGGCCCGGACATCTGTGCTCTCTTTGGGCAATCGTTTGAACCATGCCTAACCATGCCACTCCTCCTCTGTCTTCCCACTGTCCTGCTGGACAAAGTAGCCTCTCTTAGGTCTTAGAATTTCCTTCAATAAACAGCAGCCTTACATTCTTTCAGTGGAATAACAGCCTACATCTGGGGTCTGCAGGTTTCCACAGCTGTGCCTTGGAGAAGCTCTGAAGCAATATTAACAATATTGCTTATTGTTAACAACTATTAATTAGCTAATTAATAATTAATCAACAATAATTAACAATAACAAATAATTGCCCCAAGGCAGAGAATTGCAAAACTCCTCAGATGTTGATTCTGCTTTCTTCTGTGAGCTCCCAGCAGCTACGGCACTGTCTGTCCTCCCAGATCTGCTGGAGGTCCCATCCATCCTCATTCAGCTCTCAAATTGGAGACGATGTGAAAGAGCAATCTGGCTCATCCCAGCCAGCTCTTGTCCCAGCAGGCTTCTCTTCTCTCCAAGCAGCTATAAAATTCTCCTCCACTGAGCTTTCAGCGGCAACTACAGAACTCACCTGGCTTCAGTCATCCTCTCTTAGGGGCCTCATCCTAAGCCTTTCAAGTATCAGGGAACACTGATCTTCTTCTGCCTCTGTCGTATCGTCTAACTCCTGAAGGTTTTTGTGTCTTTTCTTCTGATCTCTGATATCTCTCTTTCCCACTCCGCTCCTTCCAGATATGGTTTCTCATGTCTCAAATCAGGGACCTCATCATGAGTAGTGACCCATCATCTCTAACTTCAGCTGGGGCCATTTCCAGTCATCCTGATGAACATCAGGCCACTGGACCCAGATGGCTCTGGAGGAGAAAGTGAGGCTGGTGAGCTTGGACAGCCCTCCCTCACTCAAATCAAAGTCAACTGCAAATCATGTCATCATCTCCCTGATGTTATGGTCCTCTTCAAGAATGAATAACAAGTTGAGAAACTCCAAATCCTCATTTCTATAGAGCGTAACAGTCAATTATGTGATAGCCCCCAAACTATTCTTTGATTAATAATTTCTCCACCATTTCTTTCCTTCAAAACTCTGAGAAATGGTCATTTGCAAATGACCACAATGCACTGACCTTCAGTCAGTC
This sequence comes from Trichosurus vulpecula, assembly GCF_011100635.1. NCBI lineage: Eukaryota > Metazoa > Chordata > Mammalia > Diprotodontia > Phalangeridae > Trichosurus > Trichosurus vulpecula. Next base: position 29,820,628 of record NC_050574.1, read on the forward strand.
CATGTGCCTTTGATGGGATATGCTTTCCATCGGACCCTCTCCAATGATCTCATGCTCAAACATCTATTTGAGACCTAGGGGCCATGTCATACTCACTGTCACCTCAGTCTCCAGCTTCCAGATCACTGAAATTTTGGTGGAATGTCCTGCAATGACTTTTTTTAGATAGTTATCCAGAGGTAGGCCAGAGCTTAAGAACATGACCTCAGGTCTCATAGAATGTAAACTACCTTGAGTAAACCACAAAAACTATTCCATGGGAACATTTGCAGGTGACCCCTGGTCATCCCTAGCACTATGCCTTTTTGTTCTGTTTCTGTATGATACCTGACCTGGCCTAGGGTTGGTGCAGGGATCCATCTCACCATTCTGTTCTCTAGGCCAGTGGTGGGATTTACCTGGCTTGCTCCAGTTAGGTAGGAGTAGTACCTAATTTTAGGTTGAGTTCAGTGAACCAGTTTTTAGTGGGGGCAGGGCCTGCACCTGCCAAGTCAACAGTGGGGGCAGCACCTTGGCTCAGTTCTGTGAAGAACCAGTTGTTAATTCCTGACTAAGTCTCATGAGTAAACTCCCTCAAATAACCCAATTAGCCTAACAAACCATAATAAACCTGTGTTTAGTACCAAGCTGGCTTGGGTCCCTCTTTCTTCAGTACCTCAGTATTCTCTTGGAGGCTCTGCAGCCTTACAATTGATATATCAGGACAGGACAGATCAGCCCCCTTACATGTGGCCTTACAATTGGCATTGCTGGCAGGATACTCTGCCCCCCTACAAATCTTGTGTCCTTACAATAGGCAGTACCCTCACCCTGAAATCAGCAGGGATCTCCTTTGTTCTGTTCCTCTGGGTCTCAGCTCTGAGGCCTTTCACCTCCTGGCCCAAGTGCCAGGCCCTCTCTCCTCTGACCAATTACTTTACTTGACTCCACTCTCTGGAACAGTCACTTCCTCTATTTTCATCTCTCCTCTGGGTTGTTTGAGGTCTAGGTAAAACAAAGTCCGAAGATGGGTTGTGGCCCCACATGTACACTTTTTGTGTATTACATTGTTCCCCACCCCCATAGAATGTACGTCCTTTGAGGTCAAAGACTTTTTTTTTTCTTTTTGTCTTTGTCTCCCCTGCACCTGGCACTGTGCCTTGCATGCAGTTGTCACTTAATACATGTGCTTTGAATTGACTTGAGCACCACCTCATCACTTCTAGTCTAGCTACTAAATCCACATCCCCAGAATACAGAAGAGCTCACCTGCTGAGCTAATTGGAAAACATCTTGGGTGGGCTGTACAGTTGAATTTTATTCTCTTGAAAATATTGTCTTTTGTAGAGCAAATGTTATGACAGCAGCTTCACAGGAGAAACAAATGAGATTATGAAAATGAGCAGCCCCGTACAGTCTGGCTGCATCCCGCTGTTTGGAGAGAACTCATCTTCATTGCCGCTTCATTCCTGGCCAGACTGGCTCAGTATCATATGGGAGGAGCTTGGCATTCCTTCTCCTGCCTCTCCCTCTGCACAGGCCATTCCCTGCCACCATCACCAGGTCCAGAAGGCTCTCTTCTCCCCTCTGCATCTTAGCAGCTCCCCCCAACCTCTATCCTTACACAAGCTTTCCCTGATGTCCTTACTTGGGACTTCCACCCTGCTGAAATTCTCTTGCATTTCATTAACTATTGGCCAATTTTAGCCCTCCCCAGTTGCGTTTAAGCTCCTTGAGGGCAGGAACCATCTTGATTTTTGTCCTCGGAAAAGATTTACCAGTACTTTCCTGCCTGAAGGCAATACTCTTCCAGGAAAGAATGTTGTTGTTATTTAGTCGTGTCTTCCTGACCCCATTTGGGGTTTTCTTGGCAAGCATACTGGAGAGGTTTGCCATTTCCTTCTCCAGATCATTTTACAGATGGGGAAACTGAGGCAAATGGAGTTAAGTGACTTGCCCAGGGTCACACAGCTAGTGTTTTGCCATTTCCTTCTCCAGCTCATTTTACAGATGAGGAAACTGAGGCAAACAGGGTTAAGTGACTAGCAACAGCTGGTAAGTATCCGAGGCCAGATTTGAAGTCAGGTCTTTCTGACTCCAGGCCTGGCTTTCTATCCACTGAGCCATCTAGCTGCCCACTTGCATTTACATATGGCTTTATGTTTTGCCAAGCATTTTACAGACTTTGGATTTTGCAACTTGTTTATTTCAAAGTCCCGCCCCACCCCCGCCGCCTTTTTATTATCAACTTGAAAAACATCCACAAACATGAACACTTCCATATACAGGGTGTACCAAAAGCTCATTAGCTTTAATAGCTTAAAAGTACATTAAAACTGTTAGGACACCCTGTATAAATAGCAGGAAAAGAGATTTTATAGGAGATCAGAAACACTTTACAGAGCAATCATTTTCTATTAAAAATATGTATTAAATTAAATGTTTCCCTCCTTGTCTAGGTCCCTTTCTCAATTTCCTTTAAAGTATTTTAAATGCTTTTCCATGCTTTTTTTGCTGCTTCTCCTACTTTTTGTACCCTATCACCACCTCTCCCAGTCTCTGCCCACTCCCAAATAAAAACCTTTCTTGTAACACATTTAGTTAAAATATGTTGGTCATGTCTGAATAGTTTTACCCTTTGGACACATCTGAAAGCTTCATTCTCATCTCATTCCTACCATACTTCTTTTGATCTTCATAACATATGGCCTGTGAAGCCCATATTACTATCTGACAGATAAAAAAGCTGAGGCAAACAGAAGTTAAGTGACTCGTCCAGGGTCACACAGCTAGCAAGTGTCTGAAGCCAGATTTGAAAAACCAGGCATAATAAATGGATCAATAGATTCCCCAGTCAGTCCAAAGACCCTGAATACAAAGTGAGACAGATTTTTATGTATTAAAAACAACTAATCAAATAAGACCAATTAATTAAGAGAAAGCAAATAACAAAATACAAGCTAAGATACAAAATTAGGTAATCTGATTTCTGTTGGAGGGAAGATTATGTATGGGCTTTCCAAGTTGGGAAGAGAGAAGAATGAGTTTCAGTCAAGTTAGGAGGGGGTTAAGTAGGTTTCAGGGTTTTCTTTTCCCAGAATTGAGAGGTGCTAACTTATTGCATCCATCGACATCTATGAAATAGTAGATGGCTCCCCATGGATGATTTACAGGAAAACAACAACATAGAGGATAATACATGTGGCAGTACAATGTGGAGTCTGTGATTATGAGCTCTTAGAATCTGATTGGTTCTCTCCGTTCCCACACCAAGCCAATGCCATTTTGTAGCTGGTCCTCACTCCATTTCATCAGCACCCAGATCTTCCTGACTCCAGTTCTAGCACTTTACTCCAGTTTTAGCATTGTGTGGTTCCAAAAAATAAATAAGAAAGAAAACATTATGTGAAATAAAACATTGTGCAAAAAACTGAAGAAATAAAACCTGTTTGGAGCTGTTGAGGACCATTTCTTAGAGGCGGCCTGGGGTAGTGGAAGGATCGCTGGATGTGGAATCATAAGAACCGGGTTTGAAATTGGCCTTTATCACCAGAAGGTCCAAGAAGCAGCAATTGATGCTTAAATTTGCTTGATCCTTTGAAGTATTCTTAAATTCCAGCCTTTATCCTGAGGCCTTTCTCATTATAGAAGTTGGCACTACATTATATCCACCAACATTTCTAACTTCAAACCAATGTACCTATGATGCTCTTCACATAATTATAATCATCTCATCATATACTCATAGTCAACACAATATGTTAATACTCTTCCAAAAGGAGGTGACAATTTGACGTCTTTCCAGAGGACAGTCAAGTCAAGTCAGGTCAACAAACATTTATTAAGCACTTGCTGTGTTCCACTCCCTCTTTCAAATCATGGGAGGTACATCCATGGTCACATAGACATGGGAAGATTGCTTATCTTCACTAGGTCAGTGCCATCTTCAATCTCTATCTTGCCTTAATTTCACACCAAGAAACTGGTGTCTCCACCATTCGCCTTCAGAGACTCCACATATCTCAGAGTTGGAAGGAACCTCAGTGTTGGTTCATTTTATGCAAGCTATTTTTTGGTGTTTGTTTATGTTCTTCATTATAAGGGAAAATAAATCTCAGCAGTGGAAGGGACTTCAGAGGCCACTGAAACCAGTGCCCTCATTTTACAGACTAGGAAACTGAGGCCCAGGGAAGTTAGTTGGTTGGTTGGTAAGTGAGATGCTCAAGGTCACAGAAGTAGGATTTGAGCCCACCTCTTGAGTCAAGTCTTCTGACTCAAATCTATAAATATAAAATTGAGGTGTGGTGTTCTGGGGGAGAGGTCCTCCATAATTTTAAGAGTATGGAGTAATCCTGAGAGTAAAAATCTTGAGAACTGTTTACCTATGAGGAAAAATTGATTTTTTTAAAATTTTCCTTGATCTGGTATTTGAGCTCTACACAACCTGGTCCCAAACTAAGTCTCATAGAACCACAGGGTTGGGAAGGGGCCTTAGAGGACTCTAGAGTAACCTATATCTTAGAGGACTCTAGAGTAACCTACATCTAACCAGAAATCTCTTCTACAACCCTCCCAAAGAGTGGTCACCCAGCTGCCACTTGAAGATCCCCGGTGATGGGGAACTCACTGCTCCCTGAGGCATCCCTGTCTACTCTAATTTTTCTTTCTATGAACTCCAAATCTTTCTCTCTGAAATGTTCCCCTTTTCTGTTGATTCCCCCTTGTGACACCAAGCAAAACAAGGCTAATATAGCTTCACCATAAATACCCTTCACATACTCAAGGGCAGCTATTAGGCCCCACTCTTCACAAAGTCCTTTCTCTAGGCTGGACATCCCAGTTCATTTCTGTAATTTTTCTTTTATGTAAAGGAGTATAGTGTGTTAGGGATTCAATTTTGGCATTGGAGTCAAGAAGTCCTGGATTCAAATTCTGTCACAGACATTTGCCGGCTGGGTGACTTTGGGCAAGTCACTTAACCTTTATGGGCTTCAGTTTCTTTATCCCATTGGGATGGTGGTAGTAACTGTCTATCCTGGTTAGTCTACTCAGGAAACACTACCATGTGAATCTTAGATTCAGTTCAGTAGACTTTTATTAAGTGCTATATACATATATATGTATGTGGCACTGAAGATCCAAAGACAAAACTAAACAGTCCCTGCCCTCAGGGGGCTTCTTTTGTACAGGCATATACCTATGGCATGGTAAGGGGAGGGGAAGCCAAAATCCAACCATACACAGATTAGGAAATATTTCTGAAAAATGGGGAGCACCTGAGCTGAATCTTGAAGGAGGCTGAGGATTCTAAGAGAAAGACATGGGGAGCAAATGCATTCAAGGATTGGGGGTGAGGGCAGCCTTTGCAAGGGTACCGAGGAACGAGACAGTGAGCACTTTGACTGGAATCAAGAGTGTGTGAAGAGGACATGAGATGACTGAAAAACTGGGCTGGAGCCAGACTGTGAAGGGCTTTAAATGTCAGACGGATGAGTTCATATTTTTACCTGGAAACAAGAGGGAATCATTGAAGATTCTTGAGTATGACAATGCTGTGGTCAGATCTGTGCTCATTCTTCTCTCTCTCTCTCTCTCTCTCTCTCTCTCTCTCTGTGTCTCTCTCTCTGTCTCTCTCTCTCTCTGTCTCTCTCTATGTCTCTCTCTCTCTCTCTGTCTCTCTCTCTGTCTCTTTCTCTCTCTCTGTCTCTCTCTCTCTGCCTCCCTATATACTCCCTGTGTATGCATATATATATAATATACACACATATATATGCATACATATATGTGTATATATTTATATATAAGCAGCTGGATGGGGTGATGGATTGGAGTGGGGAGTGGAAGCAGGAGGACCAAGTAGGAGTCTCCTACAACATTCTGGAGGATTAGTGATGAGACCCTGCACCAGGATAGTGGCTATATGAGTGAAGAAGAGATGATGTGAGAAATCAGTCAATCGACAAATATTTTTAAAGCATTCACTATGTTCCAGGCACTAGGGACATGAGTACTGAGAATGCAAATCCCTCACATTTTAATATGTGCTGGAGGTGATTCTCCCAGGTCACGTAGGCCGTGCCTCCTCTTGGAACCTCCCAGGTTTGGAGAGCTCCTTTCTTATAAGTCAGGCCATTTCATTTTGGCAGGCTTCTCACTGTTAGAAAGTCGATTAAACTGAGCTGGGAAATGTCTCCCTCCCTCTTTCTCCCTGTTCTGCTTTCTCTTGGCCCATACAGAACACACTGCAACCCTTCATATACTTGAGGAAAGCCGGCATGTTCTCCCTCAAACCATACAAATTCCTTTGGCACACAGCAAGTGCTTAATAAATGCTTGTTGTAATAGCATGGTCTTGAGACTCTTTACCATTTTAGTTGCCTTCTTCTGGATACTATGGAGCTTGTCAATGTCCTTCCTAAAATGTAGGACCTATAGCTGGTCAAGTATATTCCTAGGACAGCTGGTAGTGCAGTGAATTGGAGTGCTGACTCTGGAGACAGGAGGACCTGAGTTCAAATCTAGCCTTAGATATTTACTAACTGTGGAACCCTGGGCAAGTCATTTAAAAATCTGTTTCCTTCAGTTTCTTTAACTATAAAATGAGAATCCTAACAGCACCTACCTCCCAGGGTTGTTGTGATAATCCAATGAGGCGAGAATTGTAAAGCACTTGGCATGGTGTCTGACACACAATAGGCACTACATAAATGCTTGTTCTCTTTTTCTAGCCACAGTACTCCAGACGTGGTCTGATGAGGGCAGGTATACCAGGTTGATCACCTCCCTGGTCCTGGTCACTACATTCTCATGCAGCAGACCAAGAATCTCCTGTCTTGTCAACTGCCCCCTTGGACCATTGACTCATACAGGTCTTATAGTCTGCTGAGCTCCCCAAATCTGTTCCACAAAAATCAATGCCAAAGCCTCCCCCATCTCACACTTTTGACATTTATTTTTTGGGCCCACATAGATGACTTTACATTTATCTCTATTAAATTTTACCTAACTAGATTTGGCCCAATGTTCTAGCCCATTGGATCTTTTTCGACTTCCATCCAGAATGCTGGCATATCCCCAGAGCTAGGGGTAGCATGCTGGGCTTGGAGTCGGGAAGACATTAATTTGAATCCTACTTCAGACACTGTGCAACCCTGGGTGAGTCACTTAACTACTCTCAGACTCAGTTTCCTCATCTTTAAAATGGGGATAATAACAGAGCCTAGGGTTGTTCTGAGGATAAAATGAGATGACATTTGTAAAGCACTTTCTTGAAGTGTTATATAAACGTTGGCTGTTATTGTTGTTATTATGATTATCAGCAAATTTGTAAGCATGGATCTATGCCTTCCCTCAAGTCACTGAAAAAGTGCTAAAGAAATCTCAGGAGTGACTCCACCATAGACCACCTTCCACCTTGACACTGAGCCATTAATATCCTTCAACCAGTTTTGAATCAATCAGCAAGCAGTTATTAAGCTTCCACTCTGTACCCAGCACTATCCTAGGGATATGAAGGCAAAAATTAATCAGCCCCTGCACATTCTTTTAATATAATGTCCTAGATGTGGCCAGGAATCTCTGGGAGGCATGCTTGTTTCCAATTTTCAGCCCCTATTCTCTTCCTTTTTTTGGAAATCTGATTGATGTTTGTCCATCTCCAGGTCTCAGACCCCTCTCTTATCCTCCCCTCCCTGCCCCCCCTACTCTGGCTGACTAGTCATTCCTGCCAGCTCACCAATGACCCAAGGAAGTTATTCATCTGGGTCAATGGTTTCTCTTTGATGTGTCCTTTTCCTTCTCTTGGGTTTCAACTGTCTCTGCCTCCTACCTGTTACTCTGCTCTAAGCGTTCACCTCTCCTTCCTCCCTCCCTCCTAGTTTTAACCTCTGGAGTTAAACAGCATCTACCATATGATAACCTCCTAGGTATTGGCCTATACTTTCCTTTTTTTGGAAAATCAGTATAACATTTGACCTTTTCTCTTCCTTCTGCGCCTCTTTCTTTCTCCACAATCTTTCAAATATCACTGACAGTGCTTCAGCCATTGCATTCAGGTACTTCCATCAAAGTCAGTTCTCAAGCTCTCCATACCTGCTGGACATGAGATCCTCCATCCATTGTCATTCTGTGGGTAGCACTTCTGGCCAGTTCTTAATGATATGCTAATCCATGTTTAACAACCAGCTCTCCAGGGGGAAAATGTGTGCACAATATACTTTTAAGTTATATAGGTATTATTATTTTTGCCATCTCTTTTCTAAAGCTAGGCAATCATTGAAACAATAAATCAAACCCTGATTCATAGCACTTCCTTATTTTTGAGGTATAAATGCTCACACACACAAAAATTTAACAATAGCTTGTCTCTAACACACCCTTGTCAGCCACTGTGGCAAAGTCACCCTTGGCCATCCTTAGTTGCCTCGGGTATGGTTTTATTTATAAAGAGCAGACTTCCAGTTTTGTTTTCTCCCCCAAAGACAAGATCCTAGCCTGCCTGCTCAGCCTCCTCCAGCAATTAGCAGCTTCCTGTCAAACATTAGATGAGCCATTATCTGGCTGAAAGCAATTACCAGACACTTTACACTATTATTTCGTCTTGTTTTGTTTTCCAGTGGTTCTGAAGCTCCTGGTAGAACGTGGAACTATTTCTATGTTTCCTCCAGGCTGGAGACCCTCTGGCTTGTGAATGACCTTCCTGAAGGTCAGTGCCCAGCATGGGGCATAGGATGCCAGATGTGTTTGTGACCCAGGCAGAGAACAACTGAAAGGAGCCTTCTCTCCTTGTGTTTCTCCTTTCTGACGTCTTCTCCCCCTCCTCCCAAATGAGGTGGTCAGCTCAGGGACTGCTAAGGCCCCTCCTCCTTTGAAAACTCTGTGATTATAGAAAATGAGCCCTCTTCTCCATTCCAGCCCCTCTCCCTGCTCCCCAACGTGGCAGCCATCTTCCCACCTCTGCCCCCTTTTTTCTCTCCCATCTGTCTTCATCTTCCAAATTATTCTTTAAGTCCTAGAACAATGGCCATCTCCCCTACAAAGCATTCCCCAGCCACAAGGATGGCTGTCACTAGAAGGTCCTCAGGGGCCACCTAGTGCAATCCACACCAGAAAAAAATGAAGTCAAATAAACCCTCTACAGCGTCTCCATGAGGTAATCATCCAGCTTTTGCTTGAAGACCCTCAGAGAAGGGAAACTCACTACCATCTGGTACAATCCATCCAATGTTGGGGAGATATTTAATTATAAGGTTTTTCATGATGTTAAGATTATATTTGCCTTGTAACTTCCACCCATCATTCCTGTTTCTGCCTTCTGAGACAAAGCAGGACAAGGCTGATTCTTTCCGTATCACAGCCCTGGAAAAGATGGGAGGCAGTTATCATTGCCCACCCACCACACCGACACCACTTCTTCTTCACCAGGCTAAGCATTTCTTAATATGGCATGATTTCATGGCCCCTCATCATCCTGGTTGCCTTATTCTCTTCCTCCTGTCCCCTTCTCCCCTTCCCTCCCCTGTTCTCTCCTTTCTTCTCCTCTGTTCCCCTCTTCTCTTCTCCCGTTTTGCCTCCTCTCTTTCTCTCTTCTCGTCTTCTCTCCTCTCCTACCCTCAAAGGTAAGCATTCCCAGGTCCTCTAACCAATCTTAATATGTCATGATTTCATGGCCCATTAGCACCCTGATTGCCCTATCCCGTCTTCTCTCCTCCCCTATCTCCCCTTCTCTCCCTTTCCCTCTCCTTTCTCCTCTTCCCTCCCCTCCCTTCCTCTCCTCTCCTCTTCCCTCTCCTCTCTCCTATTCCATCCCCTCCCTTATGCTCCTCTCCTCTCCATTCCTCTCCCCTCCCCTCATTTCCTTGTTTCTCCTCTTCCCTTCTCTCCTCACTCTCTTTTCTCTCCTCCTTTTTCTTCCCCCCTTCTCTCCTCTCCTATCCTATTCTCAGAGCTAAGTATCCCCAGCTCCTTCAGCCAATCATATTGCAGCACGTTCTCCAGGCCCCTCACCATCCTGACTATGCTCCTCTCTCCAACTAAGCCGTGACCCTCCCAGAAATGTGGTACCCAACATAAAACATACCACTCTAACCATGGCCTCACTGGGACAGAGTATAGCAATGGATACAGAACAGTCTTGGAATCCTTGGGTCCAGATTCAACCTCAGACAAGCATTAGCCAGACCTCTCTGGGCCTTGGCTCTCTTCTCTGTAAAACAAGGCCTCTTCCGTGCCTTCCTCGATGACCCTGTGATTCCATGATCTCTAGCACAGGCTCTTGGGTGCATGCAAGGCAACGATGTTAGAGGGGTTTTGTCTTCATATCTGCAGTGACTCCAGCACAGTACAGCCTGATACAGAGTAGTCACCTGACATGTTTGTTAACTTGAATTAATCTATTGAAGGACTTAAAGAGCTTTCATTTATTGAGTAGGCATTTCTGTGCCCCTGACTAATACGATGTGCATCCTCCACACCACTGTTGTTTAGTTGTTTCAGTCATGTTTGACTCTTTGTTATCTTATTTAGGGTTTTCTTGGCAAGCAGGTTTGTCATTTCCTTCTCCAGCTCATTTTACAGATGATGAAACTGAGGCCAACAGGGTTAAATGACTTGCCCAGGGTCACACAGCTAGTAAATGTGGGGGGATGGATTTAAACTCAGATCTTCCTGATTCCAGGCCTAGCACTCTATCCACTGCACCACCTAGCTGCCCCTCCATACTATGGAGGGGTGCAAAGGACAATACAGAGGCCTTTTCTACATGCCTTTGCCCAGGCTGTCCCCCCTTAAGGAGAATGCCCTCCCTCCTTCCCACCATCTGTAGCTCCTTTCAAGGCTCAGCTCAGGTGCCCCCTTGTCTGCAAAGCCCTGTTGTTGACCCTTCTTCTCCACCTAACTTGCCCAGCTTATACTCAGCACACACTTTGTATTTGTTTTCTTAGCAGTGTAGATTGGGAGTCTTAATGGGGGAAGGGGAGGTCCACAGATCTCCATAGGTACATTTCAGTGGCATCATAAACTTACATGGGAAAAAAATTACATCTTTATTTTCATTACCTTACCAGCAAAATTAGCACTTCCTTTAATTACAATATGGATAGGCAACCGATCATGATTCTGAGAAGGGTCTTTAAGTTTCATCCCACCCACTATCAAAAGGGTCCAGGAAGCAGAAAAGGTAAAGAACCCATAGTGTGGGTGTTGTTCCCTCCAAGAGACTCTATTTCCCTTGAGAGGAAAGGAATTTGTGCCTCCAGTACCGTGCACCCAGTAGGTGCTTAATAAACACTTACTGAAGATAAAGACCCCATCCACCCACTGAAAGTGCAGGGTCTTGGGAATCTGGCTGCTGGAGAGAGGCAGGAAGCAGGAAGACAGGCTGGATGCAGACCTATTAGCATGCCAGCCAGCTTCCTCACATCGCCCATCACAGACCTAGCTCTCTTTATGTAAATGGCCTTGTAGCTTGTTATCTGTGCTCTGCAGAGATTAGAGGTCTGCCCATCAAGGCCAGTTCCAAAGGCCTTCACTGACAGAGACCAAATTGTCAGGCCCTGCCAAAGCTGGGGCTGCTTTCCAGATGTTTTCAAGGTCTGATGTCTCCTCTGGTTATCCTAACTGCAGCAAGGACTGGCATTTTAAGGCCAGCCTCAGAACTCTGAGACTCTGTTTCCCCTGTATACATTATCATAGCCAATTAGAGGGAGAAAGAGGGAAGAGAGAAACAGACTAATAACAACCAGCATTTCTATGGCATTTTCAGGTTGCTAAAGACCTATATATACATAATAATCCTGCATTACCAAAATTACTAGCCCTGTTTACAGATGAATAAACTGAGCTTGGTAGAAGAAAAGCAACTTCTCCAGGGTCATAAAGCTAGGAAGATTTGATATCCAAGACTTCCTGAATCAAAGCCCTGCTCTATGTCTATCAAGGTATGCCAGGCCCAGCCCTCCAGGCTGCCAGGTCCCACACTTGGAAGCAAAGAATGCTATGAATGTGCCTTAATCACCAAGATGATTCTCAACCAGGGTTAATAAAGCTCTATTAAGAAATGGTATTATCATAAGATTGGGCTTGGTGATCATGCATTCTCCTCTTAAGGGAAGCTGAAGGTCATCGAATCAATGCACTGGAAGCATTGCTCTAAGATTAGCCCTGGTGGTCTTTGGGCCATTATGAGTCTCCCCTTAAGAGGGATTGTAAAGTTATAAAATCTACACATGGAAAAGTACTGGCAAGAGTATTTTTGAGGTTAGTATGGCTGTATTCCAAAAAGTAATATCTTTCCAACAGTTTGGGTTTTTCCCTGTACCTGTGTACCCCCAAAAATACTACGTGCCCCAAGCGCTGACATGCAGTTAGGCCAGCTCCGAGTGGCCATCTAAAATCAGTGTGTAAATATCCCCATTTCAAAAGAGCACTTGGAGCCCACCTTCCCTTCATGCAGAAGCACCATGCTCCCACGGGAGCACACTGTCCCAGCTCAAGGGACCCATATCTCCGTGCTCCCCAACACATCAACACCCATACATGAGTTTTACTCTTTGTGTGTCTGAGTTGTACCCTGAGTCCCCTTCTCCCTCTCCTTTTCTCCCTTCCCCCCACTCTTCCCTCTTGTTTGCCAATAAAACTTAGCATTGAACTGATTCTTATTGGTTTACATACTATTCTTGACACCCAGACTCATTAAGGAGTTGTTTTCCCATAATCTCTGGAGGGCCCACAGGCTTCCCCTTAAAACCCGGACCTGGGACTTAACCTATTGATAGCTGCACCTAACCTAGGGGAGTATGGCACTAGGAGCCCAAGTGTAGAGAGCAAGTGTCAACAGGTGAATTCTACATCCTACCTGGAGGGACTCACTTAAGCCAGAGAAGTATCATAAAACACAGGGTAGCTAGGTGGTGCCAGAGCAGATAGAGTAACAGGCCTAAAGTCAAAAAGACTCATCTTCCTGAGTTCAAATACAGCCTCAGACACTTACTAGCTGTGTGTTCCTGGCCAAATCATTTCACCTTGTTTGCCTCAGTTTCCTCATCTGTCAAATGAACTGGAAAAGGAAATGGCAAAGTACTCCAGAATCTTTGCTAAGAAAATCCCAATTGGGGTCACAAAGAGTTGGACACAACTGAAAACAAAGTTATCGTTATTATATCTTTTGACCCAGAGATCCTATTCTCTGGGTATAGATACACCAAGGAGGTCAAAGACAGAAAGAAAACCCCTACATCTACCAAAATATTCATAGTAGCACTCTTTCTGGAAGAAAAGAATTGGGAATAAGTGGGTGCCTAAAGAACTGGAAACAGATAAACAAATTGCATATGAAGGAAATGGAATATTCATCATTCCATGAAAAATGGCAGATATTAAGAATACAGAGAAGTGTTAGAAAACTTTCATTTGCTGATGCAGAGAGAAGTGAGAAGGACAAAGAAAACAATAAATACAGTGACTATGATATTGGAAATCCCAATAAAAACAACAAGAGGTAAAAATACCCACTGAGCATGACCATTGTCATTGTAATGGCCAAGCTTCTCCCCAAAGAGGAGAGGACAAAATGCATGTATCCCCTCCCTTTTTTGCAGAGGTATGGGGCTACAAGTGTGCAACATTACATGTACCATCAGACTTAGGTGATGTGTCAGGTTAATTTTATTGAGATGCCTTTCCCCCCTGTTTCTTATACTTGGTTTGTAAAAGATTCTTTTCTGGGTAGGGGACAGGGGAGAGAGGGATTTGAAATAAAGGTGACATAAAAAACCATAACAAAAAATCAATAATAATTTAAAATGAGCACATAAAAAATGTCCTTGCCAGGGTGCATAGTGAACATGATCAAGGGGAATGCTTATAGCATAACTCAATGATTTCAAACCCTCTAATTTGTCACTACTAATAAAGCTGGGCAAAAGTTTACTCTTGCTTACTGTCTTAGATGCAAAAGTTTTACCAAATATTTTACTAATGCCAATAATTTTGATAGAAACCTCTAACTCACTTAATAGAAGTATTTTGCCAAAGCTTTAAAATAATTCACTTACTTGCATATAAACAGTTGCTATTCTAATTATAAAACATTTTTATTCATTAAAGCAGGTAAGAACTTTACTAGGTAACTTTATGGTCCAAGTATGTGATTATTGGCTTCAATATCTTAGAACATACATACATGTGCACACTCTGTGTATATGTATATATGTATATGTGTGTATATATATATACAGAAAAATTCAATCTTGTTATCAATCCAAATTAGCCTTCCTCTTAAGTAACATCCTTTACCCTTGAATGTCTGCCATCCCTGAAGTCTGCTCATTCTGTAATGTTCCTCTGCAAGGCCCACCCACCCACTTCTCCCATTAGTGAATTCCTCCTAAAGCCCCCATTTCATGGAGGGGCCCAGGCCAGTCTGACTCAGTCCCCCTCTCAGTCATGTTACTGAATTTCTGGAATTCAAAATCATACTCTACCTTCTGCCCTCCCTCCCTTTCCTCCATTTCCTTTCCTTTCTTACCAACTTCCGGTCCGTCCTTCCTTCCTTCCTTCCTTCCTTCCTTCTCTTCTTGCTTCCTTCCTACCTCCCTTCTTTTCTTCCTCCCTTCCTTCTTTCCTCTCTCCCTCCTTCTTCTTCTTTCCCTCCTTCTTCTTCCCTCCCTTCCTTCATTCTTCCCTCTCTTTCTTATTCCCTCCCTTCCTTCATCCTGCCTTCTCTTTCTTTTCTACCTCCCTCCCTCACTTCCTCCCTCCTTTTCTTCTTTATTCCTTCCTTCCTTCCCTTCCTCCCTTCCTCCTTTCCTCCCTTACTTCCTTCCCTCCTTCCTTCCTTCCTTCTCTTCTTGCTTCCTTCCTCCCTTCTTTTATTCCTCCCTTCCTTCTTTCCTCTCTCCCTTCCTCCTTCTTCTTCCCTCCCTTCCTTCATTCTTCCCTTTCTTGTTTTCACCCTTCCTTCATCCCACCTTCTCTTTCTTTCTTCTTTGCTCCCTCCCTCCCTCACTTGCTCCCTCCTTTCCTTCCTCTCTCCCTTTCTTCTTTCTTCCTTCCCTCCCTGCCTGTCTCTCTGCCTCCCTTCCTTGTTTCCTTCCTTCCTTCCTCCCTTCCTTGTTTCCTTCCTTCCTTCCTTCTTTCTTTCCTTCCTTCCTGCTAGATTACCTGCAATCATGGCTGATGCCTTCCATGAATTAGACTAAAGAAAGACATTGATAATTTACATAATACATAATGGCCAGTGTGTCAGTAATAATGGAACTTGGAGGAGTTTTCAGATGTATCCCATGTAAGTCTCTGGGCTTATAGAAATTGGCTCCTATCTTGTACATAGCCCCCAAATTACACGTGTGTGGCTTGTTTTCCCCCCATTTATAGGTCACTCTGGGAAATCTCAACTATAGCTTTTATTAGATGTAAGTAACAAGATCCCCAGTTCCCATACAAGCACTGAAAATTGTAATAGATGTCAAATATAGGTGTGCGTGTAAATTGTGTTTGTTGTACCCAGGAATATGCTAATGGCTTCAAAAAGAGGGTAGCTTTGTGCCTTGATTAGTTAATTTCATTTTGATATAGAAATTTCTGCTTCAGGTAAATTACACCTAAAATTTAGTTAAATTTTAGGATTTTTTTTTAGTTTGGTGAATAAAAATAGTATTCTTCATGACTGTATATTTAATAAAGGTTCACTTTTTAAAAATAATTTGCTATAATTCCCTGGGTGCGCATCAAAAATGTGGGAAACACACACAGAACTCGAATTAGCTTACAGATAATCCATATGATTCCTCTTCTCCCTCCAGTGAATTCCATCTTCTTCCCAGGGACCATGAAGTCTTCCAGACTCATAACAACCATCTTATCATCTGGACTCCCAACATAAGTTAAATTAGCTTGGGGTTGCATCTGATTGTTTTCTCATCTCTCGTATGGAACAAGAGTTGAAGTCAGGGAGAATCTGGGTTTAAATGCTACCTCAAATACATACTAGCTGGGTGACCCTGGGCAATTCTCTTAACCTCTGTGTGCCTCAGTTTCCTCATCTGTAAAATGAAAGTCTTGGACTCATGGCCCTCTAAGGTTCCTTCCTGCCCTTAATCCATAATCTTACGATCTCACATCATAGGCAGGGAGATACTAGGTGTTGACAAGACAGTTTCCAGCTGAATATAATAAGGGAAAATAATTCTGGGATATGGGAAATTTGTGGAAAAGGACAGGACAAGGGTATGAGGAGAAGAGATGAAGCCCTTATGTGGTCTGCTACAAATGTGTCCCTATGGGGCTCAGAACCACAGGTTCCAAGATTTAGAGATTATCATTAACAATTAAGCTCAAGTAGGTGGTATAGGCCTGCAGTCAGGAAAATTCATCTTCCTGAGTTCAAATATGGCCTCAAACATTTACTAGCTGTGTGACCCTGGGCAAGTCACTTAATTCTGTTTGCCTCAGTTTCCTCATCTGTAAAGTGAGCTGGAGAATGAAATGGCAAACCACTCCAGTGTCTTTGCCAAGAAAACCCCAAATGGGGTCATGAAGAGTCAGATACAACTGAAAATGACTGAACAACAAATAGGCAATCAGGCCATAGACAAATAGGAATTCTCATTTCAGGAAATAATAGAGAACTTGACTGGCCATTATAAAGAGTGGTGTCAAACTCAAATAGAACCAAGGGTCATTAAACGGTCTATAAGAATCCTTCTGTGTATATTGACTTAGTTTTAAAATATCTTATCTGTATTTTGTTGGATTTTTATCTATTTTGTTAAATATCTCCTGTTTATATTTTAATCTGGTTCAGG
The DNA here is from genome assembly GCF_011100635.1 of Trichosurus vulpecula. Taxonomy (NCBI): domain Eukaryota; kingdom Metazoa; phylum Chordata; class Mammalia; order Diprotodontia; family Phalangeridae; genus Trichosurus; species Trichosurus vulpecula. The sequence goes on from NC_050574.1 coordinate 29,837,409, forward strand.
GGGCACTTGGGAGTATTGTGGATGGTGTGTCTGATACCTCTGATTATGAATACCAATAAAATATAAGCTCCTTGAGGACAGGAATTGACTTTGTTTTTGTATTTGTATCCACACCACAGGGTTTGGCCCAGAGTAGTTATTTTATAAATACTCATTAGTTTGTTGATGGGTTGGTGGATGAAAGGTGATGTGGGCCCCTTCGGTAGAGGAGGAACTAATCTAGAGAAGAGCAAGGCTTCATCTCTGTTCTTTCTCATACTTGCCCAGCTTATTCCTCCCTCCATACCTTTGCTGATGCTCTGTCTGGATAGGTACCTTCCCTGCCTACTCTCTCCAATAATCTATGTCCTCCCTGTGGTGGAGAGAATGCCAGACTTGGAGTCAGGAAAATGAAGAGAAGACTCAGGAGGAATATGGTGGGCTGCCATGTGGAAAGAGGGATTAGCTTTGTTCTACTTGGCCCCAGAGGACTGAACTAGGGCCTACAAAGGAGAAGAAGCTTCCTAACCATTAGGACTCTCCCAAAGTAGAATGGGCTGTCTCATTGGAAGGCTTCAAACAAAGATTAGCAGAGTTCCCTTCCCCCTCTTGACCCACAAATCAAGAGTTTTCTTAATAGACATTAGACCAACTCTGGCCTGACTTGTTTTTTTCCTTATTTTTAAATTCTAAATTTTGCAAACACCAAATAAACTGAGTGCATTTAGAGCAGAAAGAAAGTGCTGTACACAAGACAGAAAATCTCTATTCTGTAGAGCTTGATTTTATTTTTAGGTATTTAATAAATTCACCATGTAATTTTCAAAGCTCTCCTATCTGTGGTTCCTTTTTTGGCCTTCCTTTTGTTCCCTTTCTTTGGGGGGGCATAGAAAGGGAAGGGTGGCTTATTTTTAACATTTCTTTCCCTCTAACTGTGACCCCATTGCAAAATAAAAAAGTAAAATAAAACTCTCATAACAAATACACATAGTTAAACAAAACACATTTTCATGTTAACTATATCCAGAAATGTGTGTTCTATTCTGCTCCCTGAGTCATCACCTCTCTCTCAGAGTGCTTCATCATCAGGCCTATGGTTATTTCTGGTTATTGTGCTGATCAAAGTTCTTAAATCTATTTCGTTGTTAATTGCATAATTTGTTCTGCTGATTCTGTTCACTCTATTTTGCATCAGTTTATACGATTCTTCCCAAATTTCTCCAAAACATCCCCTTTTGTCATATCACACTATAATATTCAGGTTCTATTACATTTGTATGTCACAATTAGTTCAGCCATTTCCCAGTTGATGGGCACTCCATTACTTACCAATGTATAGTGTGGTCTAACTTGTTTATCTCTTCTCTTCTCCAGGAAGCCAGGCCAGGGAATCCCTCCTGGCCAGGGCCCGATGCTATGGCCACCTAGGCCAGAAGAAAACAGCCATTTATGACTTCAACACCATCCTCAGGACTGACCCTACCAATGTGCAGGCTCTGTGTGGTCGGGCATTTATGTATCTGGTTCTGAATCAGCAGAAGGTATGACCATCCATACTTTGAGGAAGTAAGGAGCTTTGGGTGACAGACAGCTGGAGAAAGACCTACAGAGATGTCTTCTTCATTCCTTGGACAATTTAGGATCAAAGTTTTTTGGACTGGGTAGGATATGCCCTAAAGCTGGGCCCACTGTGACCAAAGATCAAAATTAAATTTATGGAAATGACGGAAAACTTCAACTTCTAAAATTTTCCTAAAAATTTGAATATAAACCAGATTTTTATAATTGAGTCCTGTCTTCCTAATAGTTTACATCCTGGCATCAGAGCTGTTTCAGCCTTTGTTTCTTCCCCACCAAGCAGTTAATGATCTGTGAACAAATGCTTAGATACACGAGGGGAGCTCCTCATTTTAAAGACACCGTTCAGTGAATAGGTTGATTATAGGTTTTTAGAGCAGAAAAGGACCTCAGAGATCATAGGATCACAGGGGACTTAGATGCCCCAGTATTCCAGGTGGTCCTATCTCAAGGGGAGCCCCCCATTCATATTTCTTTGATTTATTTTGACCCCTACCAAAGGTACCTCTGGGAAATTTCCAAAAACTCCTTAGAGTACATGTCTTAGTATTCCCAAAAATGGATAAAAAGGTCTTTGGAATTTTGGAAAATTCTAACCGATGAACAAAGCACGTATTTTACCTTTTGTAAGGTCAGTCCTCAATTATCCACAGAAATGGGGCCACAAAGAACATAGAGGTTGTAATCTACCAATGGAAGTAAGAAAGGGAGGGAGGGAGGAAAGAGGGAAAGAAGGAAGGAAGGAAGGAAGGAAGGAAAGAAGGAAGGAAGGAAGGAAGGAAGGAAGGAAGGAAGGAAGGAAGGAAGGAAGGAAGGAAGGAAGGAAGGAAGGAAGTTGGTTTCTACTCCTGGTGGTGAGTTTCAGAATAGGGAAGAATAGATACAAAGAAATCCCTTCCACCTCCTTGCTTCTCTTTGGAAGAAGACAAAGTAAAGAGCTGAGAGTTCTCTACTCTCTCCCAAAGAATCATAAATTGACTCTCATTTGAGCTCCCATCTCCCATTTTAGTTTGCTGTATATTATAGCTATCACTATCCACGTCCTGTTCCTCCAGTTTCACCATTAGCTCTTTGAGGATAGAAATTATATATTCTTCATCTTCACCTCCACCCACATGTCTCACCTATAGGTCAGGAACTCAATAAATGCTTCTCTCCACCAAAAACAGAGATTGTTAAAGTCAAGAGAGACCTCAGCGGTCATCTAGTCCAATGCACTCAATTTACAGACGAGAAACTGAAAACCAGACCAGGTGAAGTGACTGGCCCTAGGTCACTTCTTTAAATCAGTCAATCATTCAATAAACACTTATTAAGCACATACCATGTACCAGACACTGTGATGAGCCAAGCTTCTTTGCCCCAGCATGACCTGAATCCAAATCTCACTTCAGATACCGTGTGACCTTGGGCAAGTCACTAACTTCCCTCAGTCTCAGTTTTCTCCTCTGTCAAATAGGAATAATAATGATAATACCCACCTCATAGGCTCATTGAGAGAATTGAATGAGACAACATATGCAAAGCTCTCTGTACATCTTAAAGTGCTATGTAACTAACAGCTATTATTATCGCCCAGTATCACACATTGGCAATTAGCATCAGATCAGGGATTCAAACCCAGATTTTCCATTGTGTAGTGGGGAGACCTGGCTCTGCAGTGAAAGGGCTTGGGTTCTGATCGCAGATCCATGCCACCTGTGGGTCATTGAGGTGATTACTCAACCTCTCTGAGCCTCCGTTTCCCCTTCTGAAGAGTGGAAAGGTTTATCTAGTCCTCTGGGGTCCCTTCCAGATCTAGTTCTATGATCCTATGACCCTAGGTCTGCCATTGTCCACCACATGCTGCCTCCCCATTTCTATGGGCTCAAGAAGATATGCGATGTGATAGGGTGAGATGGGATGAGATAGGATGGGATGGGATGAGATGGGATGGGATGGGATGGGATGGGATGGGATGGGATGGGATGGGATGGGATGGGATGCGATGGGACGGGATGGGATAGGATTGGATGGAATGTTTCAGGGCAGGACAGGACCAGTACCCTACTTTAGGATCATATGGTTTCATATTTGGGCTGCCAAATAGCGCCCCCTTTCTGGCAGAAACAGCTATGTTTATCAACAGAAAGCCAATCTGCATCCTGGTAATTGGAAGTAGCTTCCCAACTTGATGGTTCTCTAGATAAAAACAGGCCCTTCATGCAGCTTGCTTAGTTTCCTGATTCAGTTAGCAGTTGAAGTTCTATGGAAGAGAAGGGGGAAAACAATAATGATAAAGCTGTTAAAAATAGAATATTTAGAACCCTGGTCATTTCTGTGCTTGGTAGGATTATCTGTCTCCTCTCTCCAAGTTAAGGTGCTTTTGTACACAAGGTTTTTGGAAAGTTTTGTTTTTAATTTCAGGGTCAAGGCCAGGTATGGGTAAGGCATTTGGTAAATCTTAAATCGCTATACAAACGTTAGCTGTTACCATCATTGATTGTTACTACTGCTGTGATCGTTAGACGAAATAGACTAGATCTTCATCGCAAATAGTTAATGAGAGGCTACAGGTCAGCTAGGTGGCATGATGGATAGAGAGTCGAGGTCTGGAGTCAGGAAGACTCATCTTCCTGAGTTCGACTCTGGTCTCAGACACTTCCCAGCTGTGTGACCCTGGCCAAGTCACTTTACCTTGTTGGACTTAATTTCCTCATCTGTAAAATGAGTTAGAGAAGGAAATGACAAATTACTCCAGTATCTCTGCCAAGAAAACACCAAATGGGGTCGTTAAGTCGGATGAGACTGACAGCCAGTAATATAACTACCCTCCACCAATAGAACTTCTTATACTTTTCCCCTCTTTCCCATAATACCTAGGGCAGTACTCCTTTCTGTAGAAGCTCATTATTTAAAGATAATCTTGTTGAAGATGGCCACTGGTCAGGAATGCTGTAGAATGGATATTTTATTTAGAGATGGATTACTATCCAAGGCCAAGTAAAGAAAGCAGGCTTTGCCAAAGTCACGAACAAAATAGCTAAGTAGAAATGAATGAATAGAGACAAGCATGGCCTAGAAAGAAGATATCAGTTTTGGCCCCTGAAGCCCTGAATGTCAATCTCTGAGATTACCTCCAATTTAGCCAGTATGCATCTGGTTTGCATGTGATATGGTCTATCCCATTAGACTGTGAACTCCTTGAAGGCAGGGGTTGATTTTTGCCTTTCTTTGTATCCTTAGTGCTCAGCTCAGTGGCTGACACATAGTAGGTGTTTAATAAATGCTTGTCACCGTGTGACCTTGGATGAGTCTGTGTACTTCTCTATGCTTCTATTTTTTTATCTGTATGATGAAGATAACAGTGCTCACACTTCCAGACTTGTAGGGCTTTTGAGTAAAAAGACATTTGGTGAATCTTCAAGTATTGTGTTAAGTGTAATATGTTGGCCAAGTTATCTACAGCATCACGCTAACTGCCTCATATACATGTCAAGTCAGGTCAACAAGCATTTATTAATTGCTTGCTATGTGTCTGGCACCAAGAATACAAATAAAAGCAAAAATTCTGTCAGTGTTGCACAACCTTCTGAGAAGGAGAGTTTGGGGCCCAAGCCTGAGCTCCCCCACTGTCGATTGTCTTCATAGGAGGCTGTGGACAGCATCATTTCTGCTCTTACCCTGGACATGGCGGGAGTGGTCCCTGAGATCTTGTCACTGAAACAAGAAGCCCAGGTCTTCATCACTCAAGGCCTCTACTCCCACTGCAGAACTGGGTTGAACCAGCTGGCTTTGGACAGGAACCTTCCTAGAGAAGAGCCCTCCAAGAAACTGCTGGCCATCGGGGAAGCGCTCATTAAAATAGACGCCACAAATGCCAGCTGGCGCATCCTCCTTGCAGATGTTTGGATTTTAACAGGTAAGAATGATGCTTTAGCAGGGAATATATTATCAGTGTTCTATATGGAAATGACATGAGATGGAAAAGCATTTATTAAGTGCTTACTATATGCCAAGTATCATTCTAAGCTCTAGGAATGGAAATGGACAAACCAGAGAGTCCCTGCTCTCCAAGAGATCACATTTTAATTGGGGCCTACGTCCCATTAAGGAGAGGTAAGCAACAGGGTAGAGAGACAGGCCCAGCGGTTGTTAGGGGTCAGCAGCAGGCAGCTAAAGTCCCAGCTAAAATCCCACCTTCTACAAGACACTTTCTTTAATTCCTCTTAATTCCAGCGCCTTCTTTCTGTTAGTTATTTTCTATTTAGCCTGGATATAACTTGTTTGCATATATTTGTTCACATGTTGTCTCCTCCATTAGACTAGAAGCTCCTTGAGGGCAGGGACTGTCTTCCGCTTCTCTTTGTATACCTAACACTTAGAACAGTGCCCTGAATTGGGGTATAGAAACCTATCTTGCCCTACAAGAAAGTAAGGGGGAGGAGGATAAGGGGGGTGATGATAGAAGGGAAGGCACACTTGACAAAGGTAATCAGAATGCATGCCATCTTGGAGTGGGGTAGGGGGGAGATGGGGAGAAAATTTGAAACTCAAAATCTTGTTGAAATCAATGTTGAAAACCAAAAATAAATAAAATGTTTTTTTTTAAAAAAAAGAACAGTACCTGGCATGTAGTAGGTGCTTAATAAATATTTATTGACTAAATGACAGGCAGCATAGTCCAGCAGAACCAATGGCAATGGGTGTGAGCAAAAATATCCACTCTCAAAGTCAAGAGCCTGGAGGGACCTGGACCCACAGCCTTTGGGAAGGGAAGATCCTGGTGGGATCAAAGTAGGACACATTTCCCTTTGATAAAACTTGAAAGGTGAAACCAGGGGTAGAAGAGTAGAGAGGAATGATCCCCAGACTGAGGGTCAGGACCTCTGGGTCCTCATTCTGGCTCTGCTTGAAGACCTTCACCACCTCCCAGTTTCCTTCTGGGTGGTTCTTATTGTTAGGAAGTTTGTCCTGACCTCCAGCCCGACACTGTGTCCTGGTACCCATTGCTTCTGGCCCTGGTCTCTGGGGGCCAAGCTGAACAAGACTAATCCCTCTTCTATGTGACAACCAGTAGGTATTTAAAAGCAGCGATCATGTCTCCTCCCAGTCTTCTCTTCCTGATCTCCCGTCTGTCATTCTATCCTCTATGCCAATTCTCAGGGAACACAGTGGACGTTGAATTGCCTTGCACTGAGTCCAGCAGATCTCAAAGAGGTCCACAGAATTAGGGTTTTTAATTTTGTTTGTTTGTTTGTTTTGCCTGAGTGCCACACATTAACTAGGGCAAGTTATAATTGTGTTGCACAGAGCTGTTGTGGGACTCAAGTGAAATCATGTACATTCAAAGAACATTACGCTGTATACTAGAAGGAAGAAAGAAAAAAGATGTCCCTTGCCCTCAGGGGGCTCACAGTCTAGCAGGAGAGACAGCTACTCAAAGGATGACAAGACAAAAACAGAAAGGGATAAGTGCATAGGAAAAGTAGAGATAGAGTATTAGGTTATGTCTGGGGGTGAAGGACACATCATTTTGAGACTGGTTTCCAACAATTTGGGAATAAATGTGAGTCAGTCAGTTTGTGAATGGAGTCAAAACCTAGGTTCAAATGTCAAGCACTTAACTAGCTAGATAACTGGGCAAATTGCCAACCCCCTCTGAGCCTCAGTTTCCTCGTCTATAAAATGGCAGTAATTATGCCTGTAATTCTCATGTCAGGGTGTTGTTTTGAGGATCAGATGAGATCATGTCCGTCATCCAATGAGATAAGACACACGTGGTCAAAAGAGATAACACAGAAAGATCTTTGAGGACCTTAACGTGCCTAAAAAAGTAATGTTGTAGCATGGTAGTTGTTACTGTTATCATATAACGGAAACCAAGATTTAGAGCTGAAAGGGATCTGAGAAGCTGCCTAATCCAACCTCCATTCTATAGATGAGGAAACTGAGGCCATAGCAGTGATTTGCTGGAGGTCACCCAGCAGTGTAGTGAGGATTTGAACCCAACACTTCTGACTCCAAATTTAGAGCTGATCTGTTGAGTTTGCCATGCATGGTACAGCAGTCCTTCTGACCTTTGTTTCTATGTTCTCCCTCAAACAGGTTGCTATGAGAAGGCTCTTGAGCACCTACAAGAAGTCCTTGGCCCCACTCCCAGGTCTGAGCCTGCCCAGGCCCGTCTGGGATTCCTCCAGGTGAAGAAGAGAGACACTGTAGCCGCCATTCACAACTTGCAGCCCCTAGCTGGGAAAGACCCTAAGGATCTGGGGTTCCTCTTGCACCTCTTGGACACCAAGCAGAGGCACAGCCTGTCACAGGTACGGTAGGGGCTGGCGCCATCTTGCTTAGATCTGCCAAGAGTCAAGGGAAGCGAGGGGAAGGGAACATTTATTAAGTCCCTCCTATGTGCCAGGCACTGTGCTAAGTGCTTATAAATATTATCACATTTGATCCTCACATCAACTGTGGAGTCAGGTGCTTCTATGATCCCCATTTTACAAATAAGGAAACAGGCCCAGAGAAGAACTCGCTTAAAGACATCCAGGTAGTAAATGGCAGAGCCAAGATTTGAACCCAGATCTGATCTCAAATGAAGTACTTTTTCTAACGGGCCATGCACTTGGAGGGAATCAGTGAAAAGAGCGCTGGTTCTGGTATTGGAGAATTGGATGCATGCTACCTATGTGACCTTGGGCAAATCACTTTACCTTCATGGACCTCAGTTTCCCTATCTGTCAAATGTAAGGGTTGAGGTGGATAATCTCTGAGCCCTAGCTCTAAATCTGTGATCCTACTTAGAGCTGAAAAGGACCTCAGAGGTCATCCAGCCCAACCCCCTCCTTTTACAAAGGAGGAAACTGAGGCCCAGAGAAGTAAATGACTTGACCAAGGTCACAAAGGTTCTAAGTGACAGATGAAGCATTTGATCCCAGACCCTCTGACTCCAAGTCAGCAGTCATTCCTCTGTACCCCACTTCCTCTGCTGTCTTTCCAAGGGTGACCCCTTGGAGCAGAATCCCTGCTCCTTGTGATCTCACATTGAATTGCATCACATTGCTTTGAATTCAACAGATCTCCAAAAGGCCCCAAGAATCTGAGATTTTGTTTTTGTTTTCTTCTGTTACTGACTAAATAAGATGGGACGAATTATAGCTACCCTGGACGGGGTGTTTGTGAGACTCGGATGAAATGATGCACACCTAAGAACTTCACAATGAATTCTAGATGGAAAAAGAGAAAAAAGCAAGCAAACAAAAACAAGATAGCCCTGCCCGCAACGAGCTCGCTGTGTAACAGGGGAGACGAGACAATGACCCAAAGGGCCATTGGATAGAAGGAGGAATCCAGATGCTGCTGTGTGTCTGTTTCTGTGGGAGAGGTGAGCGGGTGGGGGTGCCCTCCCCTATTCCCACCACCGCCCACCGCCCCCATCCTGTTGTTCACTCAGGCAGCCACAGCAGCCTAAAAGCCCCATCTACGCTTCCTCCACCCTTTGGAAATTCACTCCTGCTCTTCATCAGCCCCTATTAAGGCCATGGCGGCTGCCTGATTACCTGAGTGTGTCTCTGAGGCAAGCACAGGCATGCAATTTGCAGTTATGGCTCTAGCTGATGGCGAGAAGACAGCTTGGTAAACAAGAATTAATTTATCAGCTTGTAAAAGTTTCTTGCTTACCTTGTCTGAGAGAAGCCTCTGTACCCGTGAAGGGGGGATGAGACACCTTGTACCAGGAATAAGCCAGTGGAATCTCATTTGACTGTCTGGGACTCATTGATGCATGGATTATGTCTCCTCCTCCCCAGGAGAGGGGCTTGAAAACCATCCCGGAGGAGCCTGAAAGATGAGGACTGGGAATGGAGGTCAGGCTCCTGTGCAGTTCAATGAAACCAGCATTTTCTAGTCAGAGGGGAGGGGTTCAAGTGCTACCTCTGACATTTACCTTCTGTGTGACCCTGGGCAAGGCAAGGTCCCTGCCCTCAGTTTCTTCATCTGTAAAATGAGGAGTTTGTACTTTGTGGTCTCTGTGTTCCTTTCCACCCATACATCTACAATCTTATTAAGCTCCTACTATGTGCCAAGTGCTAAGTTAAACACTGGGAATAGAATGACAAAAATTAAATAACCCCTTCCCTCAAGGAGTTAAAAATCTACAGGAAAGAGGGAAGGGGATATGAAATATACATGAATAAATGAAGTTTATACAAAGTGAATTCAAGATGGAGAGAGTCCTAATAACTTCAGGGAGTGTACATGTGTGTGGCGGGTATGTCATGGAATCAATTAACAAGCATTTAGTAAGTGCCTACTGTGTACTTGTGCTAGGCATATGTCGGGGAATCCATTAACAAGCATTTAGTAAGTGCCTACTGTTCTAGGCATATGGAGGATGCACAGACAAACACGAAATGATCCCTGCCCTTGAGAAGCTTATTCTCTATAAGAAGAAACAGCATACATACATATAAATAAATATGAAATATTTACAAAGTAGCTACAAGGTAATGGGGGCATGTTAGATATTAGCTACTGAGGGAATCAGAGAAGGTTTCACGTACAAAGTGGTACTTGACCTTTGCCTAGAAGGAAGCTAAGGATTCCAATGAGCAGAGAGGAGGGGGAAGGTATTCTAGACCCAAGGACCATCTTACACAGAAGGGGAGTTACAGGGTCATGTACAAGGGTCAGCTCATCTGCTGGTTGATGGGAACAGACAGGCCTGAGGAATACTACAAATAAGAATGGAAAGGAAAGTGGAAGACAGCAGGAAGTTTTAAATGCCAAGCTGAGGATTTTATATTTTTTTTGTTATTTGTATTGTATTTTTGTATTTTAGCTTAGCGGCAATAGGGAGCCATTGAAAATTTTCTGAGTCAGGGTGGGTGGCATGGTCAGGTCTTTGTTTAAGAAATGTCAGTTGGGCCACAAGACAGAAAATGAATTGAAAAGGGGAAAGATGGGACGCAGAGAGGTCATCTGGGAAGCTGCCAGCTGAAGCAGCCAGGTGGCACTAGATTTCAAGTCAGGAGGACCTGGGTACAATCCTAAAACTTTCCCCATCTTTGTCATTCTAACTTGGTGTCAACCCAAGAGCGGGACAGACAGGTGCCAGAATTCAGTGTCTAACCCTGGAGAAGTTTTGAAGGAGACTGCCTTTCTGCCTTATTGACTGACATCTTAAGAAAAAAAATCTGTTTTCTGGATTAGCTGCATCAGACTGATGAAGCCTCTGGCTTTATCTCTACTTTGTTTGCATCTTTGGAGAACAGGATGACAGTAAGAAATAAATAAATAAATAAATAAATAAATAAATAAATAAATAAATAAATAAATGAATGAATAAATAAATAAATAAATAAAAAACCTTCCATGGCTTCTCTAAAGCCATGCCCCTTTCTTTTGAGAGGTTTAGGGACTCAAAGGTCCCTACCTGGCTTAAAAGGAGGCCTAGGGTTTGAAGCATTCGCATTAAACCTAAAGGCTCTGATGTGTCCTTCTGGGAAAATGAGAAACCCAAGGGAGTTCACAGGCTCGTTGGGATGGCCCTGGTGCCGGATCTCCTGATAGCCAGGCCTCCTCTCCTCCCTCCTCCAATGGACTAAAGACACAGACTTGGAAGGAGGAAGCCTGCCCTGAATCTAGCCACCCTCTCCTGTCCTCTACTGGATGTCTTGAGGCTTGGCTGGACATGGAGAAATGGTCCCTATTTCTTGCTAAAGGGCAGGCCAGTAATTGGATACTGAGACCTCCAGTCAGAAGTGGCTCCATCCAGTTGGGTTGTCATTATTAATCTGGTGTCCATCGTGTCCTTTCCACGGACACAGCTCTTTTTCCAAATGACCAAGCCTGCCCTTTCCCCAGATACCTCCATGAGACAGTAGTCCTGCTTCCCCTCTCCCCTCCATTCTTGTGAAGATGATAGGAGATGCTGCTTTTTGCTAAGTCTCTGTAGTGAAGATTGGAGTGAGGATCTGCTCAGCGCTGCCCCAATCCCAGAGGCATACTTTTTCCCTCAGACTGTGTAGCCATTCTAGGCTTCCCAAAAGGGAATTCTGAAGTAGGCAGCTAGGTGGCGCAATGGCTAGAGTGTTCAATTCCAGCATCTGACACTTCCTAGCTGTGTGACATTAGGCAAGTTGTGTCATTGCTGTTTATCTCAGTTTCCTTGTCTGTAAAATGGAGTCATAATAACACCTACTTCTCAGAGTTATGGGGATCAAATGAGATAATTGTAAAACACACTTAGCACAGTGCTAGCACATATTAGGTGACATAGAAATGCTCATTCTTTTTACATACATTGTCTCATTGTCTTCACGAACCAAGATTCTGACCCCACCAAAACACTATAGTTCAGGACATGCTTCAGGTCTGCATCCCTGGAACTATACCAGCTTTAAGACAAAGAGACCACTTACTTGGGAACTCTGGTGAACACAGAATCTCATCCATGTGGGTACCATCTCTTACAATGCAGATTTCAGCTCCTCACTCCCTTCTTACTCTGCATGATGCTTATCCATGCCCTTCCATGAGTCCTCCAGAGGGAATGCACCAAATGGGCTGGGGGATTTCCTCTTGGATGTCCCCCATGCTGGTAATAATGTCTTCTTACTTCCCTGGCTTCTTTAAGACTCAGCCCCAAATCCATCTTCTTTAAGAGGCCTTTTCCAACCCCCCCTCCCCTTTCTGTGATTGGTGTTTAATTGTACCTGACTCTTCATGTTCCCATTTGGGGTTTTCTTGGTAAAGATACTAGAGTGGTTTGCCATTTCCTTCTCCAGCTCATTTTACAGATGAAGAAACTGAGGCAAGCAGGGTTAAGTGACTTGCCCAGGGTTAAACAGCTGGTAAGTGTCTAAGGTCAAATTTGAACTCATGAAGATGAGTCTTCTTGACTGTAGGCCCAGCGCTGTGTGCACTATGGTGCCCCCTAGTTGCCCCTCCTTCTGAGATTTTTTATTCCATGTATATCTTACGCGTATGAAGTTGATTGCATGTTGTCTCCCTCATAGAATGTGAACTCCTTGAGGGTGAGGACTCTTTTGCCTTGCTCTATATACCCAGTTAAGCAGCTTGTAAGTATCTGAGCCGGGATTCCAATGTGGGAAAAGCTGCATAAGAAAAGAATCCTGAAAGTAGAGGCCTAGAACCTGGGTTCAAAGATCTCACTGCCAGAGGCAGATTTAGGTTTGAGTAAGGAAAAGATGCCTAACAATTAGGGTCATTCAAAAGTGGAACCAAGCTGCCTTAGAAAGGAGTGAGTTCTCCATGGCTTGGGGTCTCCAAGCAGATGCTGGAGGACCAGTCATGGGAATGTTGTAGAGAGTCTTGTACAAGGACAGGTGGGATGCTTTGACCTCAATTCTCTTCCACCTCTGCCATTCCATGATCCAATTCACTTGCAAGTCCTGACATCTCCATCCTGAAGTCATGGTCCTCTAGGAGAACAAAGGACAGACAGCTGACAACAACAACAGACTTTACCCAGAGGCAAATTTTGGCGGCTAGATGGCATCACAGTGCACACAGTGCTGGGCCTGGACTCAGGAAGACTCAACTTCACGAGTTCAAATCCAGCCTCAGACGCTTCTTCACTGTTTGACCCTAAGCAAGTTACTTGACACTGTTTGCCTCAGTTTCCTCATCTGTAAAATGAGCTGGAGGAGGAAATGGCAAGCCCCTCCAGTATCTTTGCCAAGAAAATGGATCATGAAGAGTCAGGCATGACTGAAAATGACTGAATGACATCATTATATTGTGTATATAAACATTGTTGTGTGTATGTATGAAGTGTGCATATATATATATACACATAATGTTCTGTATATTCTTTCAAAAAGAGAGTTCTACACCCTGCCCTTCACCTTGAGGATTGGAGTAGAGATTAGATCAGATGTCCATTGAATCAATGTCCTGAAGATGTCTGGCCTACCCTGAACTTTAGTGTAAGACACTCCTAATTGCCTCTGGCAATAGGACATTTTGAGCCCAGGTTTTTTGACTTTAGTTCTAGAGTTCTTCCCTTATGCCACTTTCCGTATATTTCCCATAATGCCCAGACCTAGGGCAAGTCCCTTCCCTTTCTAGACCCCATTTTCTTCATCTGTGAAATAGGGGAGCTAGACTAGGTGACCCCAAAGGTCACTTCTAGATCTCAATCCATGAACTTACAGTTGGTATCTTTCTCAGCTTCAGGTACCCCAACGGCCAAGATTTTTCTTTCATTTTTATTATATGCCTCAGTCCCACCCAATTAAATGGCACTGTAACATATTTTTACATTTTTCATTTATTTGTTGTTGTTGTCCTAGTTTCATGTGCAAATGTCTTTTGGGGTGGACGGTCTGGCTTAGTTAGACCTCTCATGTTTCCCCCCTCCATAGCCCTTGTTTTTTTTTTTTGTGAAAGGATATTGTGTGTGTGTGCGTATGTGTGTGTATGTGTGTGTGTGTGTGTGTATTTGGGGTTGGGGTGGGTAAGTGTCCAGAGATTCCCAAGAAACCTTTGGAGTCTGGAGAGAGGAAGGAGGGATGGGTGAACTAGGACAGAGACTTATGGGGAGCATAATGTCCAGGGCGAGGGAGAGGCTTCTGCTCTCTGACCTAATCAACCAACCGAACAACAATCTTTTATTAAATGTCTACCACCCTTCTAAGAAAGATGGTGTATCAGAGCGGACACAGTGCCTGCCTTGGAAGTCAGGAAGACCTGATACATCCTGACTGAGTCACCCTGGGAAAATCCCTTAGACTCTCCATGGTCTGGGTTCAGTAGACTCTCTGAGACTGTTACCTGCATCAGTAAAGGGAATGTCCTCACCTTGGAGTTCCCTATACCAGTGAAGTCTCAGTCCTAGTCCCTATCCCTATCTCTACTATCTTACTCTGTGTTCTGTGCTGGGGGTACCTTGACCAAAGCGAAATAAGCCCCGCCCTCAAGGACCTTCCATTCTGTCAGGAGAGACAAAGTATGTGAATGAGAACCCAATAATACTGATAGAATTTTAAAATTTGCCAAGCAATTTACAAATATTATTTCCTTTGATTCTTGCAACCCTATAAGTGCCATGATTATCCTCATTTTACAGGTAAGGAAACTGAGGCAAAGAGAGTCTAAGTGACTTGCCCAGGGTCACACAGTCAGTAATGAATAAGCATTTATTAAACACCTACTACATGTCATGTCCTATACTAAGAGATGGGGACACACACACAAATACACAGCTAATAGTAGTAGTAATGATAATAACAGTAGTAATGATCGCTACCATTTATATAGCGTTTTAAAGTTTGCAAAGCATGGTGGGTGGTACAATAGATAGGGCTCCAGAGCTGGAGTCAGGAAGACCTAAGTTCAAATGTGGCCTCAGACACTTACTAGCTGTGTGACCCTGGCCAAGTGGCTTGCCTCAGTTTCCTCATCTGTAAAATGAGCTGGAGAAGGAAAGGGCAAACCGCTCCAGTATCTTTTCCAAGAAAACCCCAAATGGGATCAGTGGAGAGTCAGACACAACTGAAAAGGACTAAGGAACAAACAAAGGATGTTACATATTAACATTTAATAATTTAATTCATTTAATCACCTGATTCATTTAATTAAATGAATTTCATTTAATCCTCACAAACGCCCAAAGAGGTAGTTGCTGTTATTGTGTCCACTTTCCAGATGAGGAAACCGACACCCAGAGAGTGACTTGCCCAGGGTCACACAGCTAGGAAGTGTCTGAGTTGGGATTTGAACTCAGGTCTTCATGACTCCAGGCCCAGAGTTCCATCCACCTGCCTTCCTAATAAGAGCAATGCAATGAGGATGGAGTGGTGTGGAAGCTTCAGGAGAAGCTGAGGAATCAGAAGTGGCCCTGGAGTTGGTCAGACTACATCTGGTACATTGTGGTTCAGTCTCAGGTGCCAAATTTTAGGAAGAAAGCTCATAAGATGGAGGTTGGTCAAAGGAAAGTAACCATGCTGGACCTTGAGTCCAACCCATATGAGGATCAGCTGGAAGAATTGGGAGGAAGAGAAGGAGGACACAGGACAGCAGTCTTCCAGTATTGAGTGGCTGCCCTATGGAAGACATCCTGGACTTGTCCTGTTATATGTCCCAGAAGGCACAATCAGGGGCATAGGGTACAGCAGGCAAACAGGCAGATTGAGGCTTTGAAAAAAAGAAACTTCGAGCAATGAGAAACCTCCTCCAAGGGTGCCCTGGGTTGCCACGGGAGGTAGGGGGCTCCTTGCCCTCTACCAGTCTTTGGTCAGAGGCTGGGCGGCCATTCTGTGCAGGGGGTTTTCATTCAGCTATGGATAAGACTTCATGGCCTCGGAGGCCCTTTCTGCTTCTTGCTATATGATCCCTTGATCTTTTGACCTGTATGACCTTGGATAAGGTCCCCAGACCTCAGTTTCCTCATCAGTCAAATACGAGGGTTAGTTTAGATGGACTCAGAGGTCCCTTCCAGCTCTGGGACTATGATCTGATGATCCTCCTTAGAGGATTTGTTTGCTGCCCCGGCTTTCTCTTCCCTCTCTCCCTCCATCCTCTGAAGACAAGAGTGGATTAATCAAAACACTGGCAGAATTCACTGAGATAAGCCTGAGTCGTGCTCAGAATAAACTTTTTAAAAATGACTCCATCTTGAAGAGGTAATGAGTCAGGACCCAGCTAACCATTCCACAGAGCCAGGCCCTGGGGGCAGAAGAAAGGAGGCAGGGCTGTGGGTTTAATCTGCCTGTACCCTTCACAGGCCTCAAATTTGACATCTGAAAGCCATTTGGGCTGAAGCTGTGACTTGGCTTGAGTTTTCCATTCGTGCACATTAACTCAGGCAGGAAAATAAATGGATGATGCACCACTGTGAATTCCACTTTGGCAGTGGATGGATGGATGCCTGCAGGAAGCTGCTTTCCCTTCTTAAAGACAAAGAATGTTTTATGTGGCTCCCTGAGACCTCGGAGTGGCATCTCATAGGGCATACCAGATTTAGAAGTCAGGAAGATCCAGGTTCAGATGTTGCCTTGGCACTTCCTAGGTATGCAACCCTAGGGGAGTCACTCGAAGGCTCTCAGACTCAGTTTCCCTCTTTGTAACATGAGGGTGAATGGTCACCCATCATGTATGATGTTGAAGGACTCTAATTCAGCGAGTTGGACTAGGCAAACTCTGGGGTTCTGTTCCGGTTTGAGGTCCTCTGACTGTGAAACATATAGGTCTTCTCTCTGCACCTCCATTTTGTCATCGGTAAAATGGGGAGGATGGATGAGATGTTTTCTAGACATCCTTTCTCCTCTAAGGCTAGGATCCGGTAACTAGGTTTCAGCCACCCATTTGTCAACCTTTTTACTACCAACAAGCTCCCGTCTTCCCTGAGTGGCTCTCTACCACAGAGTGCCCCCCAAAGGAGAGGCACCAGCTAGCATTGTGAAGGACTCTTTTAAGACCATTTAGTACCAACTCCAGGTAACCCCAAGATAGATGAGACAGTCACCCCTGAATTGCTTGGTTCTATCGAATTCAATTTCACTAATGTAAAAACCTCCTTAGTACATAAAAGCATATATATATACACATACACATACGCGCATATATATATGTATATGTGTGTATATATACGCATATATACACACATATATGCACATGTATGTATATGACATAGTTACACAAAAGTTTAGTTTTTAAGTACATTTGCATTGATATCTTCCATAGTTACATTAGCTACATTTCTCCAAGTATTTCTCCCCCCTTTCCAATCCAGAGAGCCGTACTTTATAACAGAACAAAAAAGAAGGGGAACCAGCTCAGCAAAACTAACCAACAATATCAACCATTCCGTGTTCTGCACCGTTAGTCCCCTACCTCTGCCTAGTAATGGGGTGACATGGAGATGCCTTCTCATGTCTCTTCTTAAAGGACAATTTGGCCATTATAATTTTACAGCCTTCAGATTCAGTTGTTTGTTATCTTTTCCATCTCCATTGTCTTTTATACATTGTTTCCGGTTTCTGCTCAGCTTGCATCAGTTCTGATAAATCTTCCCAGGCTTCTCTATAATGGCCAGATTCATCCTTTCCTACAATGCAGTAATATTCCATAATATTCAAGTACTGCAATTTCTCAGCTATTCCCCAATAAATGGGCATCAGCTTTGTTTCCATTTCTCTGCTCTTGCCAAAAAAACCTGCTTCTATAAATATTTTGGTAGGTATAGGGGAACTTTTGTTTCATCATTGACTTCATGGGGGTCTATTTCAAGCAATGGAAGCTCTGTTTGTTATTCTACCTAATTCCAACTTGAAAAGATCTTCCTTTAAGGGATGCCAAAGCAGGGATTGATTTTCAGGCTGTCAGTCTGTAAGAGACAAAGGCATCAGGGTCCATGTGCCCCATTTAAAGAAAATCCAATATACCAAAATCCCAGCTTATGATACCAACCAATTAGAGGATGATTGTCCACATTACAAAAGGAGTTATCTCTGTGTTCCTTTACAAAGCCCATGGCCCAGCATGCATCAGAATTAGGGTTCACTTTAACAAAGTGAGGCACATGTATAACTTTGCAGGAACACATCTGCTGCACAAGATAAGAGGCCTTCATATGATTATGTATAAAGTGTTTTGTGGTGTGGCAATGACATTGCTTCACTGTAGTCCTTTGGGGAATTAGTTGAAAAAGACCTAAGAGATACCAGCAGATGAAAGAGAGAGAATGTTGCCCATTTACAAACTGTGGTATCTTAGCAAAGATTAAAAAAGCCAGCTCCAGAACATTGACTCTCTGTAGTACTGAGGCTGAGGAATTAACAGATTCATGGGAAAGCTATGCATTTCTTGGCAGACAGGGCTTGAAGCAATCTACTGAAAAGAGACTGTCTTCAGTTGAAATGTACAGGCTCCCAGAATGTCAGAGTTGGTCATCTAGTGAGACCCATCCTGGAACAAGCAGGCCCTGTGCCACATCCCTACCAAGGGCTCATCCGGCTGCTGGTTGAAGGGAGGGACACTCACCAGTTCCCAAAGCAGCCCATCCTGCTTTAGGACAGCTGTAAATATCAGGAAGTTTTTTCCGCTTATATTCTGGCTTTCCTGCAATATTCACAGGTTGTTTCTAGTTCCATCCTTTGGGGTCAAGCTGAACCAGGCTTATTGTCTCCTTTGTGATAGCTCTTAAGACGCTAGATATTTGAAGGCAACCACTATCCCCAGTCCCCTCCCCCTCCCCATTTTTTTCCTCTTCTACAGGCTAAGTATCCTCTTTAACAAAATTCCTACCTTCCTTCAGGGTTCAGCTGAGATGCCACCTCCTGCATGAGACCTTTTTGGGTGCCCCCAGTTACTCATGCTTTCTCTCTCCTCAAATTATCTCCTATTTACTTATCTGTGTACATGGATGACCACTTATTAAGCACCTACTGTGTGCCAGGCACTGTGTTAAGCATTTTACAAATATTATCTCATTTGATCTTCACGACCACAACCTTGGGAGGAAAGTTCATTTCACAGTAGAGGAAACTGAGTCAGACAGTGACCTTTCTCCCTTCCCCACAGCTAGTGTCTGATACTAGTTTTGAGCTCAAGTCTTCTTTACTCTAGGCTCAGCACTGTACCCATTGAACCACTTATCTGCCTCCTATACATCTGGGACCAAGCAGGAAAAGTCTGGTCCTTCCTCCACGTGGCAGTCCTTCATACACCAGAAGACAGCCTTCTTGTCCCTTTCTTTTCCATGCTAAACCAGCCCTCCTATGACATGGATACTCCCCAGGTTATCAGTATTTTCTTACATAAACTATAATGCCCAGAGCTGAACACACTGCTCCAAGAAAGATCTATGGTAGAATTGAATTGGATAATATCCTTGATGTTGTGTCAAATACATCAGGACCTCTACTTCCCAAGTAGTCCCCTGGAAGGCCAAACACTTATTCTCCTAAGACTTCCATGGCTCCTAGTATCATAGAAAGGTCATCCTAGTTCAGCTCATCTAAGCTCCTCTAATTTACAGAGAGAAGTGACTTACCCAAGGTCATACCAGTAAGTCCTGCCTGAGAGAGGCAGGGTGCAAACCCAGGTTCTCTGGCCTCCAACCCATTGCTCTCTCCACTGAACCACACTGCCTCTTATAAAATAAAATATTTTTTGCAGAGGGAGGGGACAGGGCAATTGGGGTTAAGTGACTTGCCCAAGGTCACACAGCTAGTAAGTGTGTCAAGTGTCTGAGGCCACATTTGAACTGAGGTCCTCCTGACTCCAGGACAGGTGCTCTACTCACTGCGCCACCTAGCTGCCCCTATATAATCAAATATAGTTGGATTTTTTTTTTCATTTTTAAGGTTAGTAGGGTACTTCTTTAAAAGCATAGTTTTCCAAAGGCAACAGAATTTCAAACAGACTCAAAATGGAGCAAATATTTTATTTTGCTTCTAGGATAAAATATAAATTCCAAAATATTCAAACAGAGCATGCCCACATTATTTATTAGTTCATTTCCACCCTATTCAGATAGCACATTGGTATAATATTCACAGAGTCATCAGTCTAAACGTAGTCCAACAGCCTCATATCTCAGATAAGGAAACTGAGGGAAGAGAAGTGACTTTCCTAAGGCCATATAGGTCATAAGAATCAGAGGAAGGAAATGAAGTCTTCCTTCCCCTGCAATATCCTGCTTCCATATATCAAGGATTTATGCTTGCTTTTATGCCTTATTTTATGTTTACTTGACTGGGGGTTTTATGGATAATAATCCTATTTTTTTCACCCACCCAGGTTTTGAGCCAGGAAAGCTAAGGTGCGTAGGACAGCTTTCCATCCTGCAGGATGCTGGGAGGTGGGGGCCCCACATGTCACATACTCCTTCCCCTCCTTCCTGCCTCCTTCCACCCCCATAGCTCCAAGGACTCATTTGCCCTTGCTGAGTGGGACTGAGCCTTGGTGGAGTTTCTCTTGGCAGCTCACACATTCTCTCTAGGTTGAGTCCTGAAGAAAGCACAGTCCGTTTGTTAGAAGTAATGAAAAATCCATTAGTGCGCTGAGGGTCCGGGCTGTTTTCCTTGCCGACCTTCACGAATGAGCGTTTGGCCTTTAGGAGGTGAGGGCTGTGGAGAGAAGAGGATTGGCCAAAAACCAATAAACTGACTGGCCTTTTGGATTAATGGGGAGCTGAAGTGGTCCTCTCTCTGGCTCTTCGTCTTCTGAAGCCACAAGGACTGAGCATCTTCTTCCTTAAAACCTACTTTCCTCCTCTGCAGGGTCCCCCCCTTCCCCTTGTTCTCTGCCTGAGTTCTTGCTGTCATTTGTGGGAAACACACTTTAATGTTTTGGAACCAGTTTCATATTGCCGAGGCCATAAAAACAAATGAGCCAGCATTAATGTTGCAGGATGCTTTTCCAATGGCGAGTTCTTGGATTAACCCAGGCAACAAACAAGTCTGTTCCCTATTGTAACAGCCACAGATGAGCAGGTGTAAAGGGAGGCTGGAGCAGAGTTTGGAGTATTTTTGTCTTGGAGGAGGTGGTGTTTCCAGGGGAAGCTGTGGGCCCATGAGGATAGCTACCCCTTGTGGGAGCCTGAGGCATTATTGGCAGAGAAAGAATTCAATGGGACCTGCAGCAGGACAGCTAGAAGGGAAGTAGCATCTGTCCAGTGGTCGTCTTATGCTTATCCATCCATCAAAAAGCATTTATTAAGGGTCTAGGCACTGTGCTAAACTCTGGAGATAGAAAGACAAAAACTAATGGGTCCCTGCCCTCAGGAAGTTTATATTCTGTTGGGGAAAACAACATAGGATACCAGGGAGGAAACTCAGAGGTTATCTAGTCCAATTCCCTAATTTTACAGAGAGAGAAACTGAGGCCAATGGATGTAAGCAGCTTGCCCAAGGTCACACATAGTAAACATCAGCAGTGGGATTTGAATAGAGGTTCTCTAACTCTAGAGTGTGCTTCTTCTATAGTTTGGACCTTGACCATGAAGGGTTTTAAGGGCCAAAGAGAGGGGCATATGTTAGATACTAGGGGCAATAAGAAGCCACTGGAATGTATTGAATTGAGAAGTGACACAGTCAGACTTGTTCTTTGAGAATATCACTTTGACATGTGTGAAGGACAGATTGGAGAGAGGCAAAATTGCAAACTATAAATTACTCCATGGGAAAATGCTCCAAAACATTAATAGTAAGAAATATGCAAATAAAAATACCTCATGCCCAACAAATTGGCAGAGATTTTAAAAAAATGGAAGCCATCGATGTTGGAGGGGCTATGGGCAGACAGGCATACTGCTTATCAAATTTTAATATGCCCCAAAGCTAGAAGGGAAGAGAGGAAATAAACATTTATTAAGTGCCTACTGTGTGCCAAGCACTGTGATGAATGCCTTATCAATATTATTTCATCTGATCCTTTGAAAGGCTAGCTAACACATTGGATTATGTTGGACTCCTTGTGGGATTTAGTCTTTGTACTCGATGTGTTTGCCTAATTATTTCTCTTTGTCACAAGGGAAAGATCAGTGAGAAGTGATGAATGAGCAATGATGGAGAGACAACAGACACCAATAAAACATCTTAGTTTTTTTAAATGACAATTTTGGATTAGTTGATCTCTAAGAAGCCTTTTTAGATAAACACTAAGTTGCAGAATGTCAGCGTTGGCATCTCAGAGGCCATCTACTCCAAATGGTACCTGAACACGAATCCCTTCTCCAACATGCTTGGCAGGTGATCATCCAGCCTTGGCTTAAAATCCCCCAAGGATGGAGAAGCTTTTGCCTCCCCAGGCAGCCCATTGCATTTATAGTGAGAAAGTTTTTTCTTACAGGAAGTCTAAATTGCCTCTCTGCAATTCCTGCCTCCTAGTTCTTAGCCCATGGGCCAAGCAAGTCTGATCCCTCTTACATGTGGCAGTCCTTCACATATTTTTGAGACAGTTACCGTGTCCACCTCCCCTCCCCCACAACCAAATCTTCTCTTCTCCAGGCTAAAAAATCCTTGTTCCTTCAATCAGTCCTACTATGGCACAGTCTCTAGTCCAGTCATTATTCTGGTTGCCCTCATCCATCCAGCTTTTTAATGTCCTTGCTAAAATGTCCGTCCAGTCAATGTAATGACCAACTGTGATTCTAGAGAACCACAGATGAAACATGCTCCCTGCTAGAGAGATGAAGGACTGAAAATGTAGGGTGAGACATAAATCTTTGGACATGGCCAATGGAGAAATTTGTTTCTCTCACCTGTACATGTTTGTTATATTTTCCTTTTTAAAAAAAATTCCTGCAGCATGGCTAATATGGAAATATGTTTTACAATACTTTGCATATATAATGGGTAACATTGCTTGCCTTCTCAATAAGTGGGGAAGGAACTGGAGTAAGAGAGAGAATTCAGAGCTCAAAACTTAAAAGAAGAATAAAAAATGTTCAATTGGATGAAAGGAGAGACTGAGACAATTGTTATTCAGACATTTCAGTCTTGCCCAACTCTTCATGACCCCATTTGGGTTTTCTTGGCAAAGATACTAGAGTGGTTTGCCATTTTTACTCCAGTTCATTTTACAAATGAGGAAACTGAGGCAAACAGGGTTAAGGTACTTGTCCAGGGTCACACAACTAGGAAGTGTCTGAGGCCAGATTTGAACTCATGAAGATGAGTCTCCCTGACTCCAGGCCCAGTGCTCTATCCGCAGTACCACTGAGCTGCCCCTGCTAAAATGTGGCACTCAGAACTGAACACAATACCCTTTTCTTGGTCTTGGTCTTTTATTCATTTTTCCCATCCTTCCCATCCACCCAGCACAAGCACTGATTGAATAGAGTTGAGGAGATTAGGAGAATTTTTAAGCAAATCGAATTGGATGATGTCTAAGGGCCCTTCTAGCTCTTAATCTGTGAACCACAGCACAGTGAAGAAGACACCAAGGACCTTGCAGGTCAAGTGGCTGGCCCATGGTCACACTGGGAGTGAGTACCCATGGTATGATCCGAATCCAGGTCCTCTATCTCCAGAGTCTCCTACACCAGCCTGTCTCTCCATTATGTCCCCTTCTGTGCTCTTTGACTTTAGTATAGATGCCTCAGTCCAGAGTTTGGGGGAAGTTGTATGATCCCATTCAGGTGCATCTGGAGAATGGCCAGAGGAGGGCCTAAATAATGAAGGACTTTGAGTTCATGCCACATGAGAAAATGGGAATGTTTAGCTTGAAGGAGGAAAGATATAAAGAAAAGCAAGGAGGAGGGGCTTATTTCAAGTGCTTCCATGGGAAGGAGACTTATTCTTCCTGGCATCAGGAGCCAGAACTAGGAATAATTGGGGTGGGGGGTGAAGGCAGAGTTGCAAAGAAGCAAAATTGGGCTTGAAGTCAGGGATAAAAAGCTTTCCAGAAAAAAATAGAAACTAGGAACATATCTGAAGGTGGAATGAGCCATTTTGGGAGGTAGTGCATTCCCCATCACTAGAGGTGGTCAAGTATTGGCTGGACTTCACTCATACTTGTTGGGTGTGAAGTAGAGAGGATTCTGCTTCAGCTCCATGTCAGAGTAGTTGGCTTTGAAGTTTCCTTCCAATTCTTAGTGTCTATAATTCTTCAAGGTCCTTTTGGTTGCCAAGTAAGAATGAAATCATCTATATGTGTCTGTCTCTATCTCTGTCCAGGCAGCAGCTGAAGAAGGAAGTGCCCTAGAAAAGCATCAGTGCCCAGAGAAGGCTCTTGGCTACTACACCCTGGCTGTCCTGGCCAGCAATGGGAACCCCAGACACCTCCGGCTGAGGGCATCATGCCTGTTCCACCTGCAGGACTTCAGCGGGGCCCTTAGAGACTTGGACAAAGTGATCCAGAAGCACACAGCCAATGACCTCCAGATGCAGGTGGAAGATTTTTGTTCCAGAGGCCGCTTGTTTTTAGGCCTCTCAGATGAGGCTAGCGCTGTGGAAGAATTCATCCGAGCCTTCCATCTGTCTCCATCCCTGGCCCTGCGCAGTGTGTCTGCTCAGCCGGGAACAAAAGCACTGGCCAAGATGTTCCACCTGGCAGGTCAGCACTGCTTGGAGGAACAGCGCTATGAGGATTCATGGAAGGTGGTCGAGTATGGCCTCCTCCTAGACGAGAATAGCAGTGACTTGAAGAAGCTTCGAGGGAGGATCAAGAGAGAAGTCTCGTGGGGCTGCAGAATTCACTGACATGCAGAACAAGGGGGGGCCTTTAAAAGTCAACCCAGCCACCCTCCCCCCCAGAAGTATCCATCCTCCTTTGGGGAAGGCAGGAGGGAATGGTCCTTTGACATGACACTTGATCATAATGGTTATCCATTTTTTCCCTTATCTTCCTGACAGACTGTCACATTCTCCTTAGAGGGGGACATTTAAATATCCAAAATTAGCCTAAATAATAATAATAAAAGCTACCATTTATATAGTACATTAAGTCTTGTAATGTACTTTCCATATGTTATCATATTTGATTATTGCAACAACCCTGTAAGGTGGATGCTTTTACATCATCCTCATTTTTTTTTCTGATGAGAAAACTAGGCAGAGAAAAGCTAAGTGATTCACCTAGGGTGAATCACATGGCTGGTTAGTGTCTGAGACAGGATTCAAACTCAGTTCATCCTGACTCCAAGACCAATACTCTATCCACTTCACGACCTAGCTAGAAAGATAAAATTTAGATAAGCTATAGCTGCTGCCCTCCTGGGGCTTATAGTCTATTAAGGGTTAGTGCATGACACATAGTAGGTGCTTAATTAAAACATTCACTGACTGATTAACTGATATACATACTTGTTACAAGGTTGTTCCCCCCACCCAGTGGGGGATGGAATGTGGGAGGGGAAGTTTTTAAAACTTAAATAAATACATATAGTAACTTGTCGTTTGCTTTAAGCCCTAAATTTAAACGTGCTACTGATGAGGGAAGGGAGAGAGTTTCTTCAGGAAGGGGAGATAGTAGGACTCCTCAGAGGCACAGCATACCCTAAAATCAGACTGCTGCTGGAGTCATCGGTGTCTCTTTGCCTCTGCACCTTAAACTCAGGTACCAAGGAGCAAGACCGCAAGGAGAATTTCTCCCATATTTTTTCTCCTGTAATTTTGCTCCTGTAAGGTTGACTAGGTTTCAACTGGACTTAAGGACTACAGGTGATCACAGTCAATAAAAGGGCATCTTCACAAGCAGGTTCTCACCAAGCATGAAATTGCCTTTGGTCACAGGAATAACGATATGCTGAAAGTACAGCTTCCTGGGACATCTGGGTCTGACCATGTGGAGACCTTCCAAACCAAGTGGTATCTGCTTACTACCAGTCCTGTTTTATCATAGACTCCATTTATGCCTTGCTGCAGTTTATAACCCTCTTGGGTTAGTTTGCTTCTCTGACGATGAGCCCAATCTCTTCTACCTGTGGTCATTAGTCTGTCTGGCTTTGCTTGAAATATAATCTAAAATATGTGATTAAGAAAAAATGATGATAAAAGCATGTGTGAATTACTCCAGTGATCCAGGAGACTTCAGATCTCATCTAAAGGGGAGCTCCTTCCAGTGGTGCACATTATAACCCATCTAAGCATACCCATCCTGCTCCAGTCTTATCCATGTCATCCCATAGACCACAGGAAGTCCTCCCAACATGCTAGGGACCCTCCTGAATATCTCTTGACATGGTGGAGTTACCTATGGAACAAGCAGGCTAATAACAAATTAGTTATCCTTTGACCTTGCTATGTGACTAATCCTGTTTGAGCACTGTATTTGAATTTGATTTACCAAGCTTTTTAACATTGGCTTCTTAACTTGAAATACACATAGTAACTTGATCTAGCCTAAGAAAGCGTGCCTATCACAAATCCCTAGAGGACCTGTTTTAATGAATAGAGAATGACATGGGCTTACTATGTCCACTGTTGGAATGTAAAAACCAAGCTGTAAAAGAGCTTATAAAAACAGGTGCCCCCCCCCCCACTGCCTCCAAAGTAATTTAAACATTTCCCCTGCAAACAATCTTATTGAACTACTTTCTTAGAAAATCTTCTTTGCAGGTAAAACAAAAGGAAACCTAAATCCATATCCTACTTGAATAATTTCAGATTAGCAGTGTCAGAATTAAAGGAAATAAATTTCACTCATAGAGCTAGCAAAGCAGCTATCCTCATGACCAATATCTGAAGTAGGTAGGGAAAATATTAATCCCATTTTAAAGGAGAAAATGGAGACTTTGAGAGCTGTTGTGTCCATGAGTCAAGTGGAACTTGAATTCAAATTTTCCTAGGTCCTAGTCTATCCATTACCCCATACATACCTTCATCAGCAGAGGGGGGGGCGCACAATCCAATTTAAACATGAAGAATCTCCTCCATGATCTAGAGGAGATTGAGTTAAAAAAACTGGGTGTAAATTTCAGCTCTGTTACTTATTACTGTATGACCTTGGTCAAGTCCCTTAATCTTCCTAGGTCTTGGTTTTCTCAACTGTAAAGTTTAGGTATTAAACCAGATGACCTCTGTGGTTTCTTCCAGCTCTAATTCTATGATCATACAAGCAAGCGTTCAATGGCTCTGACAGCCTCAGAATGGATTCCATGGCAAATCCCACCACAGTTAGCCCATAATCATCATTTTAAACTATTTTCTTACATCATTAGAGCATGAGAACCAGTTCCTAATGGTGGGAGGTGTCCAAAGACAGAACAGGCTGCCCCCTCCTCACTAGAATGGTGAAGCAAAAGATGGATGACCTCTTGTCAAAGATGTGGTAGAGATTCTTATGTAGGTATGGGTTGCACCAGGAATCCCTCAGAATAACTCTGAGACGCTGTGCCCATCCTCCTCTTTCAGGGTTCCTTAAGGATTCAGAAAGCACCTGGTTGCCTATTCATGATCCATATTTTAACCAAAACTCAGGTTTGGCCTTTATCATTTCTCCTTCTTCATTGAATTTCACAACTTGAAGAAACCTCATGGCCAAATAGTTCAGACTATATCCAAACAAGATGCCCCCTCTACAGCAGGGGTTCTTTACCTGGGGACCACGGATCCCCAAAAAGGTCTGTGGATATGATTAGGTGGTCCATGAACATAAATGGAAAAAAATTTCATCTTTATTTTCATGAACCTCTAACTGAAATTTAGCATTTCCTCCAAATATTTAAAAACATGATTCTGAGAAGGAGGTCCATAACATTCTCCAAACTGCCAAAAGGGTACCAGACACAAAAAACGTTAAGAACGCCTGATCTACAGAATCCCCCCAAATGGTCATCCAGCCTTTGTTTGAGCTCTCAAGGGAGGGGGAGCTCACTTCCTCCCAAGGCAGTCCATCACACTTTGGGGTCAGCTCTCATGGTCATATTTTCCTCTGAATCAATTCTAAATTTTCCTCCCCCAACTGCTCTCCAAGGTATGAAAATGCCTGACAAGATTCCTGGTTTGCAGGAAAGAAGAGGTGGTGTGATTAGATTGTGAAACTCCATTACAAACTCATAACAAAATTTTAGGGTGAAAATGACTGCATTTAGTTTCTCATTTCATTTCCTCCCTTCCCAGACAGCCTGGATTTCTGCACTGTTTAGTATGGCGAAGAGGCGTCTCTGGTGGGAGGCATGAGAGCTGCCTTCAAATATCTGATGTGCTGTCAAGGAGAAAAGGGAATAAATGTCTTTAGGTGGCCCCAGGGGAGAGAACCAAGACCAGTGAGAGATGGGGAGGAGGTTGGGAGGGTTCATAAAGAGACAGGTTTGGGCTCAATAAAAGGGAGAATTTTCTAATAGTTATCACCATGTAAAATGGGGATGAGCTATTTCATTTTAGATAGAAAAAAAGAGATTCTGATAGAATCCAGTAGGTAGGGTTTTTTTTTTAAATTGTTGCTTCTTTTTACTAGATTTGTGATGTTGTTGGTCTAGGGACCTCCTATTAAGGGAATTCCCTCTACCAATACAAGTTGGCACCTTCTTATACCACTTATGGCACTTATAGTTGTCTGAAACCCTCATATGTCAAGTAACTTGCCTAAGATCCCACAGGCAGCATTTGTTATAGGGAAGATTTGAACCTGACTCTAAAATTAGCCTTCTCTCCACTGCTTCAAGGTTGCCTTTCTCTGTACGGTATTTTAAAGTTTTCCGGTGTCCATAACCCACATTAATCCATCTCATTTGTTCCTCTATAATAACACTGAGGGTTGTGCTAGTATTTAGATCCATTTTACAGATGAGGATACTGAGGTTGAGAGCAAGTAAATTCCCTGTCACTAGCTCTATTCAAATGGAATCTGAAAGACCCCCAACAGGAATGATGTTGAAGGCATTACTGAAACCTGACTGCTGAGATACCTGCCTCACACCAGTATCTTTTATGCAGTTAACCAAAAGCCCGGGGCTGCTCTGCTTCCCTCCTGCTAGGGCATTAAGACAGAAGCTCATAGACCTACAGCTGAAAAGGACCTCAGAGGTCATCTAGTCCAACCCCCTTCATTTTAGAAAGGAAACTAAAGCCCCCCCACCCCAAAGTTAAATGATTTGCCTAAGGTTACATAAGTCACAAGAATAAGAGGCAAGATTTGAATGCAGCTCTCTCTGGCTCCTAAACCCATGCTCATTCTTCCATGCCACATTTTGTCCTAGGTAGAATATCTCCTGTTGTAGCAGCTAGATGGGCAGTGAGTAGAACACTGGCTCTGGAGTCAGGAGGACATGAGTTCAAATAGGGCCTCAGACACTTGACACATGTACTAGCTGTGTGACCTTGGGCAAGTCACTTAACCCCAATTGCCCTGCCAAAAAAACAAAAAAAAAATAAAAAAAAAGAATACCTCCTCTTAGTGAAAGACTTCTCAGTGTGGTCTGGCTTACCAGTCACTTGACTGCCAGATGGGGACTAGAACAAGGATACTTGAGTTTGGGAGAGAGGCAGGGAATAGGAAAACAGAAAGAAAAGCCCCAGTGAAGTGAAAGCAGAGCATGGAGACAAGCTGAATAAAGATATTCCATAGCTTTGCCTTGAGTTCGCTAGTGACCCTGAACCTCAAGCCATTGCCATGTTACCCAGAATCCCTAGGAGCCATCCCTGGGGTGGCTTGAAGTGGGACCAGTTATAACAGCATTTGCCCTCTTCTTCTGGCATCTCCACTGTTCACGATATTTCAGTTTAACAGTCCAGGGCTGGCCCTTGCTTATCCTACTGACATACTATGGATGTTCTTTGGAGGTAAGAGCCTTTGGGTTCACTAGCCTCAGGGGTGTCTGCCTCTAACTCAATTCCTTCCACCGTAGGAACCCAAGGTCCAGGTCTGGGATTGTAGTATGTCAGAAAGACATAGCCCCAGGTGAGTGTTAGATGGATTAAATAACCTAGGTTAGATAATCTAGCAGAGTTCACCTTCCCAGCATGCCCCCTGCTCCCTGAAAGCCAACCTTCCTTCTCCTGGCTGTGACCAGGCCAAGTAACCCAGAGCACTGACTGAAGATGCCTCTGGGACCCAGGCAAATGCCAGAGCAGTATTGGCTTGCCAATTCCCTTGGTGGGCACCAAGGCTGATCATCTTAAATATTTGAAGGGCTGTCCCACTGAGGAAAAGGCATCCAAGGTGTTCTTCTTGGCCCCAGAGTGATGGGGAAAATAAATTTCGGTTTTCTATAAGGAAGAGCTTCGTAAGAGCTATGCAAAGTGAATGGGCTGCCTCAGGGGGTGTTATAGCAGGTTCTCCCTCACCAGAGGTCTTCAAACAAAGGCTGGATGACCACTTCTTGGGTATGTGGTTGAGGACAGCTAGGAGATACAGTGGATAGAGCAAAGAACCTTGAATTAGGTAAGACCTGAGTTCAAATCACCAACATCACCAGATTGGCTGTGTGACCCTGGGCAAGTAACTGAATATCTCTGCCTCAATTCCCTCATCTGTAAAATGGGACCAATAATAGCCCACACACACACACACACACACACACACACACACACACACACACACACACACACATGCACAGTTGTTATGAGAATCCAATGAGATAACACATGTTAAACCTTGAAACCTTTTTAAGTACTGTATAAGTGATGGGTGTTATTGTTGTTAAAGGGGAGAAAGAGAGGGAGAGAGAGAGAGATGATTTCTAAGCAGCCTCTTTGTTTATAGTGAAACCTTTCCAAGGGAAGGCTTTGCTTGAGAGCTCGGAACAGTGGACCAACTGACATTAAGTAAGACAAGAAAGGTGGGAGACAAGTCTCTTCTCTTATTGGAGATCCCTTGTCATTTTTAGCAGTCACAATTGGCTTCATCATTTTCCTAGAACATTTCATTACACAAGAACTTTAGACTCAGTAGCCCAGTTAGAGCTCAAGATTGAAAACGACTTTTTTAACTTGATCCGGTGCTCCCCAGTCCTGGGTTGGTTCAACCACATTTTGCCAAAGGAAAGAGAGTGAGGGGATAGGCAGATAGGTAAGATCACCTTTATAGTTGAAGCAAAGAAACAGTAGAACATGGAATAATGGGAACATAGAACCTTAAGAGTCCAATGCCAGTCTTAAAATATAGCTTCTCCTTGTAGCATTTGGAGAAGGGGCCATCTAACCACTGTCTGAATATTATTAGAGCATAATAAGTGAGGGGGAGGAGGAGACTGAGAGAGGAATGGAGAGAGAGAAGAGGAGAAAGAGGGAAGGAAAGGAGGGAGAGTAGCAGGGAAGGAATAAAAGAGGCGATAAGAAGGAAATAGAGGAGGAAGGAGAGAGGAAAGGGAAGGGAAGAGGAGGGGAGGGGAGGGGAAGGGGAGGGAAGGGGTGACAGGGGAAGACAGAGAGAAAGGAGAGAAGAGAGAAAGAGGAGAGAGAGGGAAGGAGGGGAGAGAGAGAGAGAGAGAGAGAGAGAGAGAGAGAGAGAGAGAGAGAGAGAGAGAGAGATGGTTTCTAAGCAGCCTCTTCGTTTATAGTGAAACCTTTCCAAGGGAAGGCTTTGCTTGAGAGCTCGGAACAGCTAATATCTATTTGCTTTTCTCCAACCAAGCTGTCAACACATCCAGAAGCCTGTCAACAGAGCCTCAGGCACCAACTCACCTCCCCTGGTGGAGAGAGAAAAAGAACATTCTTACCTATTTTGAGCTGAATTTTCTTTTTCTTTTTGAGAGGGGTGACCTAGAATTTATAGATCCCAAACTGGGAGGGACATCAGATGCCATCTTATCCAGCTCCCTCATTTTCCAGAGAAGGAAAACTGCCCCACAGAGGCAAGTGACTTTCCCAAGGTCACATATATACAGTGTCAGAGGGTAGCATTTGAACCCAGATTCTCTGACTCCCAAACTAGAAGACTATCCACTGTGCCATTTAGGCATAGTAGTTCGCAGATCAGGAGAAACCTCTGGCCTTGGAGTCAGGAGGAGAAGTTCAAGTCTGGCATCTCACATTTACTAGCTTCATGACCCTGGGCAAGTCATTTTCTGTCTCTGAGCCTCAGTTTCTTATATGGAAAATGGAGATAATATTTGTACAGCGAGGGTCCTTAAGCTTTTCTCCCTCTTAGATCCCTCTGGCACTTGGGAAGCCTCTGGATTCTTTCCAAAGAAAAATGTATTTAAATGCACAAAATGAGAGAATAGAAATAAGAGAAAAGAAGAGGGAAGAGAGAATGTGGAAAGGACGAGGGAGAGAGAGGAGAGAAGAAGCATTATCAGTGTCAGCAAATGTCTGAAGGGCTGCCATGGAGAATAAGGTTTAGCCCTGCTTGGCCCTGAAGAAAAAACCAGGACCAATGAGAGGAAGTTTCAAGGAGGAAGATTTCAGCTTAGTATAAGGAAGAGTTGTCTAGCAATCAACCACATCCACCCAGCAACAGAACAGGCTTCCTTGTGCAGTGATGAGCTCCCAGTCCCTGGTGGCATTCCAGACCAGGTTGAGTGACCTGACCTTCCGTCTTCCCCATCAGGGAGGCCCACAAAGCCTAGAAGGTAAGACTAGATGTCTTTTCAGGTCTCCCTCAGATCCTAGATTATATGATTCCTAGACTAAAAATTCAGACTAGTACCAATTTCAGGAGTTGAGGGAATCCAGCTGCCACTAGCTAAAAATAGTGATGGTGGTGATGGTGATGATGATGTGATGATGACAACTATCATTTATGTAGTGCTTTAAGGTTTGCAAGTCACTTGGCAAATATCTTATTTAATCCTCACTATGACCCTGAAGGGGAAGGGCAATTATTATCCCCAGTTCAGAGATAAGGAAGTAGAGGCAGACAGAGGTTAAGTGATGTGTCCCAGGATCACATAGGTAATAAGTGCCTGAAGCAAGATCTCAATTCATTTCTTCCTGTCTTAGAGGTGGTACAGTGGATAGAACATGGGGCTTATTGGCATGACCCTGGGCAAGTCACTTAACCGTTCCGTGCCTCAGTTTCCTCATCTGTAAAATGGAGATAATAATAGCACCTACCTCACAGGGTTGTTGTGGGGGTTCAAATGAGATAATCATTATAAAATTAGCATAGTGCCTGGCACATAGTAGGTAGCATGCAAATATTATTATTATTAAATTATCATTATTATTCCTGATTCCAGGCCTGTGCTCTGTCCATGGTGCTGCCTAGCTCCTTCTAGTTAATAGCCGATGCCTTTATAATGCTTCATACTCTTCAGCACATTTGGCCCTTAAAGCAAGCTGCTGATGTAAGTAATAGAGTTACATATATTACATAGATGATAATTATAATACCATCAATATATGGAAGGCCTTTCAATCCAACTCCCTTCATTTGAAAGATAAGGAAAGAAGGGTTGGGGGACAAGTCTTTGGTCACACAGTGAGTGTCGGAGATGAGATCCAAACACATGTCTTCCTGAATACAAATCCAACACTCTCTTTCTCTACAATGTCCCTGTAACTCACAGGACTTAAAAGTGGAGAGAGCCTTAGAGATCATTTAGTTCAGCCCCTCATTTGCCTGAAGAAGAGATGCTTTCCAGGGCCAGGAGAGGTCATGACATGCCTGTGAGGAACAAAGCCAGCCTGTGGCCTCTGGTCCTCCTCCAAACTCAGGGCTTCCATTGTGCCAGGGGATTCTGAAATGGAAGTGGAATGTGAACAGTAACAATGCCAGCCCTGGGGGCTCCAGCCTGCTAGGTTCTACATCTAAGCCTCCTCCACCCTCTATTTCCTGCTTATAAACCTTAAGAGACATTTTAAAGAACCCTTGTGAAGTATCATTGGATTGGACCTTCAGCTTGCTCCTCCTCAAGGCTCAGGGTCACCACTAGGAAGTCCTGAAAGCTGGTCTGCAAGACCCTTTTTCCTCCTTTGAACATCTCCCTACCCCAAGCAGCTAGGCCTCTTCTGTTGCCCTTCCTGTAAGGTATCTGACTAATTCTCACTATGGGGTGAGTGATTTAATAGTATCATAGGATCCTAGAGGTTAAGTTGGGAAGGACTTCTGGGGTAACCTGGTCCACCATGCCATTTTACATATCAGGGACAGGCTGAGTGTGTTGACATGTTGGGCTATTACTCTACAGAAGAGTAAAGTGTGGCTTGACTCTCTGGGACTTCCCCATGCATGACACTCACTCTTCCAGGCTTCATAGCTGAGATTTTTTTAAAACCTTAAAATAAGCTGAACCATAGTGGAAATTGTCTGACCATTATTTCTCCTTATTTTAAAGTTACTTAAGTTTTTCCCCCTATAATTAAGCCTAGAGGTAACAGAGCCCTTGAGCGGAGGTAGAGAAAGATTTAAATGGTCCCTACATGGCTCTGAATATACACACTAGTTCTGACTGTGACTCCTACATTAATTTGAGCTTAGAAGTGGACAGCTGGGAGACTTGGGACAGAAATATCAGAATTACCCAATGTCCCCTCTTCATCTCACCCTCCCCACCTGGCCCCTCCTCCTCAATCACTGGATAAAATCCATCAACTATGGAAATAGAATGAAGACACAGCATCACAATGCCCCCCACCATAATGCACACTCCTAGACTCAGCAATGCCTAAGACCAGGGAAGTAACCATTTCTGCTCTTGGATCCTGGAACACTTTGCATGGGCATTGCTTTTGTTTGCCAGCCCACAAAGCCTCGGTTCTCCCACTCTGCATCCCCAAACTACACATACCCACCTGCCTCCTTCCCCATGTCTTCCTTAAGCCATTAGAAAGAGTTGCCCCAGAGAAGAGACAGATATCAAGTCTTATCAAGTCTTCACTTCAAGAAACTATGACTTTGCACAGTGGCTTTGACATAAACAGTATTGTCCCTTGAAGAAACTAAAAGGTAATGCTGTGGAAATTCTAGTCAATGGGGACTTTTATCTTGACCCTGGATCTTCCTGCAACTTACAGAGGCAGAATGGAAAGAACACTAGATTTCAATTTAGAAATATCTGGATTCAAATCTGACCTGTGATATTGCCTGTGTGACCATGAGCAAGCCACTTAACTCCATGAGCCTCAGTTTCTCTATAGGTAAAATATGAATGTTGAACTAGACATTCTTCAAGATCCCTTCCATCTCTAGATCTATGATCCTTTGATCTCGCTAGGTTCAAATCCCAGTGAAAACGTGTAAATTTAGGAAATCACTTGACCTCAGTTTCTCCATCTGTAAAATGAAGTGATTGGGCTAGATTGTGTCTAAGTTCTTTTCTAGCTCTAATTCTATGATACTATAATTCTTCATGACTGGAGGAACCACTTAAAGTCTGTTTCTAAGCTTGGCATTTTAAGAGTACCATATTACTACAATGTTGAGAACAGCGCTGGAGAAGATTAAGAAGGTTTGAGCTATTTCTTGATGATAGGAAATGGTGTGATGCTAGATGTTATAGGAGTTCAGCCAGGGCAGGTCTCTTCTGAGGTCCATCTGCTGACCCCAACTCCCATCTAACCTGTGTGGGAGAAGCAACTTCTTGAAGACCAAACTTGGTCAACCTCTAAATCCACCGCTGGTTATCCTGATGATAACACAACGGAATTGCAGGAAGGAAGCTCAGATGCTGCCTCAGTTGTCTAACTTAAAGACTAAATTCTTGGCCTCCTATAAGAGCCATATTTCTTTATCCAGCTCTTCCTATTCTGGATTTCTCCTGTTCACAAATAACTACCAAAAAGTCAAAGGAAGGAATGAGAGCATCATTTATGGGAGAGAAAGATAGGGTCAGGGACAAACCCCCTACTTGGATCTTTCCAGTGACATAGTTTTTCTTTGATGGTTTGGAGAGAAGGAATAATACAGTTTGCATCTGTTGGGAAAAGAAGACATGACTGGGATTTCGTTGAATACAAGACTTGTCAACTCTTAGCTAACATACTATAGGATTATAATTCTAAACCTGGAAGGCTTTAGATGTTATCTAGTTCCACTACCTCATTTTACAGATGGGGAAACTGAGACATGGGGAAATGAAATGATTTCTCCATCTTTGTTTTTTTTTGGGAGGGGGGAAGTTGGCAGGGCAATTGGGATTAAGTGACTTGCCCAAGGTCACACAGCTAGTACATGTGTCAAATGTTTGAGGTCAGATTTGAGCTCAGGTCCTCCTGACTCCAGGGCTGGTGTTCTACTCACTGGACCACCTAGCTGTCCCTCCATCTTTGTTTTTAGATTAAGATCGATACCTACCAGAATCAATGTCAAACTAAGATAATTATACTTTCTGATTTATTATTTAAAATTTTTTTCTTGTTTATAATTTCTGATTTAAGAAGTGAATCTTAGATCTTTCCCTCAAGTTGTTAGATTGCCTGAAAAAAATCAGAGGGAAATATGAAAGCCCAGCTCCTGAGGAGTCCTAGAAGTCCTCCCCCTTTAAGGCCCAGGGTGTGAAACACACCATTATTCTTATACCCATCTCCAGGGCCATGAGAGGTGAAATAATGAATGATTCCTTAGACACTATCATTTCTTCTCACCCCCCAGAAGCAAAGGCATGGGGCTTTATGGAATCAAGGAATCCCAGGTTTGAAAAGGGTCTCTGAGGCCATCACCATACCTGAATAAGAATCCCCACTACCATGGCCCAGCCAAATGGCCACCCACCCAGTCTATGCTTGAATACCTCCAGTGACAGACACCCCACTACCTACTGAAGTGGGTCATTCCACTATAATACCTTGGTAAGAAGTTGCTTTATATATCAAGTCTAAATCTGCCTCTTTGCAGCTTCCATACCCTGCCCTGAAGGGTCTAACAATCAACTGTGGTAGTCTACATAAAGGGCCACCCCTACTTGCAAGCCACATTCCCTAAATGAAGTCTCATTGCAAAGAAAATGTGTGTGCATATATAGGCATAAGTACAAGTCTGTTTGCATATATGTGTGCATGTGTGTATATGTATATATGTGTATATATATATACAGATGTACATATACATGCATATGTATGTATGTATATACACAAATCTAAATATATGTAGGCCCTAAATAAACAATTACCAAGCAGACACTCTAATATATATTGGGGGTGGGGGTGGGCAGAGAGAGGTTTTATCAGTGAAGGGAGCTCCTGATGAAAAACTGAATATCAATGAAGACTGGCACCTTCTCTTTTAGAGAGCCTTTTAGAGAAATGCCTGGGTACACTGAGAGGTCAATTGACTTGCCTAGGGTCACACAGCCAATATGTGTCAGAAGCAGGCCTTAAACATGTATCCTCCTAACTCCAAGGTTATCTCTCCAACCATTATACACACAGCCTCCTGTACATAGATCCATACATATATATACACATACACACACAATTCCTTTTCAGTGAGAGATACAGCAAATATTTAGGAATAACCTATATATGGACCAGTCTAATAGAGTGAAAATCCTTGGAGAGCAATGTATATAAGTAAGCAGACTTAGGCTCCTATAGCTGGCCCTAGATCATGCTTCATATCTTGTCTAGCTCTCCACCAGGAAACCGGGGATGACGCGGGCGTCTTGCCACCATCTGCTCTGCCACTGTGTGCACACCTCCCTCATCCCCCACTTTACTTTCCACCTCTTTCTCTTCTGTGAACAGTCATCAAATCAATGCTTCCATTGCTTCTGGAAATGGTGTGACAATTAACTTCCCTATGCTTCCACTCACCCCAGTGACTCCCTGGATCAAAACTCCCTTCTCTGGCCACCATTTCGCTGATTGTGCTGCCTCCTGATCTTTGAACTTAAGTTCCTTGAGGCCAGAAACTATCTCACCTTTGAGTCTGTAGCCCTAGCTACTAGCATGGTGTCTGGTATATGAAGTACTACATAAATGCTTTCTAATTAATTCATTCATTCATTCAAGAAGTTTACATTCTATTGGGTAGAATATATCTTGTACATAAACAGGGTCCCCAAAATCTTAGTACAGTTTTAAGCTATTACTCAAAACTTCATTAAGACTTTTTGAAACTCTGTATAATTATGCTATACATATATGTATATATATACATACACACATGTGTATATGTGTATATGTATATGTGCATATATAAACATATGTACGTCTCTCTGTATAAAACCAAAATAAATACAAAGGTGATTAGAGGGGCTCTAATTACAAAGAAATTAGAGTCACTAATAGCTGGGAAGATCAGGAAAATTCTCATGTAGAAAGAAGCTGATGCTTGAGCTGAAAAAAATGAGCGGTTCTAAACAGCGGAGATGAAGAGATAGAACAACCTTTGCAAGGTATGTAGGTAGGAGAGTCAGGGTCATGTGCGAGGGGTAACAAGGGGGCCAGTTTGGCTGAGCCAGAGAGTGCATAAAGAGGAAGTGGGTCTTGTTTGTATGTAGTTGCTTACATGTTGTCTCCCCCATTAGACTGTGAGCTCCTTGAGGGCAGGAACTGTCTTTTGTTTGTACTCCCTGCACTTTGCACAGTGTCTGGAATGTAGTGCTTAATAAATGGTCATTGGCTGACTGACTAACTTACATAAAACTGGAAAGATAGGTTGGAAGTAGGTAGTACTAGGTTTTAAATGCCAACCAATATTTTTATTCTAGAGGTAATAAGGATCCATATGGGTGTTTATTAAATAAAGGAGTGACCTGATCAGGCCTATACTTAGGAGAATCAGCTGTGTGGAGGATAGACTGAAGAGGGGAGAAACTGGACACTGACAGACCAATTAAGAGGCTATTGCAGTAATCGAGTAAGAGGTGGTGAGGTCCTGAACTATGTTGGTGCCTGCAAGTGGAGAGAAAGGGAGAGATGCAAAAGGTATGAAAGTAGAATGGACAAGATTTGGCAAGTGCTTGCATATATGAGGTGAGTGAGAGTGAAGAATCCAAAATGATGCAGAAATTGTGAATGTGGGTGACTGGAAGGATGGTGAATCTCTCAACAGAAATAGGGAACTTCCAAAGAGAAGGATACGTGGGAGGAAGATAATGAGTTCTATTTTAGGCATGTTGAGTTTGAAATGCCTATGGGATGTCCAATTAAAATGTCCAATAAGCAGTTGGAGATATGGAACTGGAGCCCAGAGAGAGACTAGGAGGGTGTCATCTGTATAAAGATGATTATTGAACCCATGAGAGCTGATGCAAGAGTATAGATGGAAAAGGAGAGCTCAGTACAGAGCCTTGGGGAACACCTACAGTTAGGGGAGGAAATGCAGATGATGGTTCAGCCAGAGATACAGAGGAGTGGTCAGGTGAGTAGATAACCAAGAGAGGGTGGTGATGAAAACTCAGAGAACAGAGAGGAGAGCATTCAGGAAGAGAAGAAGGTGGTCCCTATATGAAATCATTCATACATCTCAATAGAGGAGAGATAGAGGGATGGATAGGTGGAGAGAGAGAGAGAGAGAGAGAGAGAGAGAGAGAGAGAGAGAGAGGAGAGAGGGGAGAGAGAAAGAAAGGAAAGAGGAAGAGAGGAGAGAGGGGAGGGGGAGAGAGAGAGAGAGAGAGAGAGAGAGAGAGAGAGAGAGAGAGAGAGATGAAAGGGTGGATGGAGAGATAGTTAGACACAACTGAACTACAACCAAAAAAAACCTGTCATTTATATGATCTCATTTGATCCTCAAAACAACCCTGTCAGGCAGGTGCAAAGGTATTACTATCTTGATTTTGAAGATTTGGAAACTGAGGCAACATGACATAGAAGACTAGCCATAGAAACACAAAGACCTAGGTTCAAGTCTTGTCTCTGTGTATATTGTATACCAGCTGTGTGTAACCATGGTCAAGTCACTTAATTTCTCAGTACCTTGGCCAGTTCTCTGAAGACCTTTAAATTACTGATACTGTGTATCTATATATTCTACAGTTGTGAAATCAACATTGATCATAAGCCAGGTTTCTTATAATCCAAACTGGAAAATAAAATGTGCCCTATACTCAGATCTTTGAGTCAGAAGACCTGGATCTGAATTCCACATGTGCCACTTAACTGCTAGACAAATCTCTTCTCCCTCTGGGCCTCAACTTCCTCATCTATCCGATTAGTCAGCAAGAGAAGGGTTCAAGCCTCGCCTCTGACAAATATTAGCTGTATGACCCTGGGCCACTCATTTAATCTCTTGGTGCTCCAAGAGTATAAATTGCAGAAAAGGTGCCAACATGCACTGGTGGAGGGGGTTTGCTCACCTAGGAGCTCCATATACCAGTGGTTCTCAAACTTTTTGGTCTCAAGACCCCTTTACACACTTAACAATTATTGAGGACCCCCCTCCACCATGAGCTTTTGTTGATATGGGTGATCGCTATCAGTATGTAATATATGAGAAGTTTACATCATACTGTAACTATAGAACTCATTTTAACCTCACACACCTCCCCGAAAGGATCTTCGGGATCCTAGGAGTCCCCGGACCATGCTTTGAGGACTGCTGCCTCATACTAATGAAATCAGAGGTCTTTTCCCTAGGTCCCACTTTGCTAGGTGTTTGGTATAGGGGACATTACAGCCTGTTCCCAAGTTTACTTTCCAGTCTATAGCGCTATGTATTTAGAGCTGAAGGGGACAGTAGAGGCCATCTGGTTCAACTCACACGTTTTACAGATTAGGAAGTAAGGCCTAGTGCAGTTGAGTGACTTGGCCAAGGTCACGCATCTAATTAATGGCAGAGCCAGGATTACATCTCAGATCGTCATCTAACTCCACTTTCCCCAGCAGGATTTTCCAAGGCCAGCACTGCTCCTGACAATTTAGGAAAATGCGAGACAGGCACTCCTCCCCGCCTCCTCCAATGCACACCTCCAGATCCTCACCCTAACTCGCTCCCACACAGGAAGGGGCCTCGTCCCCGCGCCGCCCAGCCCCTTATCGAGCTCGTGAGCAAGCCAGACTGCGCTCAGCCCCCGCATAGCGCCCGCGTCCCGCCACGCTGCGGAGCCCTTGCTCCCGCCCCCACCGCTGCCGCCTCTGCTCGGGCTTCCCCCGCCCTCACCAGTCCGAAGGAGGACACTCTGCACTCGCCTTTCCCTGCTACGAGCACTCCCCTGGCCTCCCGGAGACCCCAGGTTGGGACTGGGCACTCCCCGAGAGGTTCCTGACTGCGAACTTGGAAGACAGAAGGACAGATAGCGGAGTGTCCGCAGCACTCCCGGATCCATCTCCAGGAGTCTCCTGGATCGCATCTGCCCGCTCGCCTGCCCAGAAGCCGCTCTCTGCCCCCTGCACTGACTCTCTCCCGAGGGTACCACCAAGCAGCCACGGAGTCATCCAGAAGCAAACAGAAGCAGGAAAAGTTCTGGCTGAGTGCTGTGAGCCTCTCACGTCTCCCCAGAAGCCTCGGGGACCCAAAGGAAACGGACCTTGCTCCATCTGCCACCTTGGAACTGAATTGGCACCGAGGGACACAGGGCACCAGTAGAGGAGGCTTTTGAGAATGGGCATGAGCCTGGGATCTCCATCTCCCAGGAGGGTCCAAGACTCAGGACTGCCTCTTTGCTAGGTTAGTTTTCATAAGCTGAGATACTCTGGTGTGGTGCAGCTGGGCTGTGGGCTCTGGCGATGGAAAAGGAGCTTGAGAAAACCAGCCCGCACCAATCCTGCCGCTGATGCTTTCTACCTGTTCGTACGACCCTATGCAAGAAACTTACCTGCTCTAGCTCTGGATTTCATCTATAAAATGACCCTTCCTGCTTTCTCTATGATCATAATATCCCTTGGGGGAGGGGGAGCCTCAGCTTCCTTTTCTGTAAAATGAAGGAGTTGGACTAGAGGTCTCTGGGGTCCCTTCTACCTCTAGATCTAGGATTCTGTGATATGGGGACGATTTGGACTATTTTTTAACGTCAGCATGGACACTGTCCCTCCCCTCCAATCCCAGAATTTTGGATTTGGGGTTTTTGAGGCATAGGTCTGTTAGTCTACATTCCCTGCCTCCATTTCTCACTGGGGTTTTTTGAGTAGTTGCCTCTTCTCTTATAATTTGTCCAATTTTAATTCCCCCTTTCCTTATTAGAGTTTCAGTCATGGGGAAATCCGAAAGCCAAATGGGTATTGCGGAGAAATTGTCCAGATCCAGGAAGAAACCTTGGAGCGTCCTGGAGCTGGGACTGTCAGTGCTGCTGCTTCTCATGACCTGCTCCTTGGTCACTCTGCTAATCCTCTACATGGAAGCCAAGGGTAAGTGAGGAAGTCAGGCTTGGCCCTGTGTGTCACCCCAGCCCAGGCCCATCTGAAAGAATAGGCTCTCCATGGCCCCATAGAAGGGCCAGCTTGGCAGTGCACAGTGTGCCCTGTTGATTTCCCCCAAAATATTACATGCAGAACTGTACTGGGGTGCTTTGCATGTCAGGGTGCTTTTTCATGGGCCCCACTCTTTCATAAACACCCCAAGGCATGGATGGGGTAGAGGGTCAACACTG
The DNA here is from genome assembly GCF_011100635.1 of Trichosurus vulpecula. Lineage (NCBI taxonomy): Eukaryota > Metazoa > Chordata > Mammalia > Diprotodontia > Phalangeridae > Trichosurus > Trichosurus vulpecula. The sequence goes on from NC_050574.1 coordinate 29,879,710, forward strand.
ATGAATACAGGTTTGGGGTGGTATCATCAGCTACATCCAACCATGGAGAAAGCGAAAGAGGCTTCCTTCTGCCATCCTGCTCAGCCTTCAGAGGTAGGGTAAGGAATGTAGCCCAGGGCAACTGAGCCACCAGGTTGGACTGGGGCTGGTCTGGAAGGTTCTAGGAAACAAGCATACAGAATAAGGGGAAGAACAGAGGTCTTAATTGGGAAGGGGATAGGTGGTAGCCAGGGGAGGCTCATTTGAGGGACCCAGCCAGCAATCACTCACAGCCATCCAGATGCTTGACTGAAAAGCCTCTGAAGCATGCCTGCTTTTTGCTTTGTCCATGGCAATCCCAAGAAAATTCCCCCTCAGATGAATGAAAATGTCTCTTATCATAGGGATTTCTTAGGGATTTTATTCCTGGGCTCCTGGCTCCAGTTTTCCAGCTACCTGAATGCTTCCAAATTTATTGAGTCAAAGGAACTGTGAATACCAAACCTTATTTCTCAAAGGATCATAAGCCAGTACTGGTCCCCATTATCAGCTCCCTTTTCTCAGTGTAGACTTTCCCTGGGGCTCGCCCCTCAGTGTGCCCTGTTGGCTTTCTCAGGCTTTCAGACATTCACTGGTAAAGAGCCATACCAATGGAGAGAGCTCTGGGTTTGAAGTTCGAAGACCTGGGTTCAAATTCCACATCAGATATTCAGCTAGCTGTGTGACTGGGCAAATCATTTACCCAGTCAGAGCCTCAGTCTTCTCTTCCATAAAATAGGGATCCTGATATCACCTACTTCATGGGTTTTTTTTGAGGATTAGATGAGATGGTCCATCTGAAGTGCTTTGCAAACCTTAAAGAGGTATTTATATATCAGCAATTAGTGATGTGTAATTAGTAATTTAGTAGTAATACTCTTCAGCCTTCTAGGCCTCATTTTCTTCATCTTTAAAATGGGGTGAGGATTGGGAAGGGGAAAGCTCTGCCTTCTCATGACCTGCATGACCTTGGACAAGTCACTTTTAATAAGAGCTTGTGTTTGTCCAGCTCTTTTAGACCTGCAAAGCACTTTACATGTGGTTGATTCTCTTAATAATCCCACTAGGTGGTTGCTATTATCTCTATCTTACAGAGGAGGAAACTGAGGCATGGAGAGGTAAACTGAGGCAGATAAGTGGCACAGTGGATAGAGCACTGGATCTGGAGTAACAGAAGCCTGAGTTCAAATCCCATTTCAAACACTTCCCAGCTTTGTGACTCTGAGAAAGTCACTAAAGTTCTCTCTGCCTCAGTTTCTTCATCTGAAAAGTGGTAATAATGACAGCCCCTGCCTCCCAGGACTATTGTTGAGGATGAAATGAGATCAGATTTGCCAAGTGCTTTGCCAAACTTAGAGTGCTGTATAAATTCTGGTTAGGATGATGGGTATTCTTATTATAAAAGAGGTAGCTAGGTGGTGCAGTGGAGAGTGGGTCAGGCCTGAAGTCAAGAAGATTCATCTTTCCTGAGTTCAAATCCAGTTTCTTACTAGCTGTGTGACCCTGAGCAAGTCGCTTGACTGCTGTCTGCCTCAGTTTCTTCATCTGTAAAACAAGCTGGAAAAGGAAATGGCAAACCTCTACAGTATCTTTACCAAGAAAACCCCAAATGGGGTCACAAAGAGTCAGACATGACTGAAACAACTGTGACCAACGACAAAATTAATATTAAATGATTTGGCCTTGGGCACATACCTGGGAAGCATCTGAGGCAAGATTCCAATCCAAGTTTCCTGGTTTAGCCTCCTATCCACTGCCTCTCTCTTTAACATCATAGGTTTCAGAGAAAATGTTAGAGGCAGAATTTAAACTCAGGTCTTCTTGACTCCAAATTTGGTGTTCGCTCCACTAAGTCGGGTTGCTTCTGCAGTCTTCTAGGCCTCATTTTCTTCATCTTTAAAATAGGGTGGGGGTTGGGAAGGGGAAAACATTGCTGCCATGGAGGCAGAAGGGAGTAGTGGGTAGAATGCTGGACTTGGAGTCAGGAAGACCTGAGCTCAGAACTTCTAGCTGAGTGACCCCAGACAAGTCGGTTCTCTTTGGCCCTCAGTTTCCCCCTCTGTAAAGTGAGGGAGTTGAATTCCAAGATCTCCAAGGTTTCTTCTAACTCTCACTGCTACAAATCTCCCAGCTGCAGATTCTTAGCAGCTCCCATTCTCCATCTGGATGGGGAAACCCCTGAATATTACAAGGGCCCATGATTGCATGTCTGAGTATTTGACGCTCCTAACATTTTGTGAGCAGACTTCCAGAACGTTTCTTATCTCTGCATCTGTTACCCTGGGAGATGTCAACTCAATGTCTTAACACTAAGGTGAGATTTTGGCTTTGAAGACAGGTACATTAAAAAACAATTTATCAGAGTGGAAAAATAAAGCTTTGTTTTGGTAGGGCTGGGAGGAAGAAACAACCAACCTGGTAGCTATTGTGCACAGGGAGCCTGCTGTCTTGCTGTCGCTGTTTAATAGCATCTCATCCAGCCCTCACAAAGTGAGGTGTAAATCTCTCTGATGAATGTGTTATAATCAGCACAGCTCTAGAGGGTCAACTGGACCCAACCGCTCTCTAACCTGTGGATAGCTGGAGCTGAACAGAGCAGGCTAGAGATGGGAGAGTTAAGAATCAAACAGAAGTTTAATTTCAAAGTGAGGGAAATGGCTTGCAAGAAGGAGGGGAACTAGACACATGTGCCTGCTCTTAGTGGAGGGACCTGTCCTGGTGTGGCTAACCCTCAAAACTTATACCAATGACTACACACTGAGCTGCAGCCCTGACAGTTAAGGGTAACAGCAACACTGAGCCTAGTTTGATTCATAGGAGGACTTCCTGACCAGAACATACTTGTCTGAGCTCAGAGAACACCTGGTGCTGGTTAAAGCAATACGGTAATTAGGTGATTTTGCCAGAGGGTGAGATCATCCAGAGGGTGAGCACAAAGGATTATTGTTATGTCAAGCTCAGGGCATAGCCTGCTTGCTGGGCCTTACCTCTGGAAAACAGGGGGTCTCCTAATATCTTGATAGGAGTTTGAAGACTTGGTTTCAAATCTCACCTCTGATGCTTACTATCTACGTGAATCACTTTACCTCAGTTTCCCCATTTGTAAAATGAGGGAGTTGGTCTACCTGGCCTCTGAGGTCCCTTCTTGCTCAAAATCTATAATAGTATGATCTTTATCCAGCTTGATCCCATATCTCCTGACTAAATTGTACACTCCATGAGGGACATTTTGAACAGCTGGCTGTGCTTTATTTCCATTATGGTATAGTTGTGAAAGAGTGCTGAATTTTGTACCAGAACACCAGAGTTCAAACCCCAGTTCTGACACTTCTTTTTTGTTGGATGTTGGGCAAGTTTCTGGGACTCAGTTTCCTTACCTAGACAATGAAGGAGCTGGACTATGACTAGGTCTTAAAAAGGAAGCAGGGGGCACATGATGACTGCCTTCAAGTAGGTGAAGGGCTGTTATGTAAAAGAGGCTCGATGAGGATAGTTCTGCTCGGCCCCAGAGACAGAGCCAGGAGCAGTGAGGAAGGTACAGAGAGGCAGTAAATTCTTCTCTGCTGGAGTCCTGGACTGCACTCCATGAGAGTATAATAAGTGTTCATTCATTCATTTCTACCCACTTACCCCCAATAGATTGTAAGCTTTTTGAGGGCAAAGACTTTTTTTTTGTTTTGTCTTTGTATTCCTAGCAGCTAATGTGGTGTCACATAGTAGGGGCTTACTAAATGCTAATTGGATTGGATGGTAATCATGGATATCAGAGAGCCTGAGAACTGGAAAGGATGCCAGAGGCCACCTAGTCTGATCCTTACCTAACCTAGAATCCATTCTACAACATGTCTGAGAAATGCTCCTATAGCGAATAGTTCTGGAGGAATCTATCAATAAGCATTTTTTAAACTCCTACTATGTGTCAGGCATGAAATAGCAAGATAGTAAATAGTGAATAGAACAACAGGCCTGGAGTCATAAAGATCTGAATTCAAATCCAGCCTCAGACACTTACTATCTGGGTAACTCCAGGCAAGTCACTTAACATCTGTTTGCCTCAGTTCCTCATCTGCAAGATGGGGACACACTGGAGAAGAAAATGGCAAAACAATCCAGTATCTTTGCCAAGGAAACCTCAGGGGATCATGAAGAGTCAGACACGACTGAACAACAAACATTCTGGATAGTGTGCTAAGAGCTGGAGTGAGTGGTACCATTAGTAACTCAACAGAGAAGGAGTTCTGATTCACTCCTGAATGGCACAGAGGAACTGGAGAAAGTGTTGGGGTCAGAAGGCCAGTTATACCATTTACTAGCTATGTCACCTTCAGCAAATCATTGCCCTCCATCTCCCATCTTGTAAAATGAGGACATTGGAGTAAATGGACTTAAAGCTGCCTTCCAGCTCTGAATCTTCAACTACTTCCCTGCAGCAAACATTTAGTTTAATAGGCATTTAATTCAGTAAGCATTTATTTATTAAACACTTACTCTGTATGAGGCCAGAGATGACTCGGCATGGTGGATAGAGAACCTGCCAGCAAATCAGGAAACTCTGGTTTCGTCTCCTGCCTTTGAAACCTCCTGGCTCATCACTTAACACTTCAGTGCTCTGGCTGCTTTAATAGAGGAAGTTTTGTCATATAGTAGTTTTCTGTGCCAGTGAAATCACAAGTGCAGAAGCTATCTTTGTTCCAAGATGTGGGCACCACACTAGGTACTACAGATATAAAGACAAAAGCAAAATAAGCCCTATCCTCAAGGAGCTTACACTCTTCCAAGTTCACAAACCGAATCTGAAGTCTTCTTCAGTTTGCCCCCCATCCCAGGAAGCACACACCAGATGGGTTTGTTTCTGACTGCCCAACTGTGGTTTAAATGAAGGAAAATGATAATGTCTCCATTTCAGAGTTATCAGGGAAAGGAGATGTTTAAGCATCTTTCTCTGCCAAAAACATTTAATGGATGGGAGATGCACATATAAGCTTCTGTGTCCCCAAAGGAGGCTTCTTCCTTTCCCTCCTGAGTGGAGCACGAGATGCCCCCCACCACTGGCTTGATAGAAATGTGTCCTGCTGGGAAGGTACTATGTAAGCAGAAAGTAGAATGGCAGATAGCAAGCTCCCTGTCATTGGAGGTATTCTAGTGGGGGCTGAATGCACCATTTGTTGCTGATGTTGAGTTGGAACTTTTTTGTTCAGGTAAGACATGGTCTAGAGAAAGGGTGGGGAACTTGTGACCTCGAGGTCATCTGTGGCCTTCCAGGTCCTTGGGTGCAGCCTTTTGACTGAGTCCAAGTTTCACAGAACAAATCCTTTTATTAAGGGGGTTTGTTCTGTGAAGTACGGATTCAGTTAAAGGCCTACGCTTGAGGACCTAGAGGGCCACATGTGGCCTCAAGGCCTCAGATTCCCCACCCCCTCTAGAAGATTCTGAGGTCTCTTCTAGCTCTGAGGTTCTGTAACCTTAGCAGACCCTCATTTAGGGACAGACAGCTTTGATCTATCTTCCCATTAAGATGTTTTAGCGATTGAAGCCTCCAAATGGTAGTACTCTCTACTGTCATAAATACTTAGCAGCCAGAAGCTCAGCTCCTGAGTCAGCCAGACAAGAGGAGGAATAGGTTATTTAAGGGAAACAACTCAGATGCTCAAGCTGGGAATCCCTTTAGAATGTTGTGTGTTCATTATGGTCAGGCCTTGGAATAACTCACAGGTCAAATATGAGGCTCCCTGGGCATAGGATGTGTGCCACCACTGCTGTTGGGATCACCAGCCTAGCGGTGAAGGACTTGGCATCCAGTTTCCTCACCTATAAAATGAGGGGATTGGACCAGATGGGCTCAAAGGTTTGTTTTTGTTTTTCCTCCCTGGTCCTAGGTAGTCATGATCCAATAATCCTGGTTACATAGAACTATGCAGAAAGTTTTTGAGAGATGGCAAGGGTGACTGTGGCTGGGAAGGTTAGATAGAGGGGAATAAATATTTATTAAGAACCTACTATGTGCCAAGCACTGTGCTATGGACTTTTATAAATATTACAAATTATTACAAATATTATTACAACTACTGATCTTCACAACAACCCTGGGAAGTAGGTGCTACCATTATCTCTGTTTTATAGGTGGGGAAAACTGAGGCGGGCAGAGTTTCCCTGTCTGCTGGAAACTGCTAGGGAAATGTCATGTTATTATTATTATTATCATCAAATCCTCACCTCTTTTTTTATGGAGTTCAACTAGAAATAGTCCTGGAAGAAACAAATCAATGTCTTGTAATTATTCTTTTTTTGCACAGATGAGTAAAATAACTGCTTTTATCACTGAATAAAATCATTGAACTATAAGCTTACCTTCTGCAGGTTCCCTGGAAGTATATTCAGGATGACTCCAATAGCAGACAGGATAATAGGGAATGATACTTACATGTCTTCTTGTTCCCACATGGTTTTGATTTCTTCTTCTAGGTCTCTATATTTTCTAAGTTTTTAATTCCATGTAGATTGGACATTATGAGTTTTAGATATAGTGAAAACAGGGATTGTCTTTTACCTTTCTTTGTATCCCCAGCATTTAACACAGTGCCTGGAATACAGTAAGTGCTTAATCAATGTTTATTGATTGATCAATTGTTCTAAAAGTGTAGTACATCATTGTTATATCTGGATGATGGTGGACAACAGTTTTGTCTGAGATTATGCTTTTGTTCCAATATAGTTTGTTGAATTCTCAAAGATATTTTGGTCTGTATTTGTATTATGGTGGATTTGTCAATTGTTGATTTATGAAAGACAGTGAGTTTCTGGTATATGGTTTTCGGTACCTGATTGGGTCTTTCTAGGTCCATCTTCTGACCCCAACTCCCATCTAACCTGTGTGGGAGAAGCTACTTCTTGAAGACCAAACTTGGTCAGCCCCTTTCTAGGTATGTCATAGATAATTGTTTTGTTTCAATCTGCAGAGTTATGTTACACAGTTATCACCATTTCTTCATAGTCTTCATCTATGAATAAATCTAGGGTCCTGGAACCTTTCTGGGATCACTAATCTGATCCCAAATGACTGTTACAAACCTTTCCATTTCTATAAAAATGTCCATTTGATTCTGCCATTTGTTTGATGTATCTTTAGTGACATATTTTTAATAGGGTTCATGTAGCTATTGCCCTTTTGACTCCATTCTTTCTTATATCTTAGCTTTTTCATATTTTTGATCCAGCAATAATCCACCTTGGGCTAAATTCCCCAAATACCTCTTATTAGCTTTTACTGTTGCTCAAATAAGGTAGGTTTTTGTAGTTTGGTTTTTTATAGCTTCCTTAGAATAATGGGTCATATAGTTTGCTAATATTATGTAGGTTTTTTGTTAGAATACTTTCCAAATTTTCGTAGTGCATTTTGCAAGTTCCAAATTGTAAATTGAATGTTATCATGTAGGCATTGGTTGCTCTAAATGTATCCTTCTCGTTGTGCTTTGATTATAGGATGCCAGTAAGTCTCTTAGAGTATTTAGTCATTTAGGTTTCCTGTATATAGCCTGAAGGAGACCAAAAATATTCATAAGTCTTGCCTTCTTTCATTGGTTTAGTTGAATCTCTGGATTCAAGGCCAGAGCCTGTAGTCTCTCTCTTTCCTCAGTGCGCATTAAGAATTTTACACTTACCCAATCCAAACAACATTTTTTTTATATCATTGGAGGAAGATTCCTTGGGATATATAAGCTATTTATTGTGCTTTTTCAGGGGAGCCAAATAATTTTATTATATACCTAAAGTGATTAATAAAATGTTTTTATTTGATTCCCTCTTTAATTTGAAAGCCATACTTGATTTTCTTTAGGAGAAATGATCACGGATTTAAGTCAAGAAGAACCATAATGGGCATAGAATGTTTCCCTGCAAAATGCCACATTTTAATATGAATTTTCTTGCCATTATTGTGTTGGTAGAATGTTTTTAAAGTTTATCATATGGACATCTATCATTCTCAGTATACTTGGGTTTATTTTACATATTTGCAGTGCCAGAATAAATCATGAGTCAGGGGTTTTCTGATTTAAAAAACAAGACAATATAGATGTTACATCACTTTCAGGCAACTTGTTCAGTAATTACCTATTGTTGATAATCAAGCAATCATTAAAGATTTATTAAGCTCCTACTATGTACCAGGCACTGTGATGGGAACTTACAATCCAATTGAGTAGACAACATGCAAACAAATATGTACAAAACAAATTTTATACAGGATAAATAGGTAATATTCAAGAGAGGGAAGGAACTAGAAGTTACAGGGGTTAGGGAAGGCTTCCAGTAAAAGATGAGATTTTAGTTGGAATTTAAAGGAAGTCTGAGAGATCAGTTGTTGGAGTGGAGGAGGAAGAGCATTCCAGGCATGTGGGACAGACAGAGAGAATCCCTAGAGCCAAGAGATGGGGTATCTTGTTTGTGGAATAGCCAGAGGCCAGTGTCACTGTATTAAAGAGTCCATGTTGGGGAGAAGATGGAAGAAGATTTGGCCTCATGCTGTTCAGTTCCCTGTCACATCTGGGAAGCCAAAGTCTTTATTATTTTTAAGTCTGTGTTCCAATAGGGTAGCTCACCAGCCCTGAACACAGAGGTCACCTGTGAAAACTTACCAGTAGGTGGGACAGCCCCAGAGGAAGCTGTCCAAGAACAGTGGGTTCTAAATTCTTTACACCTGGAGATTAGCTAAGTCTTCTGTTTTTCCCTAGGGAAGCCACTGCTGCTCTTTCCCATTTCGTTCTATATCCCAAGAGAAGAGAAGACTTTTGTAAGAAGAGATTTCACAGGTAGCCCTTTTTTGCCTGTTATAAGCATAGTCCAAGTAAGCTTGCCTAGGAAGCAGCTACATTTACCAAACAGAAGATGTTTCTGTGGGCATCATGGCCATGGCCATGGGCACTAAGTTCTTTTAATCACTATTAATGCAACCAGAGTTTACAACCCACATAATGCCTCTGGTGGCCATGCAGATCGACTCAGAAGCAAGATTAAAAAATAACCAAAATAACCATGTGGCATCCTGACTATAACAACCTTGTGCTAGAGAGAAAGGTCAAATCTGTCCCCTGAGCTCTTTGTTAAACACCTTTATTGTGCCTAAGCTCGAGCTAAACCCTGTTGGGGAGACAGCAGGGATAAAAGAGACTTTCACTACCCTTAAGGAGCTTAGGGAGTGATTGGGAGGACAAGACAAAGACATTAGAAACAACTCAAAACTATGATCAATATTGAAAAATATTTATTGGCCACCTACTGGGTGCAAGCCATGGTACTTCCCAGTGGAAAAGAGAAGATTTAAGACATAGATCATGTTTTCCAATCTATTTGGGAGAGGCATGGCATGCATTCGCATAACAATATGAGGCAAGTTATATTAAATGCCAGATGATGCGGTACAAACAGTAAATATTCTGGGAGTTCAGAAGGGGAAGAGGTCACTTTGGATGAAGTCCATCTTGGGAGGCTTCACTGGAGAGGAATGGCTTTGACATTAAAATTTAGGGGATACATTGTTTTGGGCTGTTGGTGAGAAGGGTCAAGATTGCCAACTCTGATGCCCCCTGACCCTTTTCTAGTATTGCTCCTAAATTGACATGTCCAGCAACTAACAGGTATGATGGAGGTAGGAAAGCATCTTGTCATTGGCTTCATCTACCCCTTTCATTTCACTAGATGAAGCAATTTTGATACGGATCTGGGTCCCCTTCAAATTATTCCAAGGGCCCCACTCAGCAAGATTTCAAAGTGCTCAAGTGAGAAGGTTCTTTACAACCCACATAGTGCACCTTAGTTGCCATGTAAGTCCCCAAGTTGGGCACAAAACTGAAAATGCAACGGGTGAGGCTGATGTAGCTGCTAGTCTTTATCCTGCTCTTCACGAGCAAACAAAATTGTACTGCCTATGCTGCACTACATGGCCTTCACCATAAGAACTCGAAGACTTTAGAGCACAGAGCAACCAATGTGGGCCTCATGGAAAAGCTTTTGAGCAGGGGAGAGACCAAAACAGTAACTAAGGCAAGACAATAGGAGCTTGGACTTATGTTGCTGAAATTTAGAGGGGGCAGTGACAGTACTGTTGATCCTCAAATAGCATAGAAACAACTGACATTAATGACTTGTGAACAAGAAGAGTTAAGATAAGAAGCTGCTAGAAAGTATCTTCCTGGTCCTGTGGCCTCAGGGGCTATATGTACCCCAAGTGAGCTCCTCCGTTGCTGTGATCACAAATATTATTCATTATGGTTCTAGCTGGAAGAGAAATCTCAAAAGGGGAGGGCACAGCCTAAGCAAAGGTAAAATTCCAGAGGTGACCCAAAGGCTTCAGATGAGTAGGAGGGCAGGTGGAGTGGAGTCAGGAGGTTAAGTTTGGAGAGCACACTCTGGCAAAGCCCCATAAGTCCATACTGTCCTGATTGGTTTCTTTTTATCTTTCTAAACCTTTCCAAAGCAAAATCATTTGGCAACATCCCCTGGGCAGGACTGTTGGCCTCTATATGGAGTCCTCCCTGGGGTCTGGGGTGAATTATGATGGTCCCTATTTTACCACCCTCAATGCCCCTGGTGGCCTGGCACCATCAGCAAAGCAAAGGGTAGGAGCCCTTGAGAAAGTGAGTGTATAGTTCTGAAGACCTGGATTCAAATCCCAACTCTGACACATACTAGCTGGGTGACCCTAGTGAAGTCACTTCACATCTCCAAGACTCTACTTTCTCATCCGTAAAATAAGGAAATCAGATTAGATGACTTCAGAGGTTCCTTCCAGCTTGAAATCTATGATCCTTTCCTCACCCTCCTTCCCCCTCAGGCTGCCCTTTTGTAACGTCTTTGTCCCTCCCAAGGAGAACATCCTGTTTCCATGTGTTTTTTTTTCCTGTTTGCCTCTTACAGACCCCAGAATTGCTACCAGTTTTGGAGAAATCTGTGTCCACCCTGGCTGTGTGATAACAGGTAAGTAAAATGTCCCCTCTGTCTCCCCCCTAAAAATGGATTGAAACTAAGCCTGGCTCATGCCTGCAGTATCAACCATACAGAGCAAGTCATTGTGAATTCCAATGGTGAGTGTACCTCCACCCCTCCAGTGTAGCCACATTCTGCCGGCCCCTGCTCTTAGAAGGGGCTTCAACCTAGAGATGCTTTGCCATCCATCTCAGTTAAGGATGAAGTCAGAACTTGACAGGAGGGTAATTGGCTGCTGAGCTGACAAAGTTCCTGAGCTGCGTGGCTGGTTGCCTTGACCCTGACACAGACTCCTATAACTTGACCTCTCCAGACCCAGTCCAACCCTTTCTTCATCATCTCTAACCTGGAACACTGAATTAACTTATTTATTGGTCTCCCTGTCTCAAGTCTCTACCCTCTCCAATCCATCTTCCGTGTAGCTAGCAAAGTGCAAGTCTGAATATGTCATCTCTGTTCTAAAAACTCCATTGGCCTTCTACTGCATCCAGGATCAAATGGGAACTCATGCATTTGGCATTTAGAGCCCTTCAGCACCTGGCCCCAACCTAAGCTTCCAGCTTTGTTATGTATGACTCCCCTTACGATCTAGCCAACCTGTCCTTTGGATGTTCCGTAAGTGCAGCACCTCATATTCCCAATCACGCTTGTGCTAAAACTATCTTCCATGCCTGGGATGTTTTCTTGTCTCACCTCTTCCTCATAAAACCCCCAGTTTCCTTTGAAACTCAGCTCACCTTCTACGTGAGATCTTCTCAGCTACTAGTGCTGTCCCCCAAAGTTAGTCAAGCCTGGAAGCATTATTAAGTGCCTACTATGTGCCAGGCACTGACCTGGTTGCTAAATATAAAAAGACAGAAAAGAAATTTCTACTTTCACAGAGTTTGAGTTATATTGGAGGAGGGGAATATAATTTACTACACAAATGGGTAATTCAAGATAATTGGATGAAAAGGAGGATGAAAATAAGAAGAAAGAGGACCTGGAGGAGTTGGAGGGAGGAGGAGGAAGGGAAGAAGAAGAGGAGGAGCAGAAGGAGGAGAAGGAGAAGACAACAAGAAGAAAGAGACAGGAAGAAGACAAGAGGGGGAGAGGAGGAGGAGGAGGAGGAGGAGGAGGAGGAGGAGGAGGAGGAGAAGAAGGAGAGAGAGAGAGAGAGAGAGAGAAGAAGAAGAAGAAGAAGAAGAAGAAGAAGAAGAAGAAGAAGAAGAAGAAGAAGAAGAAGAAGAAGAAAAGGAAGAGAGGACAAGAGGGGAGGGGGGGTGAGAGAGAGAGAGAGAGAGAGAGGGAGAGAGGGGGTGAGAGAGAGAGAGAGGGAGAGGGGAGAGAGGGAGAGAGAGAGAGAGAGAGAGAGAGAGAGAGAGAGAGAGAGAGAGAGAGAATGAATTACTGAGGATTAGGAAAGACTTTTTATTGGAAATTGTACCTAATCTGAGCTTTGAAGGCTCAAGGATTCTTAGAGATGAAGATGACAAAGGAGAGCATTCCAGATATGGGAAATGGCATATGCACATGTCTGGAGGCAAGAGATGAAATGTCTAAGTTGGGTCACAGCTAGTAGTCTAATTTTTCCAGAACCTCAAGCACAGCGCCTTACAGTTAATTTGGCAATTAAAAATGCTTATTGGATTGGATTGGATTGGATTAGATTGAAAGTGGAGTTCATGAAAGGTGGCAAAATGAGTAAAGCTGGAAAGGCAGGTTGGTCCCAGATTGTAGAGTGCCTTAAATGCCCTGATGAGAAGTTGGTATTTTATTGTAGACACAATAGGGAGCCCGGGGAGTGAGCAACAGGATCAGATGCATTCTAGAAAGTTCATTTCAGCAGGTCTGTAGAAGATGGATCTGAGAAGGGAGTGACTTAGAAACAGGAAGAACAATTAGGTGACTGACTATTAACAATAGTACAAGAAAGAGCTATTAGCATAGAACTGGGTTGGTGAATGGAAAGAAAAGGATGGTTGTGAGAGATATTGTAAATAAGATTTAGCAACTCTCAAGATATGGTGAGGGATTAGGGGGGCAGGCAGGGGGAGAAAAGAGTTAAGAATGACTCAGGAGTCATAGGATCCAGGTAGAAGAGACCTTGGATGCAGTCTAGTCCAGTCCCTTCAATTTATAGATGAGGAAACTGAGGCAAACAAAAGCTGTGACTTTCCCAGGGTCATACATCTATTTAAGTTCTAGAGGTCAAACATGAACTGAGATCTTCCTGACTCCAAGTCTAATGCTCTCTCCAATGAGCCACCCACTGCCTGTGACTGGGAAAATAACAGTCCTTTCAACAGAAACAAGGAAACTTAGAGGGGGGATGATTTCATTCATTCAACAAACATCTCTTCAGGACCTAGAACATGAAGAGCACACTCTCTCAGTTTCAGTTTCCTCATCTAGGAAATGAGGGGTCGAACCAGAGGCAGCATGTCATAGTGTGTCCCTGTGCAATTTATCACACAGTGTTCCTGGTTCTATCTTTGGTCAAGTAAACTTCCATTCAATCAATCTAACAAACATTTATTAAGCACCTGCTATGCCTACTATGTGCCAGGCACTGTGCTAAGCACTGGGGATACAAAAAGAGGCAAAAGACAGTCCCTGACTTCAAAGAGCTCACAGTCTAATGTGGGAGACCACATGCAAACAAATATATACAAACAAGCTATATGCAAGATCAATAGGAAATAATTAAGAGGAAAGGCTTTACAGGATTAAAAGGGGTTGGGTAAGGCTCCATGTAAAAGACTGGATTTTAGTTGAGACTTAAAGGGAGCCAGGGAAGTGGAAGTAGGTGGATCTGAGGAGAGCATTCCTGGCGTGGGGAAAGACCAGAGAGGATGCCGGGAGACAAGCAATAGAATGTCTTTGTGTTTCCATGGGTTATTCCTCATTCTCCCTTTCAATATGACTTGAAAATAGTTCTCCTGTGTTCACTGAGTCTTCTTTTCTCCAGCCTAAACATCCCCAGTTCCTTTAATCACCCTCACATGGAAGTATTCCAAGACTGTGCCATCTTGGCTGCCCTTGGCTAGATGCTCTCCAGTTTATTAATAATTTCCAATGGAGTTGTGACTTCATTGATTTGGAAGTTCCCTCCAGTGATATAGACCACAGACTATTCAGGCTTGTCTATTGTGGGCAACTCTTGTCCATATCTTTCCATAAGTTTGCCACCAGGGCTGGTGGGCACTCAAGATGCTAGTATCTGTCCATGCTTTCTCTTGATGTTGCAAAGATCTCATTGGAGAACATGTTCTTCCACTTGGTTATTTCTTTATCTCCCTTTTCACTCCCTCCATTATCCAAAACACTGCATCCCTAGATCACCAACTAGTATTCTCTGGATAAATTGGAAATAGTGTGGTCAAAGTGCCTTGATGGGAATGCTTGGGTGGGACAGGCAGTTGCTTTCTCTAGGAACCAGCCGAAAGCTATTTGAGATGAAGGCATCTGGAACTCAGCCAAACAGGATTGGGAGTGGGGTACAGAGGAGAGGTCACTGGCTCTGACCTGGGTTCAAAACCTGCCTCTGATGACCTTAGGCAAGTCACAACCTCCTTTGCCTCAGTTCCCTCCTCTGTAAAATTGGAGGGGTTGGATCAGATGATTTCTCTTCAAGCTCAAGAGCTATGATTTGTGACATCTTGATATTTCAGGGCAATATCAGAGGGGTCTCATGACTAGCCCATTGCTAGCATCCTCCCTCTAAGATATCCATCACCTTCTCTGTATAGATCTTGTATGTGTCTATTTGTTGGCACGTTGTCTCTCCCACTAGCATATGAGCTCCTGGAAAGGAGGGAGTAAGTTTTTGCCTTTCTTTGTGTCCTCAGCCCTTAGCATTACACCTGGCATATAGTAGGAGCCTTGTTGACCAAGTCCCTGACTGATGGCTTCCCCAAGTATCAGGTAAAGGAGAGGTCATCATAAGCACAAGGCAGCTTCTAGATTCCTCTTCATGATGGAAGAATAAACCAGTCAGCCTGAGGGCTAGTTGGTATGATTCCTGTGCTATCAGGAAGGATGTGTATTACTCATCTGGGGCTCGCCTGGTCAGTGTCTTGAGGATACCAGTGAGATCTGCAGCTGTACAGAAAACCTCTGATTATCCAGGACCCTCAGTTACCCACATACAACCCATCAATCAACAAGCATTAATTAAACACCAATTGTGTACGAAATATTGTTCTAGGCACTGGATTTAGGAAGAAAAATGAAGCAGTCCCTGTTCTCAAGGAGTTTACATTCTACAGGGAAAGACAACATGCAACATACATATGCACACATATGTTTTGGGGGAAAATGACAAGATGAGAAGTTGATAGGGGAGGGGAAGTTAGATTTTAAAATAGTCTTCAAGTGTTTCACGGTATGTCACTTGACTCAGTCTACATCCGATACAGCTCCAGCTGCGTGATCAAGCTGTTTGCCAGTCATCTGCCTCAGTTTCCTCAACAGTAAAATAAGGATACTAAAAGCAGTAGCGGTTCCTCCTGGGACTGTTATGAGGATTTGGATGCAATAATATTTGTAAAGTGCTTAACCCATTTCTTGGTACACAGTAAGCATTTAATAAATGCTTGTTCTCTGCCTTCCTTCCCAATCAATTAATCAACAAGCATTTATTAACTTTCACTTTCTCTGTCTCCATCTGTTGTCCGGCATAAAGGGGATTTTCATTAGGAACAAAGGCCCTGCAGTATCCTCAGTCAGGAAACGGGACCTGATCCCAATGGATGACATTTAGGTAGATTCTAATAAGATCATGGGAAGTTCAGAAGAGAAGTTGGGAGGGGGGCAGAGTTTGAAGGAAAGCGTAATGGATAGAAGGCTGCACTTGGTATCAGGCATCAATCAAATCCTGCCTTGATGCTTATTAGCAAGTCCTTATCTGAAACTGTTTCCTTAACTGTGAAATGAGAGGGTGGGGTTAGATGTCATTAGCAGCCCTTACTGCTCTCGATCTATTATCATACCATCCTATCATGACAGATATGGTCAGACTTGGCTATTTTGTCATTTGATAATGCTTAAGCAATTTTTTCCCCTTTGTTATGAGGAAAGGTTCAAGGCATGGAGGTAGGAGAAAACAAAACAAACAAAACAAAAAACAAAAATAAAAAAAAACACAAAGCGTATCTTTTAATGATGGAAAAATAAGTGACAAAACAGCCAAAGTCTGACAAGAAAAAATTCTCTCTCTCTCTTTCTCTCTCTCTCTCTCTCTCTCTCTCTCTCTCTCTCTCTCTCACACACACACACACACACACACACACACACACATTTTTATATAATATACGCATATATTTATATATGCACATATTTCTATACACAAATACACACAAGTATAAAATATATATACATATGTATATATATATATATATATATATATATATTCCACATTTGTAGGATTTTATGATAATACATTGATAGTTGAAATAGAACCTACTGGCCATCTAGCCTCACCTTCTCAATTCACAAATGAGGAAATTGAGGCTCCAAGAGTTCCACAGACTTGCACTTGGTCACACAACTAATAAGTATCAAAGACAGGATTGGTCCCAACCTGGCCCACTCCTGGTTCTAGGTGCAGCCCTCTAAGCATGATGCAATTCCCCACTCTACCCCCTACCTCTCTCCTTTATATGATCTTACAAGAATCTTCCCAAATGGTTTTCCTTCCCAGCAGCCACCAGAATCAAGCCTCTTTCCTGACTAGGGTGCTGCAGGGCCATTGTTCCAAGTGAAAATCCTCATTATTCAGAATGAGAGCTGGAGGCAGAGAAAGTGAAACTCAGTTCTTGGCATTGCTTAAATAAACATTCATTAATACACACTCACTTGTTGATTGATGGGTGATGGTGTTGGATGTGGACTGAGCCAAAGGCACTCGCTGAAATCTTTGACCTGTTTTGTTTTCAAATCTAACTCCCTCCACGCTCATCCACCAGCTGGGAAAATTACTGAATTTCCATCAGCCTTGGTTCCCTTGTCTGTAAAATGAGGAGAAGGTATTTTCCAGAAGTGTTGTGAGAATCAGATAAGATAACGTATGTAAAGCACTTTAGGAATCTTAAAGCACTTTAGAAATGGTAGCTATTGTTAATAGGATAAAAACATTTTCTACTTCACCTAGAAAGTTCAGTGGATGTCAATGTTCTCTTCAATTAACCAAAGAAATCGAACTGCCTCCGGGGATGCATGCTGTGCCCCATCATTCACCCGCCTCACACATTCCCCATCCCTGATCATTGCCCAGGATAAAAGAGGGGAGTGGGAAATGTCCCTCCAAGGGCAAGCTCCTTTTCACCTGGTCATCTCCTGTGTTTGGGTATTAATTGTTGTTTTGTCCTTCATTCTCAAAAAAGACATGACTTCAGGGAGGTGATGCCATGACATACAAATGAACTGGATTTAAGCGAGGGAGGGATGTGCAAAGTCACCAGCCTCAGTTTCTCCTCCAGAACCATCTGGGTCCAGTGGCCAGATATAAATCAGTTGGGATTGGTGTCAAGACCCTTTTAGGTCTCGATCTTGGGTTCCACGATCCCCAATATCTCAAATATCTGGCATTGTGGTGGACAGCTTCTAGGATCATCCAGAACATGGACCCCACCAGTGAGCCTTGTAATGACTTTTACCAGTATGCCTGCGGGGGCTGGATCAACCGCCACGTGATTCCGGAGAGCAGCTCTCGATACAGCATCTTTGATAACCTGCGGGATGAGCTGGAAATCATACTCAAAGGTGAGGAATGGAAGGGATTGTTCTGGCCAGGAGTCACAGTTTGGGCCAGGGGGTGGAAAGCCTGCAGCCTCAAGGCCTTCTAGTCCTTGAGTGTGGCCTTTTGGCTGAGTCCAAGTTTTAGAGAACAAATCCTTTTATTAAGGGGATTGTTCTGTGAAGTTTGGATTCAATCGAAGGGCTGCACTTGAGGACCTAGAGGGCCACATGCAGCCTTGAGGGCTCAGGTTCCCTACTCCTGGTTTGGGGTCATAGTATCGGGTAGTCCCATGGCAAGCAGTGATTTTATGTTGGGGGTGGGGTGTGGATAATTTCTCATGTATCTAGAGCTGGAAGAGACTTTGGGAGACATCCAACTCCCTCATTTTACAGTTGAGGAAACATAGGCCCAGACAGTTGAAAGTAATTGCCCAAAGTCATCCAGCCAGTTAGTGGCTCAGGTAGGTTTTGAACCCTGGCCCTCTGACTCCTCATGAAGCTCTCTTTCTACCATACTTTGTTAGTTTACTCACAATATCTATGTATGCTAGTGGTAACACCACTTTTCCCATGCTACCATTTTCAGGTCACAGTAACACAGCATAACAAAGGTCCCCGTGTACAACCTTTAGCAAGATGGTACTGTCTGCCTATATAAACTTAGTATCAATAATCAATAAATCCCTAGGGTGCACCTGCTATGTGGGAGGCATTCCAGGAACTTGGGAGGCCTCAGGCTTTTAGATTGATACCTGCAGACCTGGAAAGTACCTCAGAAGCCATCTAGTACAACCCTAGAAATAAAGAAACTGAGTCTCAAAGAGAGTAAATGACTTATCTAACATTCCACAGAGAGAATATGTCAGAGGCAAATCCTCTGTATTCAAATCCTACACTTGTTCCACCGAGTCTCCTTGAGAAAAGCTATCTTAATAGTACAAAGAGGATTAGATTTGAGGTCAGAGGACCTGGGTTTGAATCTCAGTTCTGTGACTGAGTGACCCTGGCCAGACCATTAACTGGCTCCCTGAACCTCAGTTTCTTCATCTTTAAAATGGAGGTGTTGGACTCAACGATATCTAAGTCTCTAAGGCTTCTAACCCCTAAGATTTGATAAAGTGAAGATCAGGCTAAAGCCACCTCTCAGGTCCCTACAGCTGAGAGAGAGGACATTTTAGAAGGCAAGCAGATGCCTCTTTCCCACACCAGAAGTGAATCTACCTGTTACCCTGTGTACTCTGTCCTCATAATGCCAACAGACTAGACTGGCTTACTGCTTAGGCAGATTTCTGATGTGTCCATCAGCTGGGATCTGGACTTGGCTGGAGAGGATAGGTTTTATTTTTAGTTCATTGATACCTCTGTTCCTATATTAATTCTTTATTTCTTAATCACTTCCTACTTCTATACCCAAGAAGCCATTTCTTGTAGGAAAAAAAGAAAAAGAAAAAGAAAGAGGGTCCAAAAGTTAGTTCAGCAAAACTATCCAATGGATCAGCTGATTCTGAGAGTATATATACAACATTCCACATCTCTAATCCTTGACTTGTGCAAAGAAATGAGGGAAATGCATTTTCTAGATGAGAGGCTTTAACCTCTCCCAGCTTCCATCACTCTTGCCTTCCTGAGGTCAAGGAATAGGCCACTCCTGACCCTGCTCTCCATCACAGGCAGAAGTGACCAGGGTTCTCTATTGTCTCCTCCTAAGGCCCCCATCCAGCTGTGCTCTCCCTTCTGCCCCAGGTGTGCTGGAGACCCCTAGAGAGGGAGACCGGAATGCCATCCAGAAAGCAAAGATGCTCTATAGTTCCTGCATGAATCAAAGTAAGTGATGTCTGGCTTTTCTGTGCTTTGGATTTGGAATTACCCTAGGCTATGCTATGTAGGGCTGGGGAAGAAACTGGTGGGGGAGGGGGGGTAGATAAAAGGGCCAGCCAACAATGTCTGGACTGGTGCATCATGGAACTGACATTATGGTACAGGTTAGATCCAGCCTATATCTTCTTACCCCACCAACTCCTTATGGTTAGCTCTGTTAGTCCCTGGGACCCCACCAAGGCATTGGAGGTTGGGAGCTGGAGGTTGGAGGTGGAGAAAAGGTGGAGTCACAGGCTGTGGTCCTGGACAGCATCCCCTGCTACTCCCCCACGCTCCGGCGAGGGCACCAGACACAGTCACTGAGGAGCAGAGGCCAAAGGAGTCTGCCTAAGTGAGTCTAGAGACCTTACTTCAGGGGCAACTTGGGGTAGGGGAAAGGGGACCAGGCTGGGAGTCTGGAGAGCCAGGTTTGAGCCTTAGCTGTGTGATTATGCACATGTTATTCTGTAATAGGAGGTCAATGATATTTATACTGCCTATCTCTCCAAGACATTGTGAGGCTCAAATGAGATTATGCAAAGCTCTTTATAAACCTCAATTCCCGTGGAGACAGTCCTGTCAAGTTTATCTTTGGCAATTATAGAGTTAGCCAAATGAAAGTAGAACCTAGGAAAACAGTGAGTGCATGCAAGAGAGGAAGGAGTGGGCAGGAGGAGAGGTGATAAAGGTTTAGGGCTGTCTCTGTGTTGGTGTCTTCGTATTGCTGTATGTCTACTTTGAATTCATGTATGTTTCTGAATGTCTCCTCTGTGATTTATGTCACATTTCTATGTGTCTGGGCCATGTGTCTATGTGTGTCACTATGTTGTGTGTGTTTTGTGTGTTTACATGTCCTTTGATTGTATAAGACTCATTTATGTATCTGTGCTATGCTATGTGTTTCCCTTTGTATTGTATGTTTCTGTGCTGGATGTCATGTGTTTCTATGATAGTGTTGTGTGTTTCCATGTTCTGTTGTGTGGGTTTCTAGAAACTTCGGTGGCTCCCTGTTACCTCTAGGGTCAAACAGAAAATCCTCTGTTTGGCTTGTAAAGTTCTATATAACCTGGCCCCTTCTGACCTTTCTAGCCTTCTTAAAATTTATTCTCCTCCGTGGCCTCTAGTCTCTAACTAGACTGACTATCCTGCCTGCCTCCTGTTTCTAGCCACCACCTCCCACCTCCGTGCCTTTGCAGTGACTGTCCCCCATGCCTGGAATGCCCTCCTTCCTCACCTTTGCCTCCTAGAATCCCTGGTTTCCTTCAAGACTCAGCTCAAAAACCATTTTGTGCAGGAAGCCTTTCAGAGTCCCGCCAGAACTTGAGCCTTCCTCTCTAAGGCTACCTTCCAACCCCTCCATATGTACCTTATATATACTTGGTCATTTCCATGTGGTCTCCTCCATTAAACTGTGAGTTCCTTGAGGGCAGGGACTATGTTTTGCCCATCTTTGTACCCATAATACTTAGCACAGTGCCTGGCAAGCACTTAATAAATGATTGTAGATTGATTCATTGACTGTGTTTTCTGTGCCTATGTTGTGCCTGTTTCTGTGTTGGGTTGTATATTTTTTATATGTATGTGTCTTAGGACTATTGTGTGTTGGAGTATGTTTATATTTTGTTTATTTATGCATTCTTTCTCTACCATATGCATCTATAACTTATTCTGCTTGGTATGTGTTATATAGGAATGAGAGGTGAGAATAAGCACTTATTGAGCACCTACTGTATTCTAGGCACTGTGCTAAGCACTTTACAAATGTTATCTCATTTGATTCTGTGTATTTGTGATATTTCCATGTCTGTTGAATGTTCACATTGTTTATGTTTTGCCCTCTGGATGCCAACTCTTGGTGCCAATGTATGTTTGTATTTCTGTGCATATGTTCATGGAATGTGATTGTATGCATGTGGATGTACTTGAGTCATTCATGTTTTTGCAGAGGTTCCTGTGCCCTTAGAGTTCCTAGGTGCTTGGGTGTGTATCACCGTTTCCTCTTTCAGGTCTGATCGAATCACGGGACTCTCAGCCTCTGTTAAAGATCTTAGAAATTGTGGGAGACTGGCCAGTGGCTACTGACAACTGGAAGGAAATCAGAGGTATGTGACACCTGTCTTCTCACCTTCTCACCAGCCGCGTCCTGCCCTGTGACCTCTTCTCCCACTGGCCCAGGGGCTGGGGAAGAACCCTGGAAAAGAAGGGAGATTTGAAGAGAAAAAAAGAGTGGTCCCATTAGACCTGGAAGAGTGACTAACACTGATCCTTCCTAAGGTAAAAGGAGAGCGTGTGGATCAGTGAAGGAACACCACTTTGTAGTCAGAAGACTTGGGTTTCAGTCCTCACATCTTCTCTCTAGTCCTCAGTTTTGTCATCTATGAAATGGGAAGAATAATATTTGCACCACCTATTTCTCAAGGATTCCTTAAGGATAAAATGAGATAATGTGTGGGAAATTATTTGTAAGAGCCAACAAATACTAGAAGTGTTTGAGAGCATACTGAAGAAGAAGGCAGCATCAGAGTTTGCCTGTGGTCTGTCTTACCCTGCACATCCTAATTCCTCCGCAGCCAGACAATTACTCTCAGGACTTGGGACCAGATAGAGGCAGCAGAGACGAAGCTCCTCCTACCTTTATCCTCAGGCTAGGGAGGGATATTGGGGCTCCTAGGAAGGGTTGGTACAGCCTGTTATTCAGAACGCACATCCTGTGTCCATCGAAATAATGGAGATTTTTGAGGTCCCACCAGCCCCCAAATGGTGAAGGATAATGAATCCTAGTCACTAGACCAGTATCCTAGTTCCCTAATTAGCTGGAGACAAAACAAACCAAAGCAAAACCACTTTTCTATCCATTATTTATCTGCTTTATAAAGAAAATGGAAGCATAAAGTGTGCTTATAATAAGTAAAAGTGAAAAGTCTAGGAAGGAAAGGGGTTACATAAACATACAAGGTTATTGATAATCAAAAGGTCTTGAGTTTTTGTAATTCTTCCTATACAAAGGGCCCTGAAGAGAGAATCAGAAGCTCCTGTATCTAGCCCTGGTTTCTCCATTGTCTTCGAGCTGACACTATAGTTCATGAGCTGTGGTGTATTTCCCGTTAATAAGTCAGCTGATTAGTCTTAACCAAAACATTTGCTAAAAATGCAAAGCAAACACATAACATATACAGAACATTCCCCCCATAAACTTTAATTCCAGTCTCCCACTGATACACACATTGACTATGAAGAGAGTGGGCACACACCGAAAGCCCTGGGTAATAAAGCAAATATATTTGGAACACATTTAGCCAAGACAACTCACAACTCTGGGACTGGAACTTTGTTGTCTTTTTTCTATCTTAGGAGCTGTCCATAAAGGTTCCTTGACGAACATCACTTCATGATAAACAGATGCTTTCACCACTAAGTTAGGTTGAGCTGATCCATGCTGGGTATGACTTCCCTTCTTCTCTCAGCAATAACAATGCAGAGAAATATCTTCAATGGTCTCCTCTTCTCTTTTTTTCTATTCTTCTCCACAACAATTCAAAACAAAGGGTAGCATGCATTCTCTTTTCTCCTCAGCTGCCCGGTATGACCGAGAGTGGACTACATAAAGAGCAGAGTATATTTTCTTTAGCACTTGTTTTGTTTAGCTTTTTCCTCAGGAGCAAGTGGCAATAGAGAGAATTCCAGCCCACTGGCTTACTCTATTCTACTATATTATACCATACCATACCATGCCATACCATACCATACCATACCGTACCATACTGTACCGTACCGTACCATACCATACCGTACCGTACCATACCATACCATACCGTACCATACCATACCATACCGTACCATACCATACCATACCATACCATAACATGCTATACCATACCATACCATACCGTACCGTACCGTACCATACCATACCATACCATACCATGCCATACCATACCATACCATACTGTACCGTACCGTACCATATCATACCATACCGTACTGTACCGTACCATGCCATACCATACCGTACCATAACATGCTATACTATACCATACCATACCATGCCATACCATACCATACCATACTGTACCGTACCGTACCATATCATACCATACCGTACTGTACCGTACCATGCCATACCATACTGTACCATAACATGCTATACCATACCATACCATACTGTACCGTACCATACCGTACCATACCATACCATGCCATACCATACCATACCATACTATACTAAACTATACTATACTATGCTATGCTATACTCCATGAGTCCCAATATACACAGAGTTACAACCTCTTTTTAACCCAGTTCTCTACTCTTTCACTTCTTCCCAATTTTCTTTGTTCAATATCTGGCTCCTCCCCAAGAACAACCCCACCATAGCTTATAGTTTTACTACACCCTCATCTTCTCTCTCTATTCAGGTAAACTCTATTTTCCCCATACTACTAGGCTGGTTCTGGCACCCATATTTCCCCAGTTATTCACTATATATTCTCAATTTGTTCAATTCTTCATATGAAACTCACAAAAGCAGGCTGTTCTCACTATTGGTTCCAATGGTCTATACCTTGTCACGTGCCTATTAGCAGGTACTGTTTCAGAACTTAATCGGTACCTGCTTCTGTCAGAACCTTGATTTAGACCTATGCCCCATAAAAACGAATTGTAAAAAGAGTTAATTCAATAGATGTTTTTTTTCTAAGACAATGATATTCCCCCAGACAAGTGAATTGATAAGAATCATTACCCTTTTCAGAACTTGTTTCTCCGTCTTTAACAGGAAGTCATTGGACTACATTATCGCTAAGGCAGGGTCTCTTGTACAGGGGTCCATGGATAGACTTCAGGAGGGTCTGTGAAATTGAATGAGGAAAAATGAAATCATTACCTCAATATAGTTGGTTTTTTCTGTGATTCTATGCATTTAAAAACACAGTTCTGAAAAGGGGTCTATAGGCTTCACCAGACTACCAAAGGGGTCTATGTTGCAAAAAAAGATTAAGAATCTGTACTCCTAGCTCTGACATTTTAACATCAAAAGTCTCTTCCAGCTATATAAGTGTCTGCCCTATGGTTCCTTCCAGCTCTGACATTCTAAATTCTAAAGGTCCTTTCAACTCTGATATTCTATGCTTTCAAATCCTAGCCTTGACGTTTGGTTCTCAGGTCTAACATTTATGTACCATGGTCCCTCCCACCTCTGACTCAATTCTGTTCCATGTCCTCCCAGGTCTAATATTCTATATTCTAAAGTCTCTCCCAATTCTGACATTCTCTGTTCTAAAGGCTGTCTCAGATTCTACATTCTTTAAGTTTCTTCCTAGGTCTAACATTCTAGGTTCTCCTAGGTCTGACATTCTAGCTTTTAAAGTCCATCCCAGCTCTGACTCTCTCAGTTCTAATGTCCCTCTTAGCTCTGATATTCTCAATTGTGGGGTCCTTCCCAGCTCAAGATTCTCTGTTCTGAATTTCCTCTTAGGCCTAACATTTTAGGTTCTAGGGTTCCTTGGCTCTAACATTCTCAGTTCTAGGGTCCCTCCTAGCTCTGGCATACTGTGTTCTAAGGTCCTTCCTAGCTCTAACATTCTGTGAATTCAAATTCGTAGAACCCTACTGGGTCATGGAAGAGAAGCTGTCAATGATGAACTCCCAGTTCAACAAACGGCTCCTCATTGACATGTTTGTTTGGAATGATGATCGAGACTCCAGAAGCCACATCATCTATGTAAGTACCACACCTGGTCTCTCAGCTCAGTTAAAAGGGAAAAATACCTAGCTGGCTATGGGCAATGGGGCATCCTACCACAAGAGCTGCATTAAGCCCCTTGGCAGTGGGTCTGGGGGCCTGGCCTCCCAGAGAAATACCAAAGCAATTATCTGATGGGGATATTAGATGAGTAGAAGCTGACTGGAGGACACAGACCTGAATCTTTGATGGTCCATCTTAATGTGGGCTTGGGATACTAGCTATTGGGACCTGAGAAAGAGAAACTGAATCATTCTTTTTCTAAGTCTGCTCCTAGGTACGGGAGAATGATCTTCTTCCAGGAGACCATGTGCCACATTCAAAGCTGGTAGTGCCCCCCTTCCCCTAATTAGGAAATAGATGTGTCCTGGAGTTGAATCTTCTATTCCCAGATCTGTTTCTGATTTCCAATCTGCATTACAGAAGTTAGCCCTTGGGAAGGTATATGTGGGACATAGCTCTAAACTATGAAAAAATTATGAATCACAGGAAACCAAACATACTTTTATTTACTAAAAGTCAGTCAGGGCAGTTAGTAATGGCAACAAAAGGCTAAAGAGAAACTCATTTCATTGGTTTGCTAATTGTTTTCCTCTGCATGGAGGAAGTAGATAGAGAAGCTCGCATTTGTATAGGTTTGAAAAGCACATTGTATCTATGTTATCTCATTCAGACTTGAAGTCAGGAGGATCTGAGTTCAAATCCAGCTTCAGACACTTACTAGCTGTGGGACCCCAGGCAAGGGACTTACCCTCTGTCTGCCTCAGTTTTCTCATCTGTAAAATGGAGTTAGCAATAGCACCTACATCTCAGGCTTATTTTGAGGGTTACATACATGTAAGGAGATTTGCAAGCCTTAAAGGGCCAGATAAATGCCAGTTGCTATCATTTATTATCACTATTATTGTTATTACTGACACCCTAAACTCTTTACCAACAGCAAACCATCCCTTCATTGATTGGGCCAATGCATGACATAGATGTGCTAGAGCGGACTGCCCCCTAACCACTTCATCTTGAGGGACTGTGCCCAGTACTGATTGGGCCAATGCATGACATAGATGTGCTAGAGCGGACTGCCCCCTAACCACTTCATCTTGAGGGACTGTGCCCAGTACTCCCCTCCCCTCTGCCTTCCTATTGTGATCACACTCATTATGGCCTTCACCTGTGGGGGTGGGGTAGAGGGTGGAGTTGTGCTTCTCCCTGCCCCTTCCCCTTCACATCTCATTCTGTATTTGGCCTGCAGATTGACCAGCCATCACTGGGCATGCCTTCCAGAGACTATTACTTCAACAGTGGCAACTACCAGAGGGTCAGTGCAACCCTTCATTGAGGTGGGATTCATGTGGATGTTAAGAGGATGGTCTTCCCCCTACACACACACACACACACACATACACACACACCCCTCCCCTGCCAGTGCTGCCAGTGATATCTATGCACACAAGGAAGCCCTTGGTCCAATTGAGAAACAGAGAGCATTTGCATCCAGCCCCCTCTCCTCCTTCAAGCCCATCCTAGCCTCCCAAGACAATTCCTCCCAGCTCCTCTGCCCCTCTCCTTGGCTGTATGTGGGAATATGGGAATCACCAGGAGGCTTCCTTATTCATAAGAAGAATCCTCTTAAAAAATACATTAGTGCATTAGTGGATTTAGATGCCCTGATACAACATTAACTTTCAGTCCTGGCTGGGGATGCTGTTAAAGGGCTTCCTTACCACCTGGAACACAGGACCAGGTGACCTCTCTCAGATTTATTTCTTCCTCTTCTGAAAACAAAAGGTTTGAAGTTGATTGTATCTAAGGGTCTTTCATGAAAAGGCACTAAGACATAATGGAAAGCCCCTGAATTTAAAGTCAGAGGACCTGGGCTTGAATCTTTTCCACTTACAAGTGGTGTAACCTACATAAGTCATTTTACTTCCTCTGGATCTCATTCTCCTTCATCTATAAAATGAGGGAGTAGGAACCAGATGACTTCAAAAGTATTTTCTAAGTTCTAAGTCAAAGATACCACCCTTCCCCAACTCTCTCAGTTTCTGAATACCTGGGGCAGGATGGAGTGGAAAGAGTCCTGGAAGCAGTCAGACCTTGGGTTCGAATCCTGGCTCTGCTCCTTAAAAGCACTGTGCCATTGGCCCAGTCCCCTCCCCTCTCTGAGACTCATTTCTTCCTCTGTAAAATGAACAGGTTGGCAAACATGATCTCTTAAGGTCCCTTCCAGCTCTAAATCCTGGAACTCCTTAAATGTTCTTTGAGGAGCTCTATGCTTCCTTAGGGTAGTGGGCTTGTGTGCCCCTGTGGGAAGGTACAAAAAAAACAGACCTAGACATTGGGAGGGGTGGGGCATTTCTGCCTGAGTGTCTCTGCCCCTCTGTTCTTGTCTCTCTCCTGACCGACTTTGTCTACCCTCTGGCCCAGGTCCGGGAGGCATACCTCCAGTTCATGATCAGCATTGCCAAGATGATTCGAGCCGATCTGAACTTCACCAAAGATGATGAGTTTGTAGAGAATGAAATGTTGCTGGTGATGAAATTTGAAACTGAAATTGCCAAAGTGAGTAACGATGTAAAGGCCAAAGAGACCAGTTTTAATTAAGTATCCTCTGTGGGCTAGACACTGTTCAAGCCCACAGAGTGATAAGGATACAAATTTGCAGGCTAATGGAGGAGACAGCATACAAATAGACAGGCTAAATTGCACATCGCCTCAGAGGGAATTAAGCAGGTCTAGGGAAGGCTTGATAGGAGGCAGGACTTCAGCTGAGACTGAAAGGAGGCCAAGGAAGGCAGGAAATGGAGATGAGGAAGAAAAGTATTCTAGGTGTGGGGGATAGCTAGGGAAAATGGTCAGGTGGGATCTGGCTTTGGTGGAAGAGAAAGCAGGGTCCATGGGAGATGGATGAAGAAAATTATAGGATTATAGATCTGGGTTGGAGGTCAGGCTTTGCTATTGATTACTAGTATGGCCTTGGACAAGTCACTTCTTTGGACCTCAGGTTATTCTCCTATGTAAAATAAGGGGATTGGGCTAGATGACATCCAAGCTTGCTTCCAGCTCTAATAGGATCCTCGATGGAGACCTAGAAGGAGCTCAGAGGCCATCTGGTCTAACCCCTTCATTTTGCAGATAAGAAAATTGACATTACCTACCCAAGGTTACATAAGGAGCATCAGAGGTGACATCTGAACCCAGGACCTCTGACTCCAGATTCAGTATTCTTTATGCTAATATAACCACACTTCTTCCCCAGAAGGGCTGCTAATCAACATTTGTTAGTGGCCAGAGTTTAATTAGTCAACCAATAAGCATTTATCAGTCACCTTCTCTGTGCCAGGTCCTATGCCTGACTTCTCTTTCCCTGAGGATCATGGGATTACTTGAGACAGCAAAGAGAAACCATGGAGATTCTGACCTGTGGCTTCTTGGGTATGTAGATCTGGACAGTTTTAGGGGGTTGTTCCCACTAATGGTGACCCAATTTTAAATCTTCCCCCCAGGCCACTTCACCTCAAGAGGAAAGGCATGATGTCACTCTCCTCTATCACAGAATGAATATATCTCAACTCCAGAGTACCTTTCCCTTCAAGGTAATTTTGCAGCTTCCTCAGTTTCTCATCTGTCTGTATGTCTGTCTGTCTGGGGCTTTGTCGGAAGAGGGATGGTGTTTACCAGACTTACACCAATAGCAAAAACAAAACAAAACAAAACAAAACAAAAAAAAGCAAAACAAAACAAAAAAAACCACTTTCAGGTGGAGGACAGAAGGCTGGTTGTATATTATTTGATCAATTCTTCATGCATTTGTTGAGCACCCACTTTGTCCTTTCCTTTCATTCTTGTCTTCTCTCTCTTCAGTCTGGCTTTTGACCTGATCATTCAACTGAAACTGCTTTCTCTAAAATCACCAATGAACTATTAATTGCCAACTCCAGTGGCCTTTTCTCAATCCTCATCGTCCTTGACCTCTCTGTGGCCTTTGACATTGTTGATAGCCCTCTCCCCCTTGTTACTCTCTTTTCTCTTTGTTTTCATGACACCCCTGGTTCTCTTACCAGTCTAACCTCTGCTCAGTTTCCTTTGCTGAGGTCTTGGCTCATTCACTGTGGGCATCCACCAAGGTCCTCTTCTCTTCTCCCTCTATACTATTTCTCTTGGTGATTTCATGAACTCCCATGAATTCTATCATCATTTCTGTGAAGACGACTCTAAGATTTATATGTCTAGCTCCCACCTCATTCCTGACCTGCAGTCTCATATCTCCAAATGCTTGCTGAACTTCTCAATCTGTATTTCTGTCTGTCTCTTTGTTTGATCATGGATGGAAGAAGAAGGCCCTGAGCCAGGGTCAGACAGAAGGTAGAAAGACAGGACAGCTGGAAGACCTGTCCCATAGAAATATTTAGCTCAACATGTCCAAAACTAAACTCACTAACTTTCCTCTCTTCCTGTGGAAGATACCACATGAAACATATGGTCTTCTCTGATGCTGGCCTTCTGGCACAAGATACCATCTCCCAACTCTTTGCAGACACTAGAGTGGTTTGCCATTTCCTTCTCCAGCTCATTTTACAAATGAGGAAACAAAGACTAACAGGGTTGTGACTTGCCCAGAGTCACACAGCTAGCAAGTGTCTGAGGCCAAACTTGAACTCAGAAAGTTGAGTCTTCCTAACTCCAAGCTCAGTGCTGTATGCATTATGGCACCACCTAGCTGCCACACTACTTATAGCTTGTATGTAATCAGTTATTTCCATATTGTCACCTCTGTTGTTGTTCATCTTTCATTCTCCAAGAGCACCAATGACATCAGGAGGTTGAGGTCTTGATTTGTAAGTGAATTGGATTTAAGTGAGGCAGAGCTGTGCAAATTCACCAACCTCACTCTCTTCTCCTGGGTCATCTGAGTCCAGTGGCAAGACATAGGTCAGGACAATTGGCGATAGTCCCAGGTGCAGTGAAAGTAACCTTGGCCTTTTTAAGCTAAGGTCTTCCCCAGGCCCCAGTTTGAGGCAACACCCATTCAGTGGTTAAAGGCCCCTCTTCTATCATAATGTGAGCTGAGGGCAGGCCTTCTTTTGTTGTCATGTTACTGTTGTTGTTATATGTCTACTGCTTAACATAGTCTCTGGCCCATGGTAGGTGCTTAATAAGTGAATATGGATGGACTGAATGAATAATAGGAAGATTTAAAATATGGCACAGCCCCTAATCTTCAAAAGCTTACATGCCAGGAGAACATTGTACACAACCACAGACATACTGCTTCTGTGATGACTAACCTTGATGGACTTGGCTCTTCTCAGCAATGCAAGGTTCAAAGACAGCTCCAAAGGACTCATGATAGAAAGAGCCGTCTACATCGAGAGAAAGAATTATGGGGTCTGAATGCAGATTGAGGCAAACTATTCGCTCTCTTTTTTTCCTTCTTTTTTGGTTTCATTTCTCCTTTCTTATGATTCATTCCATGGGTTATAATTCTTCTTTATGACTGGACTATTATGTAAATAAGTTCAATGCAAAGGTATATGTAGAACCTATATTGGATTACATGCCATCTTGTGGGGGAGGGGGGATGGAGAAGGGGGGAGGGGATGGAGGGGAAGAAAATTCAGAACTCAAAAACTTGTGGAACTGAATGTTGTAAACTGAAATTAAAAAATCTAATTTTTTTAAAAGCTTACACTCTATTGAAAGTCTGGAAGAGAGCAGAGAGAAGAGTGAGGCATGACATGTGTTCACAGAAATAGATAGAATGCCAGGTGGGGAGTGAGGGGGACAAAGAAGAAAGCCACACATTGTGAATCAGGAACATCCTCAGAGAGGGGATGTTACTTGAGCCTAATAGGAAGAAGAAAGAATTTTGAAAGGCAATGATGAGGAGGAAATGATATGTTCTAGCCAGAGGGGATGGCCTGGCCTCCTCATGAGGAAAGGACTGATTTGACTGGGCCTGTGCATTAGGAAGATTTGAACCCAGGTCCTCTAATGCCAGTGTTCTTTCCATTACACCACACCAGGTCTGTGATCCTTTCTCACAGAACTTCAATTGGACTGTCTTTATACAAATTGTCATGTCCTCGGTAAACATTAACATCCTGGAAAATGAGGAGGTCGTGGTGTATGGGGTTCCTTACCTCCAGAGTCTTCAAGAAATCATCAGCAAGTACCCAGCCAGGTGAGAATAGGCATGGCCAGCCCATGTCACTCTGATGGCTTTGAACTTTTGGCTTCATCAGCCTCAGCCTCCCCTTATTCTTTTGTTTTTCCTCCTTCTGTGGTATCCTCTCCGCTTTACTTTTCAAGCACCCAGTACCCCAGATTTCCAACACCAACACTTCCATCAAAACCTGCTCCCAGGAAAAGAGCCAATGTGTTCATTCACACTAAGGTATAAATGACTGATGAGGGTTAATGTACTATCCCTCTCAGGAAGTAGTTGCATTCCCACCTATGAAACAACCTGATTTCTTTTGGTGAAATTTCAGGTGGAAAAAGAGACCTGAGAGAAGGAAAGGAATTTCTTCTTAGGATCTCTAAACCATAGCATCTTCTCAATTGCCTATTCCTCTCTTTTGTAAGGCCAGCCCTTTCCCCAGACTTATCATCTCCAATTGGAAAGACTTTTTACTCTGACAGTGAGGAACCAGAAGACCCTGTCTCCAACCCCATTTCTATCCCTTTCCCCTTCCAGCCCCCTTCCTGACCCTTCCCTGGGCACTAATGAGGGACTCTACTCATCTGTTCCCAGAACCATCCAAAACTACCTGGTCTGGCGCCTGGTGCAGGATCAAATTAGTAACCTGAGCCATCGATTCAAGGAAGCCCGAGTCAGCTATCGCAAGGTGAGTCACCCATAGGCCTAGTAAATGGAATAAAGGGCTCACAGGTCTGCTAGATTGTGATTTCCATACCATATCCCTCTTGGGGAGCATCCCCATCTTTTTTCTCTTATTCCTTTCATTTCATCAAGGTGAAGAACTCCCAGTGTGGAAGCACCCTCCCCTGGTACAGATCAACAGTTTTTCTCTAACCAATAATCTCAAAAAAATTCCCAGTGTATGTCAGAAGGACTTGAACCCCTGTCTTCTTAACTCCAAAGCCAGTCCACTCTCTATTATCCCTCACTAACATCCAGAATAGTCTAGTATATTTGAAAGAGAACTGGATTTAGAACCACAGGAGCTGGGTTCAAATCCTAGCTCCGACATTACCTGTGTGATCTTAGGCACATCACTTTCTATTCTCAACTTCATCTCTAAAATGTGAATTACAGAAGATGGCGGCTGGTAAGCACGGACTAGAGTGAGCTCCGTACCCAAGTCCCTCCAAAAACCTATAAAAATGGCTCTGAACCAATTCTAGAACGGCAGAACCCACAGAACAGCAGAGGGAAGCAGGGCTCCAGCCCAGAACAGCCCAGATGGTCTCTGGGTGAGCTCTATTCCACACGGAGCTGGGAGCTGGGAGCTGGGAGCTGGGAACGGAGTGGAGCAGAGCCCAGCCTGAGCGGCGTGGACGATCCAGACCAGAAGCCTGGCGGAGGGGGCCCTAGCGCCCTGAATATGTGAGCTGCGGCAGTTACCAGACCCCTCGACCCACAAACACCAAAGACTGCGGAGAAGGTTAGTGGGAAAAGCTGCGGGAGTGGAAGGAGTTCGCGGTTCGGCTTCCAGCCCCGGGGGCAGCGGAGGTGGGGCAGCTACAGCTGTTGTTACTTCCGGCTCCAGGCCCACCTGGTGGGAGGAATTAAGTGGTGGATCACAGCAGGGGTGCACAGCCTGCCGAAGATCTGAGCCCAGTCTGGACTGGGGGTCCTTGGGGAAGGAGGAGTGTGGCTCTGATAGAGCTGGCACCTCCCCCCCAAACGTAGAACATAGAACTCTGTAATCTACAAGCAGTCATACCCCACTGAAAAATTCAAGGGTCAAGTTAGTTGGTTGGGAATATGGCCAGGACGCGAAAACGCGCCCAGATTCAGTCTCAGACTTTGGATTCTTTCTTTGGTGACAAAGAAGACCAAAACATACAGCCTAAAGAAGACAACAAAGTCATAGAGCCTACAACCAAAGCCTCCAAGAAAAACATGAACTGGTCTCAGGTCATGGAAGAGCTCAAAAAGGATTTGGAAAAGCAAGTTAGAGAAGTAGAGGAAAAATTGGGAAGAGAAATAAGAAGGATGCGAGAAAACCATGAAAAACAAGTCAATGACTTGCTAAAGGAGACCCAAAAAATACTGAAAAATACACTGAAGAAAACAACACCTTAAAAAATAGACTAACTCAAATGGCAAAAGAGCTCCAAAAAGCCAATGAGGAGAAGAATTCCTTGAAAGGCAGAATTAGCCAAATGGAAAAGGAGGTCCAAAAGACCACTGAAGAAAATACTACTTTAAAAATTAGATTGGAGCAAGTGGAAGCTAGTGACTTTATGAGAAATCAGGATATTATAAAACAGAACCAGAGGAATAAAAAAATGGAAGACAATGTGAAATATCTCCTTGGAAAAACCACTGACCTGGAAAATAGATCCAGGAGAAATAATTTAAAAATTATTGGACTACCTGAAAGCCATGATCAAAAAAAGAGCCTAGATACCATCTTTCAGGAAATTATCAAGGAGAACTGCCCTGATATTCTAGAGCCACAGGGCAAAATAGAAATTGAAAGAATCCATCGATCGCCTCCGCAAATAGATCCCAAAAAGAAATCTCCTAGGAATATTGTCGCCAAATTCCAGAGCTCCCAGATCAAGGAGAAAATACTGCAAGCAGCCAGAAAGAAACAATTTGAGTATTGTGGAAACCCAATCAGAATAACCCAAGATCTGGCAGCTTCTACATTAAGAGATCGAAGGGCTTGGAATGCGATATTCCGGAGGTCAATGGAGCTAGGATTAAAACCTAGAATCACCTACCCAGCAAAACTGAGTATCATGTTCCAAGGCAAAATATGGACTTTCAATAAAATAGAGGACTTTCAAGCTTTCTCAGTGAAAAGACCAGAACTGAATAGAAAATTTGACTTTCAAACACAAGAATCAAGAGAAGCATGAAAAGGTAATCAAGAAACGGAAATTGCAAGGGACTTACTAAAGTTGAACTGTTTTGTTTACATTCCTACATGGAAAGATGATGAGTATGATTCATGAGACCTCAGTATTAGGGTAGTTGAAGGGAATATGCATATATATACATATATATATGCATATATATACATATATATATGCATATATATATATAAGTATATATATAAGTGAATGTGAATGTATGTATGTATCTATGTGTATATGTATGTATGTGTATATATATATATGTAAAAGAGAGAGAGCAGACACAGGGTGAGTTGAGGATGAAGAGAAGATATCTAAAAGAAATAAAATGAAATTAAGGGATGAGAGAGTAACATACTGAGAGAGGGAGATAGGGAGAGATAGAATGGGGTGGATTATCTCCCATAAAGGTGGCAAGAGGAAGCAGTTCTATGGGAGAAGGGGAGAGGGCAGGTGAGGGGGGAATGAGTGAACCTTGCTCTCATCAGATTTGGCCTGAGGGGGAATACCATACATACTCAGTTGGGTATCTTACCCCACAGGAAAGAAGAGGGAGGAAGATAAAAAAAAAATAAAAGGCGGGGGGGGGGGATGATGGAGGGGAGGGCAGATGGGGGTGGAGGTAATCAAAACAAACACTTTGGAAAGGGGACAGGGTCAAGGGAGAAAATTCAATAAAGCGGGATGGGCTGGGAAGGAGCAAAATGTAGTTAGCCTTTCACAACATGAGTATTGTGGAAGGGTTATACATAATAATACATGTGTGGCCTAGGTTGAATTGCTCAACTTCTTAGGGAGGGTGGGTGGGAAGGGAAGAGGGAAGGGAATTTGGAACTCAAAGTTTTAAAATCAGATGTTCAAAAACAAAAAAACTTTTTGTATGCAACTAAAAAATAAGATACACAGGCAATGGGGCGTAGAAATTTATCTTGCCCTACAAGAAAGGAAAGGAAAAGGGGATGAGAGGGGAGGGGGGTGATAGAGGGGAGGGCTGACTGGGGAACAGGGCAACCAGAATATACGCCATCTTGGAGTGGGGGGGGAGGGCAGAAATGGGGAGAAAATTTGTAATTCAAACTGTTGTGAAAATCAATGCTGAAAACCAAATAAAAAAAAAATGTGAATTACACTAGATGACCTCTGAAGCAGCTGTCAAATCAAAATCTTTAATTTTCTAGTCTCAAAATTGATCCTCCTCACTTTGTAGAAATACTCAGCCCCAGAGAAGGGAAAGAACCAGGACTCACTCTTTCCTAATAGATTGTGTAGGGATTGAGACTGGGGCCTGAGGCTTAACTGCAATGTTTGGACCAAATGTGCAATCGCAATCCTAGATCAGGGTATTAAATGAGGGGGAGATGGCTCCTGGGCCCTGGACCTCTTCTCTCATGGAGGGACTTGGGTGAGTTTCCTAAACAGCTCCTTTCCCAAAGTCTCTACTGATGTGTTGGGGAAAATGGATTGTTTATGGTGTGTTTATGAATACAACTATGGACTGTGTCCAGTTCTAAAGACTGTGTAGCTTCAGCCCAGATCCCCTTGTACAGCTTATCATTGAGTCCAGCCCTTCCCAAGTTATCTTCTCCCCAACTCCATGCCCTACTCCATCAAAGTGTAGACCTCCACTTCACGCATCTAGCTACCCCTCCAATCCTTTTGTGATGTTTAAGAAGGTTAGAGAAACATAGTTTGTGGGTAATTTAATCATTTAATTAATAAGTCCAGCATGTTTATTGATAAAAGGATGGTCATTTGGCTACCTTCCTTACACCAAAGACCCCTAATGGTGGTGGACTTACAGTTTTATGTCCTTCAAAGAGTAGGTATTCCTGGGGCAGCACCAATCAACTCTGATTGGTTAACACAATGGGAGGTGGGCTATATTAAAATGAGGGTCTTGGGGTACATGACTTGGGTCATCCATATCTTGTCTGATATGGTATCTGATATCATATCACCTGTCTGACCAAGGGGAGAATTAACACTTCCCCAGATCTGTCTGAGCAAACACAATGAGCAGGAATGCACCCATTAGCCCAAACTTAGAATGTCTTTTACCTTCTGACTAGATCTTGACCTGGGGAAATCTTTAAGAGAGATTTCCCACACTGGTTGGTTTCTGGATGGGGAAGTAGAAAAGGGGAAAAACCTTAGTCCTGATTCAATAATTAGTTACTATATACAAGAGAAAAATATTCATTTCTCCCACCTGCAAAACCTATTATAGAAAAGAAGGATTAACTGTATTGTCTTTCTTGGGTCCCAAGAGTGTAGACATGTCAAGAAGGAGGCTTGGTGTCCAGAAAAAAATGTTCTGACAATGAGAGTTGTTCCAAAGTAAAACAAGTGACCTCAAGTGGTAGTAGGTTCCTCCTTCCTTGAGATTTTCAAGTGGAAGCTGGAGGACCACATATTGGGGAGATCATATGGGGCAGCTAGGTGGCACAGTAGATAATTGGGCCTGAAATCAAAAAGGCCTGAGTCCAAAGCCAGCCTCAGATACTTACTAGCTGCAGGACCCTAGGCAAGTCACTAAACCTGTTTGTCTGTTTCTTCATCTGTTAAATTGGGATGATAATAGCTCCTACTTCTTCCCAGGATTGTTGTAAGGATCAGGTGAGATAACAATTATGAAGCAGTTAGCACAGTAACACACAGAAAGCACTACATAAGTGTTAGTTTTTATTATTGTTATTGTAGAATGGATTTTCATTCAGATACAGGTTGTATCACATCTCTTCTGAGGTCCTTTCCAATTCTAGGGTTCTATGATTTGAGGCCATTTAGTGACAGATAGGACTTAACTTGAGACGAATTCAGTAGTTTTCAGTTGTATCCAGCTCTTGATGACCCTATTGGGGGTTTTCTTGGCAAAGATGCTGGAGTGGTTTGTCATTTCCTTCTCCAGCTCATTTTACAATTAAGGAAACTGAGCCAAATAGGGTTAAGTGACTTGCCCTGGGTTACACTGCTAGGAAGTGTCTGAGGCCAAATTTGAATTCATAAATATGAGTCTTCCCAATTCGAAGCCTGGTAGTCTATGCATTATGGTGCCACTTAGCTGCCTCAACTCAAGACTAGGGTTTTGTTTACTAGACTACGGTACTCTGATTCTATCCTCTGGGAACATCAGAAGTCATCTGGTGAAAACTTAAGTCCCACCATCAGGCAGATATTAGAGAGTATGGGCTCAGTGAAGGGCATTCCCTCTATCTAACAAGTGAAGAGCATTCTAAATATCTAACGAGTCAGTGGAAAGGAGAAAGTGGGAGAAAGCAATGGAGAAGGATGAGTTTGGTAAACAGAGGCAAATGTCTTCTTCCAGAAGAACAAGTCCTTATCTAGAAATTCAAGGAGGGACCCTGTGATTGACTCACTGCCTGCCAAATAAAATAAAAACTTCTTAACAGTTGAAGCCTTCCACCGTCTGGCCCTAAGCTTCTCTCCAGCTCCAGCTTCCTGGTACCCCCACCCCAGACCAGACCCTTCACTGTCCACATGAATTTCAGCCTCAGTGATTACTCCCTTTCTTCCCTTCCATGTAAAATACCCATGCTCACTAGTATCACTGCCAATTGAAATTCTAGTCGTCTTGTAAAGTCTAGCCCAATCCCTCTCCCTCCAGAAAACCCACCCCAGCTCACAGTCATCTCTCCCTCCTCTGAGTTCTTTTTCTCCATGTGCTTCCTTTCCACAACCCTCATTAGGTACATGTCTCCTTCCTAGCACTCTCTGTACCTGTCTGACTGTCATGTGGAAGAGAGATTAGTTTTGTTCAGCTTCTCCCCAAAGGGCAAAACTGGAAGTTATGAGGTCCTCAGGAGTTGCAGAGGGTCAGATTTTGTCTCAATGTAAGGGAAAAAATTCCAAACAATAGTTGTTAAAAAGCAGAATGGGTTGCTTTTTTGCTCATCACTAGAGGTATTCAAACAGAAGAAGGTGGGGATGTCATGGGTAGGGCTCCCATTTGGGTATGGGCTGGACTAGATGGCTGATGAGTCCTCTTCCACCTCAGAGATTCTGTTACCTAGAATCGCAGAGTCATCCATATACCTAGAATTGGAAGGAGCCTCTGACACCATCTAGTCAAACCTCCTCATTTTACACAGGACGCCCAGAAAAGTGAAATTATTCACCTGAGGTCACCGTATGGACCAGACTATTTCTTACCTGCGTAACCTTAAACAAATAATCACTTACCTTCTCTAGCCCATCTGTAAGTTGAGAGGATTGGACTAGACAACCTTTAAGGTGGCTTCTAATTCTAAAACCTATGACCTCTGACATCCCTTCCAACCCTGAGATTCTGTGATTCCCTGTGGTTTGTCTCCCCAAGTAAGCCATGTGACCCTTGGAAATAGAGTTGATGGTCATTTCCTCATATGGTCCTAAGACCATATGCAGAGCAGGTGAATGAATAATATAGAAGAATACATGAATGAATGAGTGACTGTGTAAATGAATATATGAATGAGTGGATAAGGGAGAGGAGGGGAGAGTATACACTGTTTCTCTCCCTCCAGGCTCTGTATGGGACTTCGCTGGAGGACGTACAGTGGCGGGAATGCGTGCGTTATGTCAACAACAACATGGAGAGCGCAGTGGGTGCCCTCTACGTGAAACAATCATTTGCTGGCGAGAGTAAGAGGATGGTAGGTAAAGCACCACTCCTGGTCTTCCTGCACCACTCCTTCACTCACTCCAGCATCCTGCTGCCCCAGGCTCCCTACCTCCCATACCATACAAACTTGAGGGCCAGAGGACTCTAGTGGGAAGAGGGATCCAGGTCAGCCCAATCCCCTAGAGTCCAGCTCTGAACCTGATCCACAGTGGATGTTGTGTATTCTTCATCTCCTAATCTTGTTCAAACGCCTTCCTCTAAGAGGTCAAGCCAGCTTGTCTTGTTAAACATAACGTAACCTTTATTCATCATTAATGTATGTACAGGAGCAAAAAAAGAGTGAAAACCTACTATTGGGTCATCTTTGCTACAATCCTATTGTCTTATTTTATGGATGAGGAAAACTGAGGCACAGTGACTTGTTCTGAGTAACAGGGCCCAACTTCCAAACCATGTTGTCTCCTATTGGAAGCTCCTTCTTCTTCTCCAGCCCTAAATTGAGGAGCCCAGATTGAATTAGAGTGAGGACAAGTTCAGTGCTTAGCCAGGAAGTGACTTTAGTTGTCTGTTGGGGAGATGCAGGGGAGATGTATTCCCTGCATTTGCCAATTTAGCTTGTGCTAGTCCCAGGGACCCAGGATTTGGTGCTGGGAGGGACCTAAGCAATGATCTCACTGATTTTCTTTTCTTTCTTTATTGGAGGCAATCAGGGTCAAGTGACTTGCCCAGGGTCACACAGCTAGTAAGTGCCTGAGGCCGGATTTGAACTCAGGTCCTCCTGACTCCAGGGCCAGTGCTCTACCTGTTGTGGCACCCAGCTGCCCTTCAACCCACTGATTTTCTAGAGGCAGAGAGTAAGGCCCAGAGAGGAGAAATAACTAGCTAGGTGATAGAGTGGATAGAGCACTGATACTGGAATCTGAAAGAGTTGAGTTCAAATCCAGCCTCAGACATTTACTAGTGACCCGATTACCTTGGACATGCCTATATGCCTCAGTGTCCTTGTCTGTAAAATGGGGATAATAATAGTACCTACCTTTCATGGTTATAGTGAGGATCAAATAAGGTAATATTTGTCAATCATTTAGTGCCTAACACTTTGTTGTTACATTATTCAGTCATGGATGACTCTTTGTGACCCCATTTGAGGTTTTCTTGGCAAGGATACTGGAGTGGTTTGCCATTTCCTTCTCTGGCTCATTTGATAGGTGAGGAAACTGAGGCACACAGGGTGAAGTGACTTGTCCAGGGTCACACAGCTAGCAAGTGTATGAGGCCAGATTTGAAGTGATGTCTTCCTGACTCCAGATATAGTGTTTTATTCATTGCCCCACCTAGCTACCCTGCCTAGCACATAATGAGAGCTTAATAATCCCCTCCCCACCTAGGTTAGTAAGGAATTAGGATTCCAACTCTATTGACTCCAAATTCAAAGTTATTTTTATACAATCACCTGTTATATGAGGTATGGAAAGATTCTATCCATACCAGCATGAGCTTTGGTCAGGCAGTAGGTCCCAGCATGGTCAGAACGCTGCTCTCCTGCTGACTTCAGGGCTTCTAGCAGAACACTGACCTGCCTCACACTCAAAAAGTACAGAAAGTATAACTTGCCCTGGGCAAGTGTTCTCTCCTCTGGGGCAAAGAGACCATAAAAGAAAAGGTATTTAAGTGGACAGAGATGAAGCCCCTTCAGATGCTGAGGTTCTGCAAACACATTCCAGGTGTAGGGGGGAGGAGTGTAAGGGCTCAGCTCTGAGTCAGGGGAAAGTTTTGCTTAAATTTTTCCTTTCAGGTGAGTGATCTCATCCAAAAAGTACGTGAGGTCTTTATTGAGACCCTCAATGAGTTACAATGGATGGATGAACTGTCCAAGAAGAAGGCTCAGGAGAAGGTCAGTGAGAGCTTTGGGGGCTCCTTCATTTGGGGATGTCACTGGTCCTTGTTACCTGGTCTAGGAGCCACAAATTTATCCCACACTTAGTAAGCTGGGAAAGTGCACTTTTTATGTACAATTATTATTTTAGCCAAACTTAGACTTTTCTACTCAAAGTGGGAGATCATAAACCCTGACATTTCCACTTTCCTCACATCGATGTTTCTACCTTTGTTATCTTAGGTAATTATTATCAGGAGATTTTCACACTCATTTTATAAAATTGATAATTCTACTTGCAAGACAATAGTGGGTACTTGGAGCCAAGGATACCTGGCTTCAAATCTAAAAATTGCTAGCTCTGTAACACTGGTTTATCAAAGCCAGTGATGGGATATAATCCACATTAGTGAAGGGAGTTCTCACGCAATGAGTCACTCCACTCACCTGAAATCACAAACCCATCCCATATCCCCATATATAGAAAATGAACTTAAGGTTCAGGAAATAGAAATGACTTGCAAGGATTTGAACCCAGTTCTTGTTTGCCCCAATTCAGTGTTCTTCCCACTCTCCAACCCTCTTCCTTCTTTCCCTATCATAGGCCACAGCCATAAAGGAGCAGATTGGTTACCCAGACTACATTTTAGAAGAGCAAAATAACAAACTTGATGATGAATATTACCAGGTGAGGCCATCATCCCCAGCGGTTACTCTCTGATTTCATCTTCTTTAATAATGCTAGTCAGAATGGCAAAGAACTGGAAACATTGTGGGTACCCATTATAAAAGACTAACTGAACAGTCTGGTGGAGGGATATGATAGAACACAACCTTTGTCCTAGAAGGGGTCTCCATATGTGGTCCAATGATCAACCAGAGCCTGAAGTTTCAAAATAACCAAGCCATTTAATAAAAGCATGTTCAAATATTCCCTAGGTGAAAGCATTTCCCAAAGGGGTGAAAAAAGGAGTTCCCAAGAAGGTAAGAGCCCCAGGCTTGAATTAACTCCTCAGACTCCAACCAAGATCCTTGGGCCCATGACAATAGTGTAGACCAAAATTACAAATATGAGAGATTCAGAGAAGCCTGGGATGACTGTTCTGAACTGATGGGGGCTGAAGTTCATAGAACCAGGACAATAAGACCCCAAATGATTACAGGAATGGAAATGAACATCACACTTAAAGGAGATGGAATGCTAGATAGCCGAGTACCAATTGTGACACCAGAAAATAAAGAATAAAAAATGGAATGCTACTCTTGCATCTCACCGGAGAGGTTGAGAGAAGATGAGAACAAGCCTAAAGAGGGAGTGGCATGCTACAAACACTAGTAGGTGAGGTTATGCAATGGGTTGTTTTGCTTAACAATTTTCCTTTGTCATAAGGGAGACTTCAAAAATGTGGAAGAAGGTGTCCTAGCCATACCAGATCTCAAACTGTATTATAATAAAGGAGCAATTATCAAAACAACAATCTAGCACGGGCTAAGAAATAGAGTGGTAGATCGGTGGAACAGATTGGGTACAAATTACATTATAATAAATGACTATAGAAATCTAGTATATGATAAACTTAAAGATACAAACATCTGGGAAAAAAACTCATTGTTTGACAAAAACTGCTGGGAAAACTGGAAAACAGTAGGGCAGAAACTAGGTGTAGATCAACATCTCACACTGTATACCAAGATAAGGTCAAAATGGGTAAATGATTTACACACCTAGGAACTTCAGTCCCCATCAGTTCAGAACAGTCATTCCAGGCTTCTCTGAATCTCATATTTGTAATTTCTGTCTATACTATTGTCATGGGCCCAAGGATCTTGGTTGGAGTCTGAGGAGCTAACTCAAGCCTGGGGCTCTTATATTCTTGGGAACTCCTTTTTTCACCCCTTTGGGAAATGCTTTTACCTGGGGAATATTCGAGTGTGCTTTTACTAAATGGCTTGATATCATAAGCAAATTAAGAGAGCATGGAATATTTATCTGTCAGATTTATAGATAAGGGAAGGATTTAAGAACAAGGAAGATATAGATAGCATTACAAAATGTAAAATAGATAATTTTGATTATGTAAAGTTAAACAAAGTTTTTGCACAAATGAAACCAATACAACCAAAATTACAAGGAAAGCAGAAAACTGGGGAAAATATTTGTAACAACTATCTCTGATAAAGGCGTTATTTCTCAAATATATAGAGAACTGAGTCAAATTTATAAAAATATGAACTGACAGTTTTCATACAAAGAAATGAAAGCTATCTATAGTCATGTGGGGAAAAATGTTCTAAATCACTATTTATCAGAGAAATGCAAACTAAAATAATTCTGAGGTACCACCTCACACCTACCAGAGTGGCTAATATGACAAAAAAGGAAAATGTTGGATGTTGGAGGGATGTGAGAAAACTGGGACAGTAATGCACTCTTGGTAGAGTGGTGAACTTATCCAACCATTCTGAAGAGCAATTTGGAACTATGCTCAAAGGGCTATAAAACTATGCTTACTCTTTGATCCAGCAATATCACTGCTAGTTTTATGTCCCAAAGACATCCAAAAAAGGTAAAAGGACTTATTTGTACAAAAAAGATTTATAGCCGTTCTTTTTGTGGTGGCTAGGATTTGGAAATCAAAGGGATGCCCATCAATTAGGGAATGACTAAATAACCTGTGGTGTATGATTGTAATGAAATATTATTGTGCTAGAAGAAATGACAAGCAAGATGATTTCAGAAAAGCCTGGAAAGACTTACATGAACTGATGCATAGTGAAGTTGAAGAGAACCAGGAGGACGTTGTATACACAATATTGTTTGATGAAGAACTGAGAATGACTTAGCTATTCTCACCAATACAGTGATCCAAGATAATCCCAAAGAACTAATGATGAAGCATACTATCTGCCTCCAGAGAAAGAAGTGATATTGTATGAATGCAGACTGAAGCATGCTTTTTTCACTTTCTTTCTTTCTTTTTTTTTCTTTTGAGTCTTCTTGTGCAAAATGACTAATATGAAAATGTTTTACATAATTGCATGAGTATTACCTATATCTGATTGCTTACTATCTCAAGAAGTAGGGTGAGGGAGGCCGGGATAGAATTTTGAATTCAAAACTTTAAATAAAAACGTTTTAGGGGCAGCTAGGTGGTACAGTGAGTAAAGCACCAGCCCTGGAGTCAGGAGGACCTGAGTTCAAATCTGCCCTCAGACACTTGACACACTTATTAGCTGTGTGACCTTAGGCAAGTCACTTAACCGCAATTGCCCTGCCCTCTCCACTCCAAAAAAAAAATCAAAATGTTTTTTTTAAAATTAGGAGGGATCATTTTTTTTATAAATTTCTTTATTTATTTTTAGTTTACCACACACGGTTCTACATAGTTTTGAGTTCCAGTTTTTCTCCCCTCCCTCCCCCCTCCCTCCCCAAGACGGCATGAAGTCTCATATAACTGTCATGTATAACTTTGCATTGAATTAATTTATGCACTAGTCAAGTCGTGGAGAAGAATTTTGACCAATGGAATGAATCATGAGAAAGAAGAAACAGAACCAAAAAAAAAAAAACAACCCCAAAAACAAAACAAAGAGAAGCAGAAAAGGCGA
This sequence comes from Trichosurus vulpecula, assembly GCF_011100635.1. Lineage (NCBI taxonomy): Eukaryota > Metazoa > Chordata > Mammalia > Diprotodontia > Phalangeridae > Trichosurus > Trichosurus vulpecula. The sequence goes on from NC_050574.1 coordinate 29,924,185, forward strand.
GCATGTAGTGTGCCTCAGTCTGTATTCAAACTTCGCAGTTCTTTGTCTCGATGAAGATAGCATTCTCCATCGTGAGTCCCCTGGAGTTGTCCTTGCCCCTTAGGTTGCTGAGAAAAGCGCAGTATGTCAGGGTTGGTCCTCACGGAATCCATATATCTGTGGCTGTGCATAACGTTCTCCTGGCTCTGCTCCGCTCACTCAGCATTATGTCGTGTAGGTTTTTCCAGGTTGTTATGAAATCTGCATCATCCCCATTTCTTATGGCACAATAGTATTCCATCACCTTCATATACCACAGCTTGTTCAGCCATTCCCCAATTGATGGGCATCCCTTTGATTTCCAATTCTTGGCTACCACAAAGAGAGCTGCTATAAATATTCTTGTACATATGGGTCCTTTTCCCGCTTGCGTGATTTCTTTGGGATACAACCCTAGAAGTGGTATTGCTGGGTCAAAGGGTATGAACATTTCTATAGCCCTTTGGGCATAGTTCCAAACCGCAGGAGGGATCATTTTTAAAAAATAGGGGAGACTTCAGTGCTTAGGGTAGACACATCCATTAGTGACTGCTAAAAAAATGAAAGTAATCATCAATATTTTATTTGTTCGTTTGTTTATTATATCAGCAGGCTGGTCCAGGAATAGCTCTTCTCTTCATGCTCATTGATTTTCTACAAACAAACAAACAAAAGAGCTTCATCCTTTGGACTAATTGCTTTACATATTAACATTCCCTTTCCTTAGCTGAACTTCACAGAGGACATGTTCTTTGAGAACACACTGCAGAACCTCAAGTCCAATGCACAGAAAAGCCTGAAGAAATTGAGGGAGAAGGTGGACCAGGATGTGTGAGTACAGTGGCAGCTGGAAAAGAGCGCAGATGTGATTAAGCAGATCTTGATGTGATGTGGTCTTAGGCAGATGTGATTAAAAATAATGAAAAAAGTAGCGCACGTTTTGACAGCACTTTAAGGTTTGCACTGTGCTTAGCAAATATCATCTGATTTGATCCTCAAAACAGCCCTGGGACATGGGTGCTGTTATTATCCCCATCTAACTGAAGCCAGAGATGTCAAAGAGACTTGTCCAAGGTCACAGAGCTAGTAAGTCTCTAGGCAGTATTTGAACTCGGGTCTTCTTGACCCTCTGTTCACTGTACCACCTAGCTGTCTAAACACTCTGATTTACCACCTTAAATCACCAAGCTTTTTTTTTTTTTTAATGAGGTAGTTGGGGTTAAGTGACTTGCCCAGGATCGTACAACTGGTTATTTGAACTCAGGTGCTACTGACTCCAGGGCTGATGTGCCATTCACTGCATCACCTAGCTCCCCCTCATCAAACCTTTAAAAACATTATGGGGGCAGCTAGGTGGCACAGTGAGTAGAGCACCGGCCCTGGAGTCAGGAGAACCTGAGTTCAAATCTGGCCTCAGACACTTGACACACTTCCTAGCTGTGTGACCTTTGGCAAGTTACTTAACTCCAATTGCCCTGCCTTTCCCCCTGCAAAAACAAAAATGTACATAGACAGAAATCTTTCCCAAAAGCACCTTTTTCCTGCTTTCTCAAAAAAATGATCTTTTTTTCCTGGACGACTCAGGATTATCATGATAAGAGGCAATGTGATACAGTGGAAAGCGCCATGGATTTATAGTCTGAGGACCTGAGTTCAAATCCTGATTCTGCTGTTTTACCTGTGTGACCTTCAGCAAATTACTTCTCTCACATTTTGGTTTCCCCTTCTGTAAAACGAGTAACTGCAGTGAAAGTTGTGGCTTAGGGAAAGAGCACAGTCCTGGAATACAAAAGATCTGGCTCCACCACTTTCTGGCTTTATGACCTTGGAAGAGTCATGTGACTTTTCTGAGCCTCAGTTTCCTCAGATATAAAATGGTGGGGTGTGGACTAAGTAACCTCTGTGACCTCTTCCATCCCTAGATCAATGATTCTTCGATCTTGTAAATTAAAGAAAGCTTCCTGGGCACCTGAGCCAGGCTTTAAGAGATATTTAAATGGGTGGAGATGAAGTCCCAACATTGAGATTCTGTGGGTGCATTCCAGGCTTTGGGAGGTGTCCAGCTAGAAGGTAGAGAGCCACATGGGAGAAGACAGGACAACACTGGGGAGTTACAGTTTAGCTTTAATATAGAGCAGATTTAGAACTGAAAGAGTCCTTAGAAACCATCTTATCCAACACTCATATTTCACAGACGAGGAAACAGGCTCAGAGAAGGGTCACAGGTTATTGAACAGCAAAGCTGGGACATGAACCCTGTTTGTTGCACTCAAAGTCCCACAGTCTTTCCACTGCACTAGGCTGCCCCTTTCAGGTATCTTTTATACTATCAATATTGTAATAAAGGTATGGATTTGAAGTAGGGGGACCTATATTAAGTCATCCCAACACTGCCACTGACTACCTGTGTGACCTTAGATAAATGACTTAACCTCTCTGGGCTTCACTTTCTTCACCAGTAAAATGAAGGGGCTGCACTAGATAGTACTTTCCAGCTCTAAATCTATGCTCCTACAATAACCTCCAAGTGCTTTATTTTGCAGTATTTGTATCATTCATATCATTCATATTAAAATAAAATGACACAGCACTTGTGGTGAGAGAAAGGACAAAGAAAAAGAGGCAGCCTGCCTGATATGAGACATCTTCTATGAACCTTCCAAAACAATATTTTTTGTGTTTGTTGTTCAAGTTGTTTTAGTCTTATCCAACTCTCTGTGACCCCATTTGGGGCTCTCTAGAAAGAGATACTGGAGCAGTTTGCTAATTCCTTCTCCGGCTCATTTTACAGATAAGAAAACTGAGTCAAACAGGGCTAAATGACTTGCCTAGGGTCACAGAGCTGGTGAGTGTCTGAGACCAGGTTTGAATTCAGGAAGATGAACTTTCTTAATGTCAGACCTGGCACTCTATGCACTATGGCGCCATCTAGCGACTTTAAATGATCATGTTAATATCCAAAATAATAAAAGCTCACATGTCCAGATCTCTTTTAGCCCCACACAACAACCCTGAGAGCTGGGCACTATCGGTATAATCATTCCCATTTTATAGAAGACGAAACTTAGAGATGAGAATTTAAGTGATTTGCCAAAGTGTGATCAGCCCATCCCTGATGCTAGTCCAGGCTGCCTCTCCATGGGACAGCCCATAGTCATCTGGAGCTTGACCACAGGCACCAAACCTAATCTCTGGTCACTGTCTTCTTTTTCAGCTGGATCATCGGGGCTGCCGTAGTCAATGCCTTTTACTCTCCAAATCGAAACCAGATTGGTAGGTGATGCAGTCCCTTCCTTCTTGGCCTCTGCTGAAATCCATACCTCTCCTTCCCACCCTACCTCATTTGTTGGTCACTCCCCTCCCCTCCTCCCCTGAGAGAAGGGAGGAGGGCCATCAGCAGGGTCATCAAAGGGCATTTGGCCAAATCTCTGTTTTATAGATGAGGAGATGGAAGGCCATTAGTTTTTTATTTAGAATCTCAGAGGTATCTCCCTAATCTAGCCCCCTGCCCCTCTTCCTCCCATCCTATAGCTCACCTAGAATCCAGAATTTGAGAGTTAAAAGAGACCCCAGAAGCCATCCAGTCCACCTCACACCCAAATGGCATTCCCACTATAACATTTCCAACAAGTGGTTGTCCAGTCTTTGACTGAAGACCTCCAAGAAGGAGTCACCCATCCCCTCCCAAGGTAGCCTTTCTATTTTGGAGCAGCTCTGATAGAGAGGTTTTTTCTGACATAAAACCTAGGAAAAACTAGATAAGGAAACTGAGGCCAGAAAAGGAAAATAATTTACCTAAGGTCATTCAGGGACCCAGGGGCAGGTAGGATTTGAATCCAAATCCACACACTCCAAACCCAGCCTTCCTTCTAATGCCTCTTTTTGTAGGTTTAACTCCCAAAAGGTTAACCTTGAATGAGTATGAGAAGCTGATTTGGCAGATGAAGGAAAGATATGTATATGAAAACAGAAGTTAGGGGCTCCCCCCACAGATGCCAAAAATTGTGGAAAGTCTACAGGGCTTGGAAGGGTTTGAGGGAGACCTGCTTGAAGGAAGTGGCCTTTAAGTTCCCCTAGATGACTGCTGAGCCTCATTCCAGGACTTTGAGGGCTTCTGTCGTCCTCCATGGGAGGCTTGGTGACCAGATTCTCACCCCTGCCACCTGGGTGATAAATGCCATCAATTCAGTCTAGTCCATGATCATTGCACTGGGAATCAAGAAGATCTGGATTGTGACTTCAGAAACTTTTCTACAAGCCTCAGTTACTTCATCTATAAAATTTGTCCTTGTATCTTGTTTGTGCGAGTTGTTTTCATGTTGTCTCCCCCATTTGGCTGTGAGCTCCTTGATAGTAGAGGCTGATTTTGCCTTTCTTTGACCTTCAGCTGTGCTTAACACAGTTCCTGGCACATAGCAGGTACTTAATAAATGCTCCTTGGCTGACTGGCTGACAAACTCTATGAGCCTCTGACCCTGTGATCTCATCCCAAGCAGTTGGCCATTGAAAAGAACAAGACAATAGGCCTACAGTGTCATATAATGTGAAGAACCTTGGCTTTGGAGTCAGAGGACCTGGATTTGAATCCAGCCTTTGACACTCACTAGCTGTGTGACCTTAGGCAATTCACTTCCACTTTCTAGGCCTCAGTTTCCTCGTCTGTAAAATAAGAGTTTGTACCAAACGACCTCTGAGATCCCTTCCAGCGCCAATGATCCCTTCTTTCTTCTGCAGTGTTTCCTGCTGGGATCTTGCAGCCCCCTTTCTTCAGCAAACAGCAGCTTCAGGCCTTGAACTTTGGGGGGATTGGGATGGTGATTGGCCATGAGATCACCCATGGGTTTGATGACAATGGTGAGTAGGATCCTCCTCCTTCTCTCATTCCTACCACACACATTCCGGGTCCAATCTCTATGGGGAGAGATCAATTGTAGTATTCAAAGCTTCAGTGCTGAGGATCCAGGCAAGGGTCGGGGGTGGAGGGGATGAGGGGAGACAGAAATGGCCACGTCATGATGTCTGGCCTCAAAGACCACCCAGCCTGGTTGAGGATACGGGACATCCATGTGTGCAAAGCTCAAAAGTGACACAAGAACTGGGTTCCACTTCATGGTACCAGGAGGAGACTGGAAGTATAGAGGGAAGCACTTGGGTTTGGAATATGGAGAGAATCTGATTTGAATCTCTACCATATACTAGTCATGTAACATTGGGCAAGTCCTATAGAGCCTAAGGGTCATAGAGGCCCTCAGAAGCCACCTCCATCCAACCCACACCTAAACAAAACTTCCCTCTACAACATGCCTGACAACTGACCACCTGGCCTCTGCTTGAGGACCTTCAAGAAGGGGGACCCTACTACCTAGGGGGGCTACCCATCCCATTTGGGTTAGCAGCCCATCTGGGCATAGTTTTTATCTGTAAAAGGAGGCATTTTGACTAGACAATGTTCAAAGCCTCACCCGCTCTGTAGCCAAGATCCTATAAGCAGGAACTATAGATGTGTCCAGCCTTCCAAGGGGACTACTTGGAAGGTAAACATTCATTTGGAAGTACAGGGCCCAGCCTGTTTTGTCACAAAATTGGGCTTGTGATTCACCAAGTACTTCTTGATCAAGAGGAAAAATGGTATGGTGAATAGAGAGAGACCTTGGAATCTAGAAGACCTGGGTTCAAATCCTGTCTGCCACACATGGGCTTTGTGACCCTGGGCAAGTCCTTTATCTTTTCACTCCCTGAGTCACCTCTAGCTGTAGAGCACTTTGGGAGACTCCATTTTCACCCTGTACCAATAAGTTGGCACATGTACCAATAAAATCACAAGTTCAGTTTCCCTGCCCAAATTGCCAGACACTGGGAATCTAAAGCTGAAAATGAAACAATTGCTCACTTGAAGGAGCTCATGATCAAGCAGTAAACATTTATTAAGTGCTTAGTATGTGCCAGGCATTGTACTAAGTGCTGGGGATGCAAATACAAAAGAAAAACATTGTCTCCCGTCAAAGAGCTTACAGTCTAATGGGGCAGGCCACAAGGTGGAAGGGGAGGGGAGAGGGCCTGAACAAGGCACCCTACATGGGGGAGGGGAGAGGAAATCAAAGGATTCCCAAAGTAATGCATGTATAGGCATCCTTAGCTGAGCTCCCTCCTTCAATGGAGTTTTGGGGTTCATGGCTCTACCCTCCCATCAGTCTATAAGAGGATACAACATATAGAGAGATAATTAAATAGAAATTGTGTAGAAGAGAGAACACTAACTTCTGGGGGATCAGAAAAGTCATAAAAGGTGACTCTGAGCTGAGCCTCGAAAGAAGTTAGAAATTCATCAGACAGAGGTGAAATAGGAGTGCATTCTAGACAGGAGGTACAGCTTGGGCAAAGACATGGAGGTGGGAGATAGAATATCAAGTTCAGGTGGCAATTAGTTAGCCAGTATGGCTAGGACAGCATGCATGTATAGAAAGCGTGGCTATGAAGTCATAAGACTTGTTTGGACTATAGATTTCAAATTGGTAAGTGTCCCCAGGTGAACCAGGTACATCTGGGTTAAATCCACATTTCTGGCTTTTGGTAAGAGACCAATAGGTGATTACAAATATCCACCATGGGTGCTGATATATCATGGTACTAGAATCACTCATTGCATTTGCCAGCAAGAGTGAAATAAAATCAGCATCCATGTGCTGCCCCTCTCTAGAATGTTCAGTGCCCACGTTAAAGATCAAGTCATTTTCCAGTTCTGTCTAACTCTCAGTGACCCCATCTGGGGTTTTCTTGGCAAAGATACAGGAGTAGTTTGACATTTCCTTCTCCAGCTCATTCTTCAGATAAGGAAACTGAGGCAAGAAGGATTAAATGACTTGCCCAGGGTCACACAGCTAGTAAGTATCTGTGGCCAGATTTGAACTCAGAAAGATGAGTCTATCTGATTTTGAGCCCAGCGTTCTATCCACTAAGCCACCTAGCTGCCCATATGGACTCTCAGATGACCCAAAGTCACAGTCACCTGCCAGCATTGGTAGTTGCTTTTTTTCCTTTTCTGTTCATGGTGATGTGAAACATTTATGAACAGAAACAGGGCAGGGTTTGTGCTTTAGGGATGTATTGGCCTCACTGGTAATCTTAGAACCAGTGTTGTCCTCCCCTGGGTAGTCCCCTTCCCTCCTCTCCCCCAGGAAGAAACTTTGACAAAGATGGAAACATGTTGGACTGGTGGAGTAACTTCTCATCTCAGCACTTCAAGGAGCAGACAAAGTGCATGGTGTACCAGTATGGCAACTATACCTGGGACCTGGCCGGCGGCCAGCATGTGAGTGAGAGTGATGGCGGACCCAAGTGCAGCCACCACCTTGCTAGTCAGAGCATCAAGTCCTCAGAGGGACCTGGGGAAATAAAAGACCAGGGGTCAGGGGGTTGGGATGGGACCAGCCAGCTACACCATTCATTTAATCAACCAACCAACCATAGTAGATGTAAAGCACCTACTGTGTGCCAGGCACTATGTTAGGTTCCTGCCCTTAAGAAGTTAAATTCTATGTGGAAATATGTTTGACTTGATTGTACATGTATAACCTATATCAGATAGCTGGCTCTCTTGGGGAGGGGGAGGAAAGGGAGGAAGCAAGAAAAATTTGGAACTCAAAATTTTACAAAAATAAGTGTTGAAAACTATCTTTACGTGTAATTGGAAAAAAAATATTTTAAAAAATAAAAATAAATAAAAGATAAAAATAAATACTATTCCCAGTCCCTCCCCCCAATAAAATAGTTTGAAACTCTTAAAAAGTTACATTGTAATGGGAGGAGAGAGAGTATATATGGTACAGGTGTATACAAGATAAATCAAAAGAGATACAAAGTATCTCTAGAGGGGATTTGATTCCACATTTGCTGAATGCCAGGGCCTGCATGGAAAACCAGATAAAGCAGAAGATGCTGTATGGAAGGAGAGAGCAGGGATCATGTGAGGGATCTGGAGAGGCTTCCTGGAGGAGGTGTCAACTGAGCCAAGCCTTGGAGGGAGCTAGGGATTGTGGGAGGGGGACGGAAGGAGGGAAAGCATTCCAGGCGTGGGGACCCGCCACAGAAAAGCAGGCAGTTGCCAGGGAACAGTAGGAGACGGTGCTGAAGGGGAGTAGTTTGAAATGTCTTCTTCCACGATCCTGCTTTCCCTTTCTCATGCCCACAGGTAAGTGGGATTGGCACACTAGGAGAAAACATTGCAGATAATGGAGGCATTCGGCAAGCTTATAAGGTAAGCTGGATTTCACTCCTTCATTCAACACCTATTGAGTGCCCACTGTATACAATACAGGGCCCTATGCCAGGCTCTATTATGAAATTCTTTCCTGGGTATTTGAAAGAATAGAAGAGAGACAAAAGGGTCTTGGGATTTAGAACAGAAACAGATTGCAGAAATTATCTAGTCTAATCCCCTCATTTTACAGATAGGGAAACCGAGGCAGAGAGGTGAAATGATTTGTCCAAGGATCTCAGCTAGCAAGGATCAGAATCATAACTCAGACAAGGGTCGTCTGGCTCTAAACTCAGTGCTCATTCCCCTACAGGACAAGGCATTTGTAAGACCATAGATCTAGAGCCAGAAAGGACCTTAGAAGCCTCATTTAACAGGTGAGTAAACTGAGGCCCAGAGGAGTCGAGGTACTTGCTCAAGGTCACAGAAGTGGTCAGCAGCAAAGCCAGGATTTGAACCCAGACCCTCTGACTCCAAATCCATTAGTAATCCGTGCTGCTTCCTCTGTTTACTTGTGCCTGCCCTTTAGCTGGGGAGAGCTTCCATTTACAAGGTTTTGTCTGTGGTGCCTCAAAACACGGAAACTCAGACAGAGATGCCCAGGACTATCTCACGGAACAGTGGATAAAGCACAGGGACTGAAGTCAGGAAGACCTGAGTTCAAATCCAGACTCAGACACTTATTAGCTATGTGAGACATTTAAACTCTATCTGCCTCAATTTCCTCATCTGTAAAGTGGGCATGAGAACAAGCCCTACCTTAGAGGTTGTTATAAGGATCAAATGAAATAACAGTTGTAAACCATTTAGTGCACGGTGCCTGGCGCATAGTAGGCACTATATAAATGTCAAGTATTGTTATTATCACTTGTTTTTATCTATAAAATGGGTGCCCTACCTCTTAGGGTTGTTGTGAGGATCAAATGAGGTAAAAATTGCAAAGCACTTAGCACAGTGCCTGGCACATAGTAGGCATTATACAAATCTCGACTCTTTATTATTATCATTATCATTATTATCTATAAGATGGGATCATGACAGCCCCTACCTCTTAGGGTCATTGTGAGGATCAAATGAGACAATCAGTATAAAGTGCCCAGCACAGTGCCCAGCACACAGTAGATGCTATGTAACTGTTAGCAATTATTGTTGTGCCCGTGCCAGGCGGGATCAGCCCCGCTATAGAAAAACCATTTTGCCGGGGTGGGCTCTCGTGCATTGTGGGTAACACAGGCCTTGTCTGTCTGTCCCATCCATAGGCTTACATAAAGTGGGTGGAACAGGAAGGACAAGAGCCCAAACTGCCAGGACTGAATCTCACCCATGAGCAGCTTTTCTTCGTCAACTTTGCCCAGGTGGGATCTTCTGGCCTGTTAACTGGATGAGGAGGGAGCTCATCAGCCTCTCTCACCTTGCCCACACTCACTTCCCTAGGTCAAAGGAACTAAAGTTTTCTTGATTTCAGGTCACTCTCACCCAGGCTGAGCCACAACTAGGGCGGAATGGCTGGGGCTTCTCCTCAGGGGGCTGAAATATAGAGGGGTCTGACTCCCATAAACATTCCTCTTCTAGTGTTGCACCAACAAAGCTTAGTACCTAATTAGCAATAAAAATGTTAGAAGAAGAAACAAGCAGATGGTGAACTTCCTTCCCAACACCCCGCACCCCTCCTTCCCAGGCCTTTGCCCCAACAGTGGCCTTACAGTGTGCCCCAATGTCCCTATCCTCCCCTCAGCTGAATTTTCTCAGGTACCAAGACTGCTAGTTAGCACTCTCCATATGGACCTTTACAGAATATTTTTCACCCAAGAAAAGATATATTCCTCATCTCTTCGATCAGCAGGCACTAATTGGGCGGTACTGTGGGTCCAGGCCCTGCTAAAATGAAAACAATTCTTTACATAAAATATGAGAGATTGAGGAGTGGAAGGGATCTAGAGGGGTCTCATTTTATAGATATATAGACTGAGGCCCAGAGAGGGAAAGTAGTGGACAGGTAGGATTTGAACTCAGGTCCTCTAACTGCATTGCAGCATTTGGCCAGCCACACTTGTAACAGCTATTTTCACTTCTCTGCCCACTAGCTCTTAGAATCTTCACAAAAGTTCTGACTCAAAGGCAGAGTAGTATTAGTTTATCCCCAGTTGACAGATGAGCAAATTAAGACCCAATGACTTTGACTAAGGTCACTTGGCTAGTGAGTCACAGCATCACATAATTTAAGAGTTGGAACAGACCCCAGCGGCCATCTAGTCTGACCCGTGTCTGAAAGGAATGCCCGCTATATAGCGTAACTGATGAGTGGTCACTCAGCCTCTTTAAAGACCTCCAGAGAGGGGGAAGCCCGCAACCTGTTGGGACGGCCTCTTCCACTTAGAGATGGCCTTGGTTGTTAGGATACCTTTCCTCTCAAAGCAGATACCAGACTCCCTCCCAAGTCTAATCTTCTTCAGGCTAAAGATGCCCAGTTCCCTCGACCAGTCCTAATGTGAAATTAAATTAAGTGGTTTCTAGATCTTTTCAAGGTTCAGTTTCAGAACATCTCTCCATCCCCATCTCACCCCCCAATCCTCCTTCCCCATATCAAGGGTGGCTGATTTAGTAAGGTCTGATGAGGGGAGGTTTGGAGGATGGTAAGAGGCTGGGTTAAGGGACTGGGCTTGTTCTGTAAAAGCGAAGTCCATTGGGAACCACAGCTATCGATGGGAGAATTCTGGATGGGCCCATTGTATTCTACCACAGGGATGTGTGAGCTGCTGCCCGGGGCTCTGTGAGAACACAGGCTCTTTTTCCACAGGTTTGGTGTGGGTCCTACAGACCGGAGTATGCCAGCCAGTCCATAAAGACAGACGTCCACAGTCCTCTGAAGTACAGGCAAGCCGAGCACTCTGAACCCACCTGCTGAGGCCAGGGAAGCCAAATCCCTCAATGTCCCAAGATGCTGGGACTTTAAAGTGCACCCCATTCCACTTATAAATTGCCCTTTCTTCTTTCCTGAACCAGGCTGACTTTAAATGGGGTATCCTTGAGTGGATGCATTTGAGGGGGCTGCTCCTGCAACCCTCTTATGATTGGAATGGGGAAGTCGAAAGGAGGTGGGAAAGCAGGAAGTTACCTTGTCAGCGAAGCTGAAACGAGGGCAGGCCAACAGAGCTCTGTGCCAGGGCACTGAATTTAAAGTCTCCCAATTTTGAAGAGCATTTATTTTAAAGATTAATAACAATATTTGCAAACTCTCCAGCAACCTAAATCCAGTAGAGCTCAGCAATATGCTGACAAGAATAATTCAAAGAGGAAGCCACCCGTGTTGGGGTGTTGGGGCTGGCATGCCATGGGTGCTTTGTGGTACAAGCCCTGAGTCCAGAATTTTCTAGTTATTACTCCACTTAGCAGGGAGGCATCCTCTTTCCATCTGCCTCACCCTATAGGCTGTTGGCATGCATGCAGAATGCCATGGCATCCCCCAACTCATCTCCTCCCTCCTCCCCGCCATCAAGTTTTCTACCCTGGATCTAGCTTCAGTCTTGGTTTAGTGAGGGAAGGAAGGAGAAGTGTCTGAGTCCACTTGAGTATATTTATTTCCCCTGGAGAAAATTTGCATGCTCTTGTCCTACCTTGTCACCAAGGGACGCCCCCTACTACAGTCAGGCCCCGAACTCTAGACCAGGTGTTCCTTACCTGGGGTCCACAGACCCCCAAGGGGTCCATGGATAAATTTTAGGGGATCCATGACTTTGATTTATAAAAAATGTGATGGTGTTATTCAGTTGTATCCCACTCTTCATGGCCCCAGGGACTACCGCACACCAGGCCCTTTTAAAGTCTGTCCAGTTCATGCTTGCTATTTTTATGAAAGCAGTCACATATTTATTTTCACTAACCTTTCATTTCTTTGTAATCTTCTGTATGTTTATGTATTTAAAAACATGATTCTGAACAAGGATCCCAAGGCTTCCCCAGATTGCCAAAGGGGTCCATGCCATCCAAAAGGTGAAGAACACCCATTCTAAACCTTGTCCCACCCCTCATCAAATAGCCTGGCAGGGCCCAGCCCTCAGGCCCAGCCAGGTGAGCTTAGCTCAGAGAGTAAACTGATTTACCTGCAATGGTGATCCTTCTGAGGTGCCCAACACAAAGAGGAAACTTAAGGGAGTGATTCAGCCTGCCCACAGAGCCAGCAGAAAATCGGCAGGGCCACAAAAGACCTTGAGATTGCCCTCATGTGGCACCACCTAATTATGTCAGCCCTGTTTGGTGTGTGGCATGGAAGGGAGCTTACAGTCTGTTACAGCAACGCCCTTTACACATGGAAGTACTGAGGCATCCAACAGGCAGGCCCTGAGCTAGTGGCAGAGCTGGAAGGACCTACGATAATAATGATAATTGGGGTAGGAATTGGACCTGCAATTTCACTGGCATCAGGAACTCCCAGGGGAGGAAACTCCCTCTATTGATGCAGGTCAGCACCTCTTCTACATCTTATAGTCTTGCAATCTTGCCAAGAGCACTGAGAGGTTACAAAATGAGTATGTCAGAGTAAGGACTTGACCCTGATCTTCCCGGCTTCTAGCTGTCTACCTATTGGGCCACACTGTCACCATGCCCTTTGTTATAATAACAACTAACAAGTGTATATCCATATAAAATATATTGTATTAAATATCATATGAATTATATATTATGGTGTATATATAAGATGATATGTAAGATATATGATAGTATATCATATCAGGGCAGCCATTTGGCACAATGGATAGAGTGCTGGGCGTGGAATCAGGAGGACCTTAGTTCAAATCTGGCCTCAGACACTTCCTAGCTGTGTGACCCTGGACAAGCCACTTCACCCTGTTGGCCTCAGTTTCTTCTTCTGCATCATGAGCTGGAAAAGGAAATGCCAAACCACTCCAGTTACCCCCAAATGGGGTCACAAAGAGTCTAGTACAACTGAAACAACTGAACAACAATAAATAATCATTCATAGGTAATATACACTTATATGCATATATTATAAGTATACCTAATTATATAATAAAATATGATATATGTAATAACATAATGATACATAATTATAATGTAGTGCTACATGAGTACATTATGTGAATACATTGTGTTCATATGTGTGTGTTATAAGTGTATGTTAAATATTCTAAATTCTAAATGTATGATATCTACATATATTACGTCTCAGTTTCCTCACATGCAAAATAAAGACACTACCACCTGCTTCACAAGGTCTTTGTGAGGATCAAGTGAAGTAATGTCTGTAGAATGCCAGCTGTTGGTATCATTTGTTTCTCACAGTAGCATTGGGAGTTCGGGTGCTTTGGTTATTCCCACTTTATAGGCAGGAAAACTGAGACTAAGAAGTGACTTGCCCAGCGCCACACAGCCAGTATTTGAGACAAGGTTCAAACTCGGATCTTCCTAACTACCCAGTACAGTGCTCTGCCCACTCCGATACCTGGCTGCTGATACCACAACCCAAGACTCCTCCCACCTCCCAATCCAGACTTCTTTCCTAAGTTACATTCCTAAGATGCTAGAGTTGTATATGCTCCCCTTCATGGTTGTTTACTGAGCTGATGGTTTATTGTCGTTGTTCGGTTGTGTCTGACACTTCATGACCCCATTTGGGGTTTTCTTGGCAAAGATACTGGAGTAGTTTGCTATTTCCTTCTCCAGCTCATTTTACAGATAAGGAAACTAAGGCCAACAGGGTTAGGTGACTTGTCCAGGGTCACACAGCTAGGAAGTGTCTGAGGCTGCGCTGGAACTCAGGTTTTCCTGTCTCTAAGCCCAGTACTCTATCCCCTGAATCACCTAGCTGCCCACTGAGCTGGCCGACCTCTATAACTATGTTTTCATCTCTCCTCTCGCTTGTGTCCTTCAGGGTGATGGGGTCCTTGCAAAACTTTGAAGCCTTCTCGGAAGCCTTCCATTGCCACACAGGGACAGTGATGCACCCAGAGGAGAAATGCAGAGTGTGGTAGCTGAAGACCAAGCCCAAATCCTGTACTTCAACCCTACAGTCAGCCCCAAGCAGTCAACGAGGCCAGCTTTGAGGGCTGGGCCCCTCCTTGGGGCAGCCCACGTGCCCAGCGCTTTCTCCCCTTCTGTCCCAGCCCAGGGCAGGGTCTGTCCCAGCTATTGTCTCCAACCAGAGGCAGATATAGGAATGGAGATGCCAGTGGTTCTCTGCCACTCATCAGCCTAAGACTGGGCAGCTTCTTTTGGGGGAAAAATGACTGTTTCAAATGACATCTCGACTGTTATTAAACCACCTAGTTCTTTAAGAAATCCATGTATATTTGTCAGCCAGGACCCTCAATACTAGAGGTTGGAGCCTGAATGAAAGATGACCCAGTTGAGGTGTTTCATTAAGTGTAATCCAACCACACCTTACAGCTGCTATTGTGTTAACTCTTCCTGGCTAGCCCAACAGATTTGCTTTTTGGTGTAAAAATCTATAATCCCGTGTCTACTCTCCCAAGCACCTAGTGTGTGTTAAATGTCTGATCGTTTCAGACTTGAGCAAAATAAACCTACTTGAAGACTGCTTTGCCTTCTGAAGGGCTGTTATTTGTATCCTTTGGGTTCAAGTTAGGGTGAGGAGTAATTTCCCTTTTGGAAGAGAACAGGAAGGAAGGAAGGTAGGCAGGCAGGCAGGGAGGAAAGAAGGAAGGAAGGGAGGAAGGAAGGAAGGAAGGGAGGTAGGTATGGAGTCAGGAAGGAAGGAAGGAAGGAAGGAAGGAAGGAAGGGAGGGAAGGAAGGGAAGGAAGGGAGGGAGGGAGGCAGGCAGGCAGAGAAGGAGGGAGGAAGAAAATAGGGAAGGGGAGGAAGGAAGGAAAGAGGGAAGGGAGGAAGGAAGAGGGGGAAAGTATTTATTAGATACCTACTGTTCACCAAGCATTAATTCTTGGGAAAGAAAAACTAGAATGAGATACGGTCTCTACCCTCAAATAGCTTATATTCTAAAGTTACAAACTACACATATAGTGGATGATGGCCATAGAGGAGAGTTCTGGTCTGGGGAGTTACAGTGATGGTGAGTGGAACCATAGGGCAACTGACTGATACACAATTTCTAGGACCAGTGGTAGGGTTGAATATGGCTCTGGGACAAGAAATGGAAGGCAGGACCAGAAGGCAAGATGCCTATGATGAGAGAGAAGATAACACATGGTCTAGGGTCTGCTAGAGAGAGCCAGCAGGGTCAAGTGAGTTTGGACACATTCGCCCATTAGGACGACTGAGCCCCAGGGAAGGACTCCAAAGAGGAATGGATTAACTCCCCAGGGAGGTGAGGCATTGTCTCTGAAATCCAGTTTCAGAGGATAACTGTTCTAGGATGTGGAGGAGCTGCAGTGAAAGGAGAGGTGGCCTGATACCCAGCATGGTCTTGGTTCCTGCTGCAGAAAACCTTGTGGGTGAATAGTGGTGCCCCATCTTTATTTAAATGGGTTTTTTATGTAAAACATTTCCATATTAGTCATTTTGTATAAGAAGACCCAAAAGAAAAAAGAAAGAAACTGAAAAATAGCATGCTTCAGTCTGTATTCAGTCAATATTAGCTCTTTCCCTGGAGGCAGAGAGTACACTTCATCATTAGTCCTTGGGATTGTCTTAGATCGCTGTATTACTGAGAATAGCTAAGTTGTTCACAATTCTTCGTTAAACAGTATTGCTGTTACTGTGTACAATGTTCTGGTTCTGCTCACTTCACTGTGCATGTAAGGTTTTCCAGGTTTTTCTGAAATCATCTTGCTTGTCATTTCTTACAACATATAATTGTAACAAGGAATTTTCACATCTGAGGCAAGAAGAGGAAGGCTAACATGGTAAGGAGGGAGTCCAATCTGGTTCCTCTCTATCAGCTTCCTATTTTAACTATTCTTGGTGACTAATTCTAAAGCCTACTTCTACATTGATAAAGGACCCATTAAATGTAGCTTCTTGGGGCAGAAAACTAGTGGTCTGACCTTGGTTATGCCTCTGCCTCTTCCAGAGCTCTTGGCATTCCAAGACCATCCTCCCTTTCCACAATGGTCCAGGAAATCTAAGTATGGTCATTTGTGGTCATGGTAATCTTTAAAGTCAATTCAAGTATCTTCCCATAGCAAGGCAAAGTAGGAGACTACTGATAGCCTGAACTGGCCTCCTCATGGGCCATAGGAACAAAGAATCAGCCTCCCCTCCCCAAAAGATAACCTTACTCTACCTTGCAATCACATCGAAAGCTCTCAGGGATAGCCACCAGCCATAGCTGTAGGTTCACTTCTTAAAGAGGCCTAGTCACTGAATGGGTGTTACCTAACTCAAAGTGAGAACCTGAAAATACCTTACTTTAAAAGGGCCAGGGTCTTCTATTGCATCCTGGGTCATTTCTCATCATCCTGATGAGTATCTGGAAACTGGACCCAGATGGCTCTGGAGGAGAAAGTGAGGTTGGTGACCTTGCGCAGCCTTCCCTCACTCAAATCAAAGTCAATTCCAAGTCATATCATCATCTCCCTGACGTCAGGCTCCTCTTCAAGAATAAAGGATAAACACAACAATTTCTCATCCACATTCTTCTCTATCTGACAATTACAGCTTTCCCTATTAGGTGGCTAGTTCCTCCTACCCTTTCCAGGTCCCGTTAGGCCTGTGGTGGGCTCACAGAAAACAAAATTATTTCATTAGTGAAGACCTAATAAATCGCCCCCCAAAACCCTGCACCAGATGTCCAATATGATACATTTCATAATGGGCAGAAGGAGATATGCAATCTGCTGCTCATGAAACCACTCAAGCTTCTTTCATATCTAATACTTTAATTGATGCTTTGTTACATGTCAGCCTGAGCTGGCCCCTCTCCTCCCACTTCCTGCATCCTCTTTCCCCATGAGTCTTCACCTCTGGCTTCCCAGGGTGCTTTGGGGGACAGTTCTGGGATGCTTCATTCTGTGCCTATTCCTTTGTCTATGTGGGCTGTAGCCAATAAGGTGCTGAGTGGAACTGTGAATATATAGAGAACCAATGTTGAGAGGGCAAGCCTGTGTTAAGGAGGAGGAGGAGGAGGAGGAGAGGAGGAGGAGGAGGAGGAAGAGGAGGAGGAGGAGGAGAAAGTGGTGAGGGTAGAGCATTGAGCATTGAGAAGAGGGCCGCAGCAGCTGGGGTTGATTTGCCAAAGGGCAGAAACTCCCTGGAGGGAGACCCTGCCCTCTGGAAGGATGATTAGCTTCTGACTTTCTTACCCTTCTTAAGAGCTATTACAAGGAGCCTCTGGGCTGTGAAAGTGAATTTAGATGGCAGTGCTGGTAATGTGTACAAATACTCTCATTGCCCAATTAAGTTTGTTTTCCTGTATCTCCATAATGATATTTTATCTGGGCTTAGTGTACAGAGTACATGTTATACTGGTTCAGTTTTGAGTGAAGAGTGCTTATTATACCTTGCAATTCTATCCTTAAAATACATTTGTGTATTCATAGCAGTTGCTCATATCACATTGACAATACAGAGGCCTCTGAGTCATATCAGAAAAAATTGTGCATTCTTTTTTTTTCATGTACATTCTTGTAAGAGAAAGGTCAATGAAAAATGCAATAATAAAGCCAGATATATGTATGTGTCCTGGAGACAAATGTGTCCTTAAAAAATATTTAAACTAAGAAATGTAATTTTCTGCCCCTCACCTTTTTTTGTGATGTGTGTTTAGAAGCTAGTTTGGAGTTGGACACTTTTCCCTTCTTATAGTGATACCAAGAAGTCTACCCCAGGTTCTGAGCTCTGGTCTGATGAAGGTGGCACAGTAGGCAGAGCCCTGGGTTCAGATTCCCCTTCTAGCTCTTATGCTCTGTGTGACTGTGGATCGATCACTTCCTCTCCCTGGTCTCAATGTCCCCATCTATAAAATGGGAGAGGTGCACTAGGTGATCTCAGAGGTTTTTTGTAATTCTAGAGCTAGGATGCTACCATCCCATAAGGAAAGCCCCCTTTGCGATCTGCTCCATTTGAATTGTGGAGGAAGAGGGGCTGACTCTGATTCAGGCCCCAGCTTGTCTGACCTGACTCTTGTGGCCAGAGTGGCCTTTGTTTTCTTTGAGTGACTCAGTTTATCTCATTGAGCCTTGCTGGGCCATGCCTGGGAGCAGAGAACTTCCTGTGTGACCTCTTCCAGGGCAGGAAGCCCAGAAACCCATGCCTGGGAGCAGAGAACTTCCTGTGTGATGACTCATGGGGCTGGCTGAGAGGAGGGTTGACTGAAGAGCCATGCCCTATTGAGTGTTAACCTAGGGGAAGGGACCAACTCAAGAACCAATTGGCCCTGGTCATTCAGGCAGCACTTGAAGATGTCAAAAACTCTATAAGAGGGGAGAGGACAGCTTGAAGAGCCCTCTTTCCTCTTCCGGTTGGCTCGGGAGCAGTGGCAAGCATGACTCTGGGCCAGCACTTCTGCTTGGCTTCCTTTCCTCACTTCCCTCTACATGTCAGCTAGAGGGAACAAGAGCCAGCAGGTGATGCCTCTGGGCCTTGATTGACAGGTTCTCAGAAATGGAGCCAGGGCAGCAGAAAAAGCAGTGGTTTGCCAGGCAGAGGCCCCAGATGGAGAAGTCTATCTCTGTTACTTCTTCTCTGCAGGACCTTGGACAGGTCACCTTACCTCCCCTCCCCCACTTAAAGTGTGAGCCCTCTGAGAGCAGAGACCATCTTTGCCTTTCTTTCTGTCCCCAGGTCTCATCCCAATGCCTGGCACACTTTTGTTGCTGCTGTTCAGTCATGCTCAGTTGTGTCCAACTCTTTGTGACCCCATTTGGGGTTTTCCTAGGAGTCCTGCAGAAAGAAGGAGGGCTATGCCTGCTGGCTACAGGAAGCCTTCCACTTCCTCTCCTTCCACAAGGCACAGACCCATACCCAGGCCAAGCTGCACAGCCACTTCCAGAAAAGCTCCTGGGCAGCTCCAGAGGGGCTGACTCCCTCCTTCCCTATTCCTGACCCTGGGAAGCAGCCTGCTCTCAAAGACCCTCCCAGTCCTCTGTGGTGGCCCTGGTAGATGGACTCATGTTGGCCACCTCCAGGCTTTCACTCCAGAGGAAGGTGGCTCCTGCAGGACCTCCTCTTTTCAGTAGGGAATATTAGTTCCCTTTAATTTATGTGTGAAAAGAATGGAATACTTGAACTCTTGGATTAGAGAGAACCCTAGACTAGGAGTCAGCAGGCCGGGACTCCCATCTCCATGTCTGCCATTAACTTACAGTGTGGCCTTGGGTCAGTCATTTTGCATCTCTCTGCCTCAACTCTGAGGTCTCTTCTGGCTTGAAAAGAAAGGAGTCCAGTATTCTGTTAAGTATATAGGGCTGTACATAAATGTGCCTTCATAATGAAGGATCCTTAATGGGTGGGAAGGGGAAGGGGCAAGGGCAGAAAGTTGAAAAGGAAAAGGGAAATATGTTCTGTATGCTAAAACTGTAGTAAGATTGTTAATCTTTTAAGCGTAGAGATGGGGATAGAGTGGGGGAGAATCTCTCACTTGTGTAAGAGCTTTGTGACTTTGCATCCAGCTTTCTTGCTATCCATCCTTGGATAACACTCCTTTTTCCCCAGTCTCCCCTTGTCCCCAAGAGAAGAAGCCCTTTGTGGGACCTGGGCTAGCTATCTAGGGCTCATGTGATCTGTTTGAGCCCTGGGCTAGCTATTGGGAACCTCTGATCTCCTGGGAGAGTTATTCTCTCCATCAGTGACTACTTTGGGGAGGTGAAGGTAGATAGATCATGTCAGACCATGGACAGGGAATGGAGGCCTCTAAAGGGTAGCTGTCTTATTTTTTTTCTATTTGTGAGAAGAATGGGGATCATTTTATGTTAAAGAATGTGAGGGGATGGGAGACTGTGGTTTGAATGCTATACATTTGGGGGGACTGGTCCTTCTGAGAAGTCACTGCTGCTAGCCTCAGATCATAGGATTGTCAATGAAAACTGAAAGGAACTTCAGTTCATTGACCTCAATCCCTTTTATTTTTGCATATTTGAGAAGCAGGGAGGAGAAAGAGAGAAACAGGGAGAGAGAGAGAGAGAGAGAGAGAGAGAGAGAGAGAGAGAGAGAGAGAGAAGCTTACTATGTGCCAGGCTGTCTGTTAAGTACTGGGGACACAAAAACAGGAAAATAAGAGTTCCTGTCCTTAAGGAGATTACATTCTATTCAGAGAAGACAACACATAAAATGGAACTCAAAAGGTTGGACAGGGAAGATGTCTCCTCTAAGCCTTGCCCAAACTAAATATTCATAGGCTTCCTTCATAGAATAAGTTTTGGAGTGCCATCATCAATCTGATAGCTCTGTCATTAATTCAATAAACATTTTAAAAGCGTGCACTAAGTGTAGAGAACAGCCTTGCTCCTCTGGACACCTCCATCACTGTTCTCCCTGAAACATGGTGCCAGAACTGAGCCCAGTTCTTCAAATGTGATCTGCCCAAAGTAGAAGACAGAGGACCATCACCTTTGTCATCAGTCAATCAGTTAACAAGCATTTATTAAATGCCTACTATGTGCCAGTGCCAGGTACTGCGCTCAGTGTTGGAGACCCAGCTGGGGATACTGTACAAAGAAGGACAAGATCCTTATTCATGATGAGCTCACATTCACTGGACGTCACTGACTTCTGTTAATGGAGTTGAAGATTCTACTTAGGCAGCATTCATGCTCCTGAGTGGGATGGCATTGCTGGCCGATCCGCCAGGTGTGTGCTAGAGCCGGCTCACCAGAGCTGGTTGGTCAATTTTCAGCCGGAGCATTTCCACCTTAAAAATAAGCAAACTACGAATCAGGGCTTGAGTCATTGTTTTGTTGATTACTAGTCTTAAGAAAGAGATGGAGAAAATGTTCATGATGATGAAAATATTAAACTGCTTTTTTTTTTTCTCTCCCTGAGAGATGGCTGTTAAACATTTACCAGTACACCACTGGCTAAAACCCTGCTGTAAAGTCCCTAAAAGTGGGGTGTGAATGACATCCTCTCTCTGTAAAAACAATGGCCATTTGCATGGTCCTTTTCAGTTTGCAAAGCACTGGGCAGAGTGAGATGGTGTTAACCCCACTTTACAGGTGAGGAAACTGATGCTCAGAGAAATTAGCGGATTTGCCCAAGGCTGTAAATCTAGATTTGAATTTAGGTCTTCCTGGCTCTAAATCCAGCACTGTATCCACTGCGCTAAACTATCTCATGTATATTGGGAGTAGAAGTGGGTACAAGGGAACCGTGTCAGATCTAAGTAGAGTGGGTACCTGGAGAGAGGATGAGGATAAAAAGAAGGGGTGTATATGAATATGAGGAATGGACATTGGGAGCAGAGATCTGGGTTCAGATCTTGGCTCTTCCGCTCACTAGCTGTATGATCTTGGACAAGTTACTTAATGCCATTGAGCCTCAGTTTCCTCATCTGTAGAATAAAGAAGTTAAATTAAATGACCTCTGAGGTCCCATGCAGCTCGAACTCATCGGAGCCCGTCAGTCTGACCACTTTCATTAAAGAATAAAGGGAAGAGGTTGGAATGGCCGCTAGGTGGAGCCATAGTGTACAGAACATTAAACCTGTAATCAGCTAGGCCTTGAATACAAATTTAGACTCACAGACATTTGGTAGCTGTCTGTCTCAGTTTTTTCAGATGTAAAATGGGGAGAATAATAGCACCTCCTCTCCCCTCCGCAGTGATGTAGTGAGGATGAAATGAGATACTATTTTTAAAGCATTTGCAAACCTTAAAATGCCATTTCAACAGTAGCTGTGACTTGTATGTGGCAGCTCCAGGTTCTTACCTCTCCCAGGACAGGGCCTCTCTGAGTCTGGGTCATGGCTTAGCTTCCTTACCAACATGGCAGTGCTCAGAGTTCAGTGGAGGGAGGACAACCCCAAACCAGAATTAGTCATGGATTTAAGCGGGGGTGGGAGGGGATTGTCCTTGTTTAAGGAGTTTTGCTTGATTGGAATGGGTTAAAAAAGTGTTTTGCATCTCAGGAGAACTCACTAATAGTGTTGGGGGATAGAAGCTTGGGGTGGGGAGGTTAGGAGAAGGGGTGCCCAGGAAACCCGATTTTAAAGTTTCTAATTGT
The DNA here is from genome assembly GCF_011100635.1 of Trichosurus vulpecula. Taxonomy (NCBI): domain Eukaryota; kingdom Metazoa; phylum Chordata; class Mammalia; order Diprotodontia; family Phalangeridae; genus Trichosurus; species Trichosurus vulpecula. The sequence continues at coordinate 29,946,549 of NC_050574.1, forward strand.
TTCACACACATTATCTCATCTGAGTCTTGAAACCTAAAATACGTAAAAGTACCCTGTGCTGTAGATGCTTTTTCATTTCCGTTTTTTTGTTGTTGTTGTTCAGTCACTTTCAGTCATGTCTGCATCTTCTTGACCCCATTTGGGGTTTTCTTGGCAAAGATACTGGAGGGGTTTGCCATTTCCTTCTCCAGTTCATTTTACAGATGATGAAACTGAAGCTGACAGGGTTAAGTGGCTTGCCCAGGGTCACAACTAGTAAGTGTCTGAGACCAGATATCAATTCAGAAAAATGAATCTTCCTAACTCCCGGCCTGGCACTCTACTGTGCTACCTAGCTGCCTCCATTCCCACTTTCCTGATGAGCAAACTGAGACTCGGAGACTCAGGGTGACTGGTTCAGGTTCTCACAGCTAGTTAGAGGCAGGATTGGGGACTAGACTTTTCTGCCTCCAAGTGCAGCATTCTATCTGCTCTGCCATGTTGTGTGTATGTTCCAAACGCATCTTAGACTAAGTCTTTCTTAAATCCTGTCTCTCTGAATACTTAGCACATTGCTTTGTATACAGTAGGAACTTATCAAATGTTTGGTTTGTGAGCCTTTTGTCACCTCTGCACCCTGTATGCTCCTATAGGTAACCCTAGGTGGGGCATGAGGGCCTATGCTCTCATCACTTTCCTCAATGAAAAAGGGGCAGATTCTGAATACTCTCACACCACACTCCTGGTCCTACTCAGAGGCAGAACTGTCTCCTCTAGTACCGTTTACACTGCCCCCCTTTAAGTAGAGTTTGACCTCAGATCTGTACTCACTCTCAGGGGCCCCATGACTCCCAAAGGAAATCCAAGTGAGCCCAGAATTTAAGATTTAGGGTTCTGCTTGGAAGGGTTACAGGACCATTCATCAAATGAAGCCGTAAATTGATGGCTCTCCCACACGAAGTGTTTTAAACATTCACCAGAGAACTCCAGGGCCTACTATGAAACATAAAACTTTTAGGGCTGTTCCTCCAAACACACTCTGATCTCAGGGAAGGACAAGTCTTTGGACAATAGGAATGAACTAATTTATAAGAAGGGAATCAGATTTACATGATCCCACCCTCAGTGGGGGAGAGCAAAGAAGGATAGACACAGTCCCTCTGCCATCCCTCAACTTGTCTGCCTGAATGGACAGAAGAAGAACCCAAGAGGAAAAATAAGAGGACCGCCAGCGATTAGAATTCAAAGGACAGGAGGGCAGGCCTCTGCCATCAGACTGAAAGCTCTCTCCTCTCTACTACCAGATTCCTCTTCTCCTTCTGCCCCTCCTTTGGTGAATCTCTCCCACAACCTCAATTTTGAGGCAGTGCCCAGGCCAGTCATGCAGCCTCCTTCACTCCTTTCCTAGCACAATCCTCACTTTCTAGACTTTTCCACTTCTATCTATCTATCAATCTGCCCTTCTACCTATCCCTCCCTCCCTCCCTAAGTATTCTATCAATCATCTATCCTCCATCTCTATAGTCTTTGCTCTGCTTCTCAGTCTTAGTGACCAGTATTAGGAGAACAAACCCCAAAATCTGAAATAGAAAAAAAATGTATTCAGTCATTTGGTAGGGAGAGAGCCAGAATGAAAGGGCAGCTCCCTCTACTACTCTTTGGGAGGTTGTATTATGCAGAATTCAGATAGGGAAGAAAGACTTTCACAAAATTGTGCATACCCTTTGATCCAGCAATACCACTATTAGGTCTGTATCCCTAAGAGATTCCAAAAATCATTTGTAGCAGCTCCTTTTGTAGTGGCCAAGAATTAGAGATTGAAGTGATGTCCATCATTTGGGGAATGGCTGAACAAATTGTCATATATGATTATAATAGAATATTACTGTACTATAAGAAATGATGAGCAGGTGGAATTCATAAAAACCTGGAAATACTTACATGAACTGATGCAAAGTGAAGTGAGCAGAACCAGGAAAACATTGTACACAGTGGCAGCAATACTATATGATGATCATCTCTGAATGATTTAGCTATTCTCGGCAACACAGTGATTCAAGACAATTCCGAAGGACTCATGAGGATAAATGCTATTTACCTCCAGATTTAAAAAAAAAACAACTGATGAAGTCTGAATGCAGATCAAAGAATACTATTTTTCACTTTTTATTATTTTTTCCACATTTTTTTAATTTGGGCCATGTGATTTCTTATACTTCTCATGATTAAATGTATAATCTATATCCAATTACTGTTTCAGAGAGAGGGGAGGGAAGGGAGGGAGGGAGACAGAAAATTTGGAACTTAAAATTTTAAAAAAAATGAATGCTTAAAATTTTCTGTACATGTAACTGAGGGAGGGGGGAATAAAATATTATTAGGAGTAAAAAAAAAGATATTTGCCAATTGGCTCACACAGGCAGTTTGAGATGTAAATCCAAAGATAAGACAATTCAATTTGAGCAACCCAAAACACAACTTTGGGTGGACCCTAAATAGGCACTTGGTGGGATCTAAGCATTCCTTACCACCATCCTGCTTCCTTGAAGCACTTCTGAGGTCAGCCTAAGCTCTACAGTAAGATATTGGAGCTAGACAGTTTTATGTGTAAATTCAACCATATTATTAAAGGATAAACAATAAATATTTTCTCCGCTCTGTGGTCTCCATGCTGTGCTCCTCCTCTATTCCATTCTCTACTCTCCCAGATCTTCCTATTTCATCACAAACTTTTTTGCTCCCTCCATTCTCCCAACATCTCCAGGGAGCTGGTTCTTTTCTTCCCAGAAATTGTAGAAAGGTACACACACACACACACACACACACACACACACACGCACATACACACATATACATATACACATACACATACGCACACATATATATATATATGATATATACATATGTATATATGTTTGTTTGTTGTCTCCCCATTAGACTGTGAACTCCTTAAAAAGGAAGATTCTTTTTGTCTTTCTTTGTATCTCCAGCACTTAGTGTGAGAGCTTGGTGAAAATTAAGTTTCCACAGAATAATTAATTGTCATTTTGAACAAAGAAGGGAATAAAAATTAACTAAGGCAGGTAGACCCAGCTAATCAAAGAATACATAGTGATTTTCTGAAAACCACAAACTCCAGATATAGGCAAAACTGGCCTAAGCTGACCAGATAACAGTCAGGATTGAAGACAGAACTGGGTCAAATGGCTAGCACACATGCTTAATTAGCCAATTGAATATTACCTTACACATCCACAGGAAGGAGTTTCTGCCATTTTTGAACATGGGATATATGATGGGAGGTGGGGTGTGGGGGACATACCAAGGATCAGCATGTAAGGGGAGTGTAAGGAAGACTGTAACCTGGAAGGGGAATGGACCAATCCATTGTCTGAAGGCATGCCATATTGGTCTAATCCTATAAAGCAGCTCCTGCTCCTGTGTTCCTTGCTTCTTCTTTCCAAAGAAGGGCAAAGCCTGCTACTGGTCAGGAACATAAGCCCAACTACCTTGGATTCCTCCATAGTAATAAATTGCCCTTGATACTTAAATCTCTGTGCCAACTGTATTTCTAACATTAGCATAGTGTCTGGCAACCAGATGATTCCTAATAAATGCTTTTTGATTGAATGTCTTGTATATCCATTGTCTGTCTTAGCCTCCCTTCACTAATGATAAAGGAATTAAGACTGTCCATCCTGGAGAAGAGAAGACTGGGTTGGGTGACTTGAACACTGATCCAAAGATTTTGAGTGGGATGGGAATTTAGAGGTTTTCTAGTCCAACCTCTATTTTTCAGAGAAGGAAACTGAAGCCTGGAGAGTGGAAGGCACCATGGTGCCTTTTAGGTCACTTCTCACCCTGAGATTCTGTAATTCTTTGAGTAGAGGGAAATTCATCTTCACTTTGGAGCTATAAAGCTTCAAGGGGCTCCTTTCCTGATGTCCTCAGAGCAAGGAGGGCTTGTTGGGGCTGCTGGGCTCAGATTCCACTTCTAGAGAAACTTGGTTATGCTTTATATTCATCACCAGATGTCACTTGTCAGTCGCTAGGGAGAGGAGCAAGGCCCTGAGGCAAGAGACTGCAAGACTCAATTATATAAAGTTAGGTTAAGTTTGCTGTGTGGTTTTTCTCATCAATATAATGGTCCAAGACAATTACAAAGAACTCATGATGAAAAATTCTGTCTACCTCCAGAGAATGAACTGATGGAGTCTGAATACAGACAGAAGCATATTATTTTTCTCTTTCTATATTTTTTGTGTGTTTTCCTCAGTTTGGGTCTGTATCTTCTTTCACAACGTAACTAATATGGTCATATGTTTTGCATGGTTGAACATAAAAAAAAAAAATCCAAGATTTAAAAAAAAAAAACTCTTCAGCACCACAGTTCAAAAACATCAATTTGGGGGCAGGTAGGTGGCGCAGTGAGAAGAGCACCAGCCCTGAAGTCAGGAGGATTTCAGTCCAAATCTGGCCTCAGACACTTGACACATTTATGAGCTGTGTGACCTTGAGCAAGTCACTTAACCTCAATTGCCCTGCCTTCCCCCTTCAAAAGTGTCAATTTGGCAGTGCTCAGCTTTACTTATAGTTCAATTCTCACAGCCCTGCCTTGCTAATGGAAAAACCATAGCTTTGATTATACAGATTTCTGCCATCAAGGTGATAGCTCTGCTTTTTAGTATGTTGTCCGGATTTGCCATAGTATTCCTTCCAAGGAGCAAGCATCTTTCAGTTTTATGGCTGCAGTCACTGTCTGCAGTGATCTTTGAGCCCAAGAATATAAAAATCTGACAGTGCTTCCATTTATCCTGCCTCTCTTTGCCAGGAAATGATAGGACCATTAGCCATGACCTTGGTTTTTTGTTTTTTAAGACAGTTTTTAAACTCTCCTCTTTCACCCTCATCAAGAGGCTTCTTAATTCCTCTTCATTTATTGTTATTAGAGTGGTAGAGTCTGCAAATCTAAGTTTGTTGATATTCCTCTAGGCAATGTCAATTCCAGCTTTTGACTCATTCAGCCTGGATGACATACTTATGATGTACTCTGCATGTAAATTAAATAAACAAGGTGAAAATATACAGCCTCATCTAACTCCTTTCCCAATCTTAAACAATCAGTTGTTCCATGCCTGAAGCTACTGTTTCTTCTTGTCCATTGCACAAGTTCTTCAGGAGATGAGATGAGCTGCTTCTCCAGTCTCTGAGGACTTGCCACAATTTGTAGTGATCCACATAGTCAAAAGCTACAGTGTAGTCAATGAAGCAGAATTAGAGGGTTTTTTTTTTCTGGAACCCCCTTAGAATTCAGTTCCTAGTTCCTCTGCCTCTTTGAAAAACTAGCCAACTCTTCTGATAATTCTCAGTTCACTTATTGCTCTGAAGCCTACCGTGCAGAGTCTTAAGCATAACCTTGCTGGTGAGTGAAATGAGTGCAATGGTTTGGTAATTTGAACATTCCTTGGCATTGCCCTTCTTTAGGATTGGGATATAAAGTGATCTCTTCCAATCCAGTGGCCACCGTCAGAGCCTCCACACCAGTTGCTGGCATACTGAGCGCAGCACTTGAACAACATCTTTTCAGATTTTAAATAGCTCAGCTGGAATTCCATCGCCTCCATTGGCCTTATTGTTAGCAAGGTTTGCTAAGACCCTCTTGGCTCCATTCTCCAGGATGTCTGCCTCTAAATCAGTTGGTTGGTTTCTCACCGTCCTTCATTCTTAAAGAGGACCAAAATGGCATCACTATGCTTGAGTCAATATTCAATGCGTCTGACTGAGGCTGATCTGGCCAATACAGCATTGGACTGCTATATCACAGGTTGGTCACAAATAGCTCGTGTGAACATTTGGGGTGGATACTCCAAACTTGTGGATCCTGCCTTTCCTTTGAGCTGTTTCAATTCTGCTTTGCTCATAGAGCACAGCACCTCCTCTGATGTGGGAATGTCATGCTGAGTGGTCTTGTGCCAATACCTCCCATGTCACACAATCAATTCCAAAAGTCTTGAGAGAGACCTTAAGAGTATCCTTTTATCATTTCTTCTGTCCACCATGTTAAAGCTTGCCCTGTGTGTGATCTCCAAAAAACAGTCTTTTTGGCAAGTTTTGGGACTTTTATTTTTACTGTTTTCTCTTTTAGAATGATAAAGTAATCAAGTGCCTTTGATTAAGTCTTGCTAGGTACTAAGCTCCAGGCCCACACCCTTTTGCTGATTAGGTGTGAAGCCTTGGAGCCCTGAGAAGGGCATATAAACTCTGAGGTTAGGATTTTGTTTGGGGTTCTCACTCACTGGAAGAGTGTCGTGTGATTTGACTAAACAAGATTCTAGGCAGCCATTGTTAAGAGACCCCTGACTTGAAAACCCAGATGTTGGTGCTTCCCTGGTAACTATGTACTGAGATGTTGGACAGAAAGCTAGAAGCATATGGCTTGTGTTTATTTGATTTGTTGATACTTACAGTTTGTAATTTCTGTCTATATTTGCTCTGAAATTCAGGGTGCTGGCTTTTCCCCCTGAACTAAAAAGTTGCTTTCCTTAGAAAAGCAGATCAAAGAACTTGTGCTGGAAGCTCTTGTTTCTGGTTTTGTTGGGTCTTACCACCACCACCCCCCAGCAGCTGCTAGCCACATTGTTGTTACAAGCATACATTTTGCATTTGAACAAATCATCCAGCCCATCACATTTGCACTCTCTAAAGCAGAGTTTGAATGCTTGGCAGTTTAGTTTGAGTAAGAACCTCAGTGTCTGGTACCTTATCCTGCCAAGTGATCTTCATAAACTTCCTAAGACAATTCAAATGAAAGCTATTCAGTTTCCTGACATGATACTAGTAGACTGTCCAGGTTTCACAGGCATACAACAATGAGGTCAGTGCAATGGCACTGTAGACCTTCAGTTTGGTAATCAGTCTAATATCTCTTCTCTCCCATACTTTCCTTCAGAGCCTCCTAAACACTGAACTAGCTCTGGCAATGCATGTGTCAACCTCATTATCAATGTGTACATCCCTGGAAAGTACACTACCAAGGATGAACAAGGCATCAATGTCAGCTACTGCACTGATGCTAAATTCTTCAACTTGAAAAGGCTACAAGCCAAAACTAGTGGAGGGAGTGTTGGTGCATAATTTTCTGTTTGCAGATGATCGTGCACTCAATGAAGCCTCTGAAGCTGAGATGCAATGAAGTATGGATCAATTGTCTGCTGTTTGTGATAATTTTGACCTGACAATTAACACCAAGAAAACACAGGTGCTGCATCAACCACCACCACATCATCTGTACGTGGAACCATCAGTTACAGCAAATGGAGAAGTTTTGAATGCTGTGGATAAGTTGACTTACCTTGGTAGTATACTTTCCAGGGATGTACACATTGATAATGAGATCAGTTACCACACCATTGTGGTTATCAGTGATCTTAAGATCTTTCTTGTGTAGTTCTTCTGTGTATTCTCTTCTCTTTCTCTCTTCTGCTTCTTTTAAGTCCCTACCAGTTTGCCTTTCATCATCCTCATTTTTCCATGAAACATTCCCTTGGTATCTCTAATCTTCTTGAAGAGATCTCTTGTTTTTCCTATTTCTATAGTTTTTTTTCTATTTCTTTGCATTGCTCATTTAAGAAAGTCTTATCTCTCCTGGATTTTTTCTGGAATTCTGTATTCAGCTGGATATATTGTGCCCTTTCTTCTTTCCATTTCCTTCTTTCTTTGGCTATTTGTAAAGCTTCATCAGATAGCCATTTTTGCTTTCTCACTTTGCTTTTTCTTTCGGATTTTTTTTTCTTTTTGCTGCTTCCTTTACAATATTGCCAACCTGTGTCCATATTTCTTCAGACAATGTCTACCAGATCTAATCCCTTAAATCTATTCATCACCTCTACTTCATAGTCCTAAAGGAAATTATTTTGATCATACCTATATGGACTGATGGTTTCCCCTACTTTGTTCAGTTTAAGTCTGAATTTTGCAAGAAGAAACATTTGTTTTATTTTCTTTTAAGTTATAACACTCAGTTCTACAAGTTTTTGAGTTCCAAATTTTCTCCCTCTCCCTCTTCTCCTCCCTCCCCCATCCCAAGACAGCATGTGATTTGACGTAGGTTCTACATATACCTTCACATTAAAGTTATTTTCACAATAGTCAAATTGTGAAGAAGAATCGTAATCAATGAAATGAACCATGAGAAAGAAGAAACAAAATAAAAAAATAAAATAAAATGAAAAAGAGAGAGAGCAAACAGTTTGCTTCAATCTGCATTCAGACTCTGTAATTCTTTCTCAGGATGTGGATAGCTTTTTCCATTATGAGTCTTTTGGAGATGTCTTGAAAACTTGCATTGCTGAGAAGAACCAAGTCTATCAAAGTTAGTCATCACAGATAGATACAATGTGTCTGTAGTTGTGTACAATGTTCTCCTGGTTCTTCTCCCTTCACTCAGAATCAGATCATATAAGTCTCTCCAGGTTCTTATCAAGTCCACCTGTTCCTTATTTCTTATAGAACAATAGTATTCCATTATATTCATATACCACAATATGTTTAGCCATTCCCCAATTGATTGCATCCCCTTGATGTCCAATTCTTTGCCACCACAAAAAAGCAGCTATAAATATTTTTGCACATATGGGTCCTTCTCCTACTTGTATGATGTCTTTGGGATACAGCCCTAGAAGTGGTATTGCTGGCTCAAAGGGTATGCACGTTGGCATAGCCCTTTGGGCATAGAAGAAGAAACTCATGTTCTGATCCTCAGTCAACTCCGAGTCTTGTTTTAACTGATTGTATAGAGCTTCTTCACCTTTGGATACAAAATATATAATCAATCTGATTTCTAGTTTGACCCTCTGGTCATGTCCATGTGTGAAGTCAATTTGGGGGGTATTGAAAAAGAGTGTTTGCTATCACCAGCAAGTTACCTTGACAAAACTCTATTGATCTCTATCCTGCTTTCTTCTGTACTCCAAGGCCAAATTTGCCTGTTATTTCAATTACCTTTTTATTTCCTCCTTTAGCATTCCAGTCCTCTATGATGAATGACATTTTTTGTTTGACTTCTAGAAAATGTTATAGATCTTCATAGAACTGATATATATCTTATGATTATATTTAGAGTTATAATCATTTAAGATCATTTGAACCCTAAAAAAGGGCCAAAGCCTGAACTAATCAACCAGACATTTCTTTGCTTTGCTCTAAAAATGCCTTTTCCTGTGTCAGCAACTATAGGAACATTCTTCCTGTTTGTAACCACTAAAGGACAGGATGCCTAGGATCAAATGCTATCTTGAATACTGGGACTTCTCTTATCTTGGTGTCCTATAGACATATGCTATACAAAGGAAACACAGATATTCTGGGATCATAATTTCAATTGACACTTTGTCAATTGTCTTGTCTTATTGTATTTACAACTTATTTAGCTAAGAAACTTCCTCTCTCATGGTGTGGTTAAACACATATGGAGACCATAAATCTAAGGGACATAGACATTCTTGCCATTCTTTTATCAGACAGTCAGATTTTATCTGGCTCCAAGTGTGCATATATTCTGCTAGCTTTAAGGAAATAAAACAATATGAATTTATATGTCATTTAGCCTGTTTGCCTCTTTTAACCAAACTTTCAGGTTGACAAGAGCTATAAACAGGAATTCAAGCATCTGGGGCAAATTTGGTTTTGACAATTACATGGTTGATGTAAGACTGGAAGCAAACTTCATGACAGCTAAAAAGGTTGAGAAACTGGGAGACCAGGTTATACAAATGGGGCAGAATCAACCTATAAATCAGAGACTGAACTTTGTGGGGAGGGACAGTGACCCTGGATGGCCATAGAAGATAGCACCATGCCTCTGAGTAGGATGGTCTCAACTTTAATGGAAGGGAGTACAAAATTGAGAATTGATTTTAATTTTATTTTTAAAACTAAGTCAAATTGGCATTCATACACAGTACAAGTATAAACTTCTTACCTTTGTAACTTCACCCTCCACCTACATTCTGGAGAAGCTGCTTGCTTAAAGGTTGTCTTGTAACTACCTCATCAATGTCTCCATTGTATACTTGGTCCCACTCCATGGCAATTGAGTATAGGAGGAAAAGAGACATTCAGAGGAGTATGACATTGAAGTCACCTCTGCTCTTACCCACCTTCTCCTGTTGTCGGAGAAAATGTAGGAGATGCCATTGACTCAGTCATTTTCCTCAGCCACACAGAGAGCTTTAAGCAATCAGGCACTCCAGAGTGTCCTGGAACAGGGAGTGGTTGAACAACCAAGGCAGCCTCATGGAGGATGACTGGCATCATTGAAGATACTTTTCATACCACCTGCCATTAATTTCCATGCCTACTAAAATTTCTCTGGGTTTCCTCTTGTTTCTCTTCCCCAGACAGCCAGACCTCAGCTATCTTGTGAAATAAAGATAGTCAGCCTACATTTGGGTTTCCAGTTTATTTTTTTCTCCCACGAACAACTTGAACTTACTTTAAAACTCTCCTTTTCTTTTTTCTCACTTGATTGTTTGAGGAATTGATTGGAACTTACCAAGCAAGTTGGGTGTATACATATATGTATGAGGGTATGTGTGTATACATATATACACACATGTATATATTCACATACATGTATACATACACACAAAAACACCATACACACACACAAATACACACACACACACAAACACACACACATATACACTCAGACACACATTTGACACCCTGGCTTGAAAAATGTGTGGGAGTTTTCTGAAAACAATCAGAGTAGCAAACAGTTCTATCCCTTCAGGGAAAAACTGGTAGTAGTGATGAGGTTTGACGGGAGTATCAGGAAGCCCTCAAGGACTGCAGTACAGAAGAGGGTCATGTGGAATGAATTCATGGACTCAAGCATTCTTCAAGTCAGTTAGCATAGGTTTATTATGCTATTACAGTGGGCAGAGATCCTTAGGGAACTTGCAACTTAACAGGAATGATGCTAAAGCATATGTAGGAAAAGTAGTGGTTTAAGTGCCAGATATACTAATGAGGTAATAACCTACAACCTTGGTCACAGGCATCATTTACTACTGGAAATCAGGGGAAGGGGTTTCTCAGGGGTATATTTTTGGTCTGTTATGTCTATAGCAAGATAGCTCTGAGAGTTGATGATTATAGTTTGACCTCTCGATTGGATATGATAACTTTGAGAATCAATGCATGATAATACTGGGGTTACAAGATAGTCCTGTTTTTAAAATAGAATTTCTCCAGAGGTTAGTTTGTTCTTGTGATGGGGAAAGATAGTTTATTTTGCTGGGGACCCACTTATGAGTAATTGTGGGGAAAGGTAGTTTGTCTTATTGGGGGCCACTCATGAGTTATTGCTAGGCATAATGTCTTTGGGGAGAAAACTGTCAGGGAAGAAAACTGTCAGGGATAGTGTTTTGAGGCTAGGGAGAAAAGTGATCTTGGAATTGGGGCCCAAGCACAAGCACTCAGGCACCCCATCAGTAGTAACAAGTGTTTTCAAAAGACTCTGCCAAACTCGTATTCACGTTGCTTTCAAACAATTGGTTGATTAAAACCTGTCAAGTAATTTTAAAATGATGTGACTTAGCCATATGCATACATTTGAATAAATCGGTACACATTTTAAAAAAAGAATCAAGGTAGGAGAATGGAGGGAAGTTGTCCTGTGTAATTTTTTTAGAAGCCTGATGAGAATGGATCAAGTTGAGCATATTCAGAAATAACAAAAGAAGAAGCCAAATCCTTTTTTTGAGGTAAAATGATATCCCACAGGCCCTTGGGAGTAAACATCTCCTCCTTATTCCATTCTCCACCCCTCATTCACTCACTGTTATCTCTCTGACCTTTTAAAATTCACTAGTGGGGGTGGAGCCAAGGTGGAGGAGTAAAGGCAGAGACTTGTTTGAGCTCTTCCCAAACCTTTCCAAACACCTGTAAAAAATGACTCCAAACAAATTCTAGAGCCACAGAACCCACAAAATGACAGAGTGAAGCAAATATCCAGCCCAAGACAACCTGGAAGGTCTATAGGAAACATCTATCACACCAGACTGGGAAAGGAGCACAGTCCAGAGTGAGCTGCACTAGCACAGATGGGGCTGGAGGGGATTGAATTACTGGCAGATGGGGAAGCGTCCAGACTTCTCAACCCACAAATACCACAGACAAATTAAAAGGTCAGTGGAAAAACTCTGTGGGACCTGGGTGAGAGCACAGTCTCACCCCAGCCCTGGGGTGATAGAGGTGGTGGCAGCAGTGTGGCAGTGGCTGCTTGCTTCCAGAATTCCAGGCCCACAGATTTGGGGGAATCAAGCAGCTGATCAGAGGGTGATTGCAGGGATTTCTTTGCTGGCACTGAGGCAGAATTATCTTGCTTTGCCCTGCTTGGATCTGCATCATAGTCCTGGGGTGAGGAGGAGCACTGGTGTGGTAGAGCTTCTGGCAGTTTGGAGGGGGAATCCTCCTCACAGTTCCAGGGCAGAAAATAGTGCTTGAGGTCACTCATAGACCAGAGCACAGGTCAGGAGAGGAATAAACACCTCTCCTTGGATTATATCACCTTGGAATAACTTAGTCTTTCACATCATGACTATTATGAATGTGTTTTGCATAGCTACACATGTATAACATATATTGAATTGCTTGCCTTCTCAATGAGGATGGGTGGGGAGGGAAGAAGGGAGAGAATTTGAAACTCAAAGTTTTAAAAACAAATGTTAAAAATTATTTTTACATGCAACTGGGAAATAAGATATACAGGAAATGGGGTATAGAAATTTATCTTGCCTTATAAGAAAGTAAGGGGGAAGGCAATAAGGGAGGGTGATAGAAGAGAGGGCAGACTGGGGGAAGGGATAATCAGAATCCATGCCATCTTGGGGTGGGGGAGGGGAGAGATGAGGAGAAAATTTGGAACTCAAAATCTTATGGAAATGAATGTTGAAAACTAAAAATAAATTAATTAATAAATTAAAATACAATTAAATAAAATTCATGAGTTTGCTTATCTAGTCATTTATTATCTCTAATTGGATCCAATAAGCATTTATTAGGTGTCTGCTTAATAGGTTAGGAAAACAAAGAGAAAATGAAAAGGCAGCTTCTGCCCTCATGGAGCTTATTATGGAGATCCCACTTTTAATTAGCTAAACATGCATACAATCATTTGAGTAGAGAGACCTAGCACCAAGGGTATCTGGGAAGGCTTCCTGTGGGAGATGGCTCATGAGTCGAGGCCTCTTCCTAACCACTGGTGGTGTGGTTAGCCCAGCACCTGGGCTAGGATGTGAGCTCCTGCTTCTCAGGTCTTACCTGCCCCCACTAGTGATTCAGGCTGGCCAGTTTAGCTAAAAAGAGAAGCAAAAAAATCTGGGTCAGACTCTAGGGAAGCAGAGAGATCTGCACTTGTCCTGTGACCAGAGGGCCTTGTGACTTCCAGTTACAAAAGCAGGTTTGAAGAAGTTCCCTTATGACCAAATCTGTCTTCCCTTTTCCCCTCCTCCACCCTCATCAACTGTTGCATTGGGGAAAGGCAAGAGACATTGAGTTCAGGGTTTCGTTATCTGTGAGTCTGGGGGCTACACTATCCTTTATTGTCTAGCCTCACACAAAGCAACCAGCACACAGGCCCTAATGCTAGTTCTGGGCTCTTTGTGAATCCTTCCAACTCCCAGACCCCAGCTCTGACCCTGACACTGGTGCGGATGCCAGGAGGGGGATGGGGCACAAAGAGCCTGCGCTGAGCTAAGAACGACATTGGCAATCTCCCCTCCTGTGTGTAGTGTGAGTCTCTGCCCAGGTGTTCAAACCAGGGGCAGGAGCCCAGGTGAGAGGCACATGTTCAGTGTGGAGATTGGGAATCTCTGAGTGGAATCCAATTTAGGGCTTTTGCTTTCCTTTTTGCCTGAGGCTGGGCCAGTCCAGCATGGACTTAGGGATGTCGATGAGAAAGGAGCCAGGGCCTGAGAGAAAGGTAGATTCTGGGACTCTGGAGCAATAACAAAAGCGAGAGTCCTTCACCCTGGTATACTCTCTAGAGTCCACAAGGCATTTTCATAAACACTAGAGTTGATCTTCACTACACCTCAGTGAGTCACAGAGGGCACGAATGCTGGCAAGTCACCTGCCTTGGATCACATGAGTCTTAAAGGTAGGGGTAGATGAGGTCCCAGGTCTCTTGTTCCCTGCCTACTTCTGGGAATTATTACATGAGTAATATGGAGATAATAATATGGGCAGAATATAATATGGTAGTGAAGTAGCACAGTATTTAGAGTGCCAGGCCTAGTGTCAGTAAGTTCAAGCTGGCCTCAGACACTCACTAACTGTGTGACCCTGGACAAGTCACTTAATCCTCTTTGCCTCAGTTTCCTCATCTGTAAAATGAGCTGGAGAAGGAAATGACAAGTCACTCCTGCATCCTTGCCAAGAAAACCCCAAATAGGTTCACAAAAAGTCAGACACATCTGAGAAACAACTGAACAATCACAGTATGGGGATGGCACCCAGAGTCCTGTGGAAATGTGAGGGACCTGGAAGTCTGAAAAGTCCATAGGGTCTTTTGAGGTGCAAGGGCTGCCATGAACAAGGGAGCGATAATTTCACAATTTATTTTGATTCTCCATTTTAATATTCATGTAGACGATCACTTCTTAAATTAAAAGACCAAAACATATGTGTGACCATGAAAGAAAAAATGGGGACAATGGACCCAAACAACAGAATCAGACCCCATTGCCCTAAGAGTCCTCCCAGCAAAGCTTCCCTCTGACCAGAATGCAATTTCCACTGAAGCCAGCACTGTCTGCCAAGGGAGGGCCCAAGGCCAAAGCCACTCCTAAACTCTCCACACATAACACAGGCCCTCAGTTGGAAACATGTGGGTGTTGGAAGAACCCAGGGATACCAATTTGTCACTGGAATTTGTTTAGGCAAGGAGTCCAACTTGTCTAGAGGCTTGTGCTTCTCAGAGCCAGGGGAAAGGTCCACCACATATGTTCCAAGGCCAAGCCTGGCCTCATTCCGTGATTGAGACACTCAATTTAAAGGCCCAGCCCCACATTTTGGCATTGTTTCTGGCTCTGAACTGGTCAAAGCAAATCTCCTAATCCAAGGGGGACACACCTCAAAAGCAAACTCACCAGCACCCCATGTGAGCGTAAGGACAGTGGGGTTTGCCCTGGATACAGTACTAGGATGAGCAGATTTCTGGGTGTAAGCCCAGAGGACAGTGTGGAAGCAGCTGATCAAAGGTCTGTCACAGCCTACACTGTGAAATTCCCCCTTTTAACATGAAGAAAATTCAGGAGCAGGTTCTCTCTGCCCTCAACATCACTGAGAACAAGGATTTGTAAAGAATCATCTGAGGTCCCACTGAAGAGGCCCATCCTCACAGAAGAGAGTGGCCCATTCTCGCTGAGGCTGCTCCTCCTGGGAAGAGGAGACACAAGTGGTCACTTGGGGCAGGCTGAGGGGCCTCCCTCCTTACATCCCTCCTGCCTTCGGTCCCCCATGAGAAAGGACACAAAGGCTTGGCTCTCGCTTCACACGGTACCTTCCCTTGCTCTTGGACCAGACCTTTGGACGACTGTGTTCAGTTCTAGGTCTCACGGTTCAGGAAGGACATTGATAAGCTAAAAGGTGACCAGAAGGGAGCAGCCAGAGGGCGAAGGGGCCTCAAGGTCATGATGCCCTAGGTGGGGAGGTGGAAGGAACTGGGGAGGTTTAGCTAAGTCTTGGCCTTTATGGAGAACAGAAGTAGGAATGATGGGTAGAAGTGGCCAATTGGGCCAGAGGTCAGGAAAACAAATAAACAATCAAACAACTATCTCAGGATGTCCCAAAGTGGAAGATGCTGCTCTGGGAGGGTCTGGGTTTCCCCTCACTGGGGCAGCTGTGTGACCTTGGGCAGCCATTTACCTTGCTGGGGCCTCAGTTTCCTAATCTGTAAAAGGAGGGGGTTGGTGCCCTTGATAGGTTCTTGTGGAAGCTGGGCTGGACTAGGTGGCTTCTGGGGGCCTTTCTGACTCTGAAATTTTGTGACTCTGTCAGCCCTGTCCCCCTCTTTTGTTGTTCAGTCATTTTTCAGGCCTGTCTGACTTTTTGTGACCATCCCCATTTGGGGTTTTCTTGGCAAAAATCCTGGAGCAGTTTGCCATTTTCTTCTCCAGCTCATTTTACAAACATGGAAATTTAGGGAAACAGGGTTCAATGACTTGCCCAAAGTCACACAGCTAGTAAGTGTCTGAGACTGGATTTGAACTCAGGAAGACTCATCTTCCTGACTCCAGGCCAGTCATTCTATGTGCTCTTGCTGCCCTATCTCAGTGTAACACCTCAAATTTTGGCTCAACAAGATGCCGTCCAAGGAATCCCCAGGAAAGGGCAGGGGATCCCATGTTGGAGCTCCCTTGATGGGACTTGGACATGCCAATTCCTAGAGCATCCTATTAATGGATCATTACTGACCCTTCTTTCTCCTTTTGCTTTGACCTACCTGGTACAATAGGAAAGAACCCTGACTTTAAAGTCATAGAGACTGGTCATAAATGCTGCTCCTGGGCTTGTGATCTATGTGACCTTGGGCAAATCACTGACTTTCCCTCTGCCTCAGTTTCCTCATCTGTAAAATGAGAGGATTGGATTGAATGGCCTCTGGTGCTTCATGTCTCCTCTCTGTCTGTGGAGGCTGAGTTCCATCCTTCCTACTTCAGTGATGGATGCCCAACGATAACCTCTGCAATGAACCTCCCTTCATTTGACCCCACCCCCCCATGCCACAACCCCTGGGTGCTTCATTTTAGATCGTAAGTCTTCCCTTCTATGAATTAACACTTCAAAATAATAAAACTTGGGCTTCAGGCATTAATGGCTGACCCAAAAGTACATGAAACTGCCTTTAAAACATGAAAAAAGGCTCAGAGTAAATTATATTTGCTCACAAGTAACCTGAATGCCTTTTTAGATATGCATTTGTCACCCCACAAATATTTGGAGTTTTGAAAAGTAATTGATGGAGTGACTCAGTGAATGTAACAGTAAGACGCTCTCTTCAAAGGTCCAGGAAAGTCGTCTTTACTTAAGTAGGAAATGACAAACTAGAGAATGAATTTTACATTTCAAAGGTATTAGTGTTTGTTTTAAAGATCATGGGCTTTATTACTAGAGTCCCAGCTTCTGGGAATAAGAAAGTGATACTGGTCTGCTCCAGTCAAAGCATATCTGCACAATTGGGTTCAGTTGTGGGCACCATAATGTAGGTAGGACATGGGGGAACTGGAGAGTATCTGGTGTGAGCAGAGAGGTGAAGGGCATTGAGTCCATGCCTATAACAATGAGTGGAAGGAACAGGAGATGGCTGGCCTAGAGAAGAGAAAACTCAGTGGGGATGTGAGAAGTGTCTTCTGGCACTTGAAGCAGGTTTAGAATTGCTGTGTGACCAGGGGTAAAGGGTGGGTATTGCAAAGGGGCAGATGTATGGCCAATGTCAAGGAAAGCTGTCCCCAAACAGAAACGGCTGCCTTGGGAAGAGGTAGGATGCCCATCTTTGGAGGTCTCCCAGCAAAGACTGGAAGCTGGGACCATTTACAGAGTATGTCGTACAGGAGATTTATTTTTTCCGGTATGGGTTGGATTAGATGGCCACTGAGCTCCCTTCCAAATTCTGAAATACCTTGATTTGTGCAACTGAAATGCTGCAAAGGGGCTTATTTAGGGGTAAAGGTGCTTCTTCTGGGAGAGAATTTTAACTTAATTCATTGGACACCGAGAGAGTAAAGACAGCTGCTTCCCAAGGTTATGCATTTCTCAAGTGCACATTTTGTAAATTATTAGGTAAAGTGTTAGCTCCTAGAAAACAGTAAGTATTTTGTTTTTCTCCCATATAGTGGGCACTTAAATGCCTGTTAAAAGAAACCTTACATGAAGACTTCCCTTCCTCCATTTTGTGAACTGTGAAGAATTAGTGTGGATGTACTAATGGGTGGTGTCAGTGGACTTTCTCAGACTCCCTGGGTGGTGGTTCTGAGCCAGAGAAATGAGAAGTACCCCAAAGGGAGGCTGGGTCCTCTATGTTTACAAGCCCCTGACCCAAGGGCTAGCTAGCCGCTGGTAACTAAGATGAGATCCCTGCCTTCTTGGAGTTTATAATCTACAACAATGACAGAAAGAGGCAGAGAAAAAACTGCATAAAGGAAATATATTGAGATGAAAGATGGATCATTTTCCCATGGAAGGTGATATGGTTACTAGTGTCTAATGCTAGCTTGCCTTGAGAGAAAGAACATTTATCTTAGAAGACTAGGACTTGCCAGTGTGGATAGAGTGCCCACCCTGGGCACTCAGGAAGACCTGCGTTCAAATCCAGCCTCAGATACTTCCTAGCTGTGTGACCCTAGGCAAGTCACTTCACCCTGTTTGCCTCAGTTTCTTCATCTGTAAAATGAGCTGGAGAAGTAAATAGCAAACCACTCCAATATCTTTGCCAAGAAAATCTCAAATGAGGTCACAAAGAGTCAGACATGACTAATTGACAAAACAACAAGAAACAACAAGAAAAGAAACAAAGTGAAGGGATCAAATAACCCCTGTGGGGCAGGGACCCTTTCATTGTTGCTGTTCCCCAGCACCTGTTGCCCTGTACTAGACATTTAATGAAAAATGTGTCCATTGATTGGTCAGTCTGAAGAGATGAAAGAGAATATAGATGTGTCAAAGGCTGGAGAATAGAAAAGTATCTCCCAGAGAAGAAAGAAGGACCCTTGAACTCATGGTTGTTGTCCTTCTTTCTCAAAGAGGACCAAAATGACATCACTATGCTAGAGTCAAGTTTCAATGTGTCTGACTGTGCTCATCAGGCCAATACAAGCTTGGAATGCTTTACCACATGTCAGGCACAAATAGTCAGTGTGAACATTTGGGGTGGACTCTCTAAATTTGCACCTCCTGCATTTCCTTTGAGCTATTTCAATTCTTCTTTGGTCATAGAACACAGCACATTCTCTGATGTGGGAATGCCATGCTGGTTGGTCTTGTGCCAGTGTCTCCCATGTCACACAATCAGTTCCAAAGTTCTTAAGAGAGATCTTGAGAGTGTCCTTGTATTGCTTCTTCTGACCTCCATGTGAGTGCTTATCCTGTGTGAGTTCTCCATCAAACAGTCTTTTTGACATGCATACATTTTGCATTCGAACAATGGTCAGCCCATCAAAGTTATGCTCTCTGAAACAGAATTTGAATGCTTGGCAGTTTAGTTTGAGAAAGGACCTCAGAGTCTGGTACCTTATCCTGCCAGGTGATCTTCAGAATCTTCCTAAGACAATTAAAATGGAAGCCATTCAGTTTCCTGGCATGGTGCTATTATACTGTCCAGGTCTCACAGACATATAACAATGAGGTTGGCGCAATGGCTCTGCAGACCTTCAGTTTGGTAGTCAGTCTAATACCTCTTCTCTCCAATAGTTTCCTTTGGAGCTTCCCAAACACTGAGCTAGCTCTAGCAATGCATGTGTCAACCCCATTATCAGTGTGTACATCACTGAAAGTATACTACCAAGGTAAGTGAACTTATCCACAGCATTCAAAGCTTCTCCATTTGCTGTAACTGATGGTTCCATGTATAGATGGTGTGGCGGTGGCTGATGGAGCACCTGTGTTTTCTTGGTGTTAATTGTTAGGCCAGAATTAGCACAAGCAGCAGAGAATTGATCCATACTTCATTGCATCTCAACTTTAGAGGCTGCATTGAGTGCACAATCATCTGCAAACAGAAAATCATGCACCAACCCTCCCTCCACTTTGGTCTTGGCTTGTAGCCTTTTAAAGTTGAAGATTTTACCATCAGTGCAGTAGCTGATCTTGATGCCATGTTCATCCTCATTGAAAGCATTTGATAACATGGCTGAAAACATGCTAAAAAGCATGGGAGCAAGCCCACAGCCTTGTTTCATTCTTTTGGTGACTTGGAAAGCACAAGAGCATTGCCCATCATCCAGAACATGGGCAAGCATTCAATGCTGATGAACTTCTCCAGGCAACCAAATTTTGACATAATTTTCTATAAGCCCTCATGAATAACAGTATCAAAAGCCTCGGTCAGATCTACAAATGTTGTGTACAGACTTCTGTTCTGCTCCTAGCATTTCTCCTAGAGTTGTTGGGAAGCAAACACCATCTTGACCATTCCTTGGCCCTTTCTGAAGCCACACTGGCTTTCAGGTGGATTATCATCTTCCAGGTGAAGAATCAGCCTATTAAAGAGGATGGTAGCAAGAATCCTATCACAATAACTAAGAGAGAGACTCCCCTGTGATTATCACAGGACAATCAATTTCCTTTACCTTTGTAGAGATGGACAATG
Organism: Trichosurus vulpecula; assembly: GCF_011100635.1. Lineage (NCBI taxonomy): Eukaryota > Metazoa > Chordata > Mammalia > Diprotodontia > Phalangeridae > Trichosurus > Trichosurus vulpecula. The sequence goes on from NC_050574.1 coordinate 29,966,899, forward strand.
GAGGCATCCTTGAACTCCTGGGGGATAATCTCCTATTGCTATATAACGTGGGAAATTTCAGTCAGCTTTTATATGAGCAATGAACCCCCTACCTTGTAAATCTCAGCTGGAATAGAATCAGCACCAGGTGCTTTGCCACACAAAAGGAGCCTAATGGCATTTGGAACCTCTTCTTCAGTTGGAGCTTCAGCTAGGGAGGGACTGACTTCAACCTGAGGTAATGTCAATGGAGACAAGGAAAAGTCTGCTTTCATAGTCCAGGGACTTAGATGGTGGACCAGCTAACTCACACAAAGTTATTAAGAGACTGGGCAGCTTGCCAGTTTACAGAAGAGCCCCAGAGAACAGAGAGGGCACTATAAGGACTATTTATCGCAACCATCTTGTGTCCATAAGAGAGGTAGTTCGACTTTCCAATGACCAGGTGGAGAGAGCTGATGGACACTCAGCTGGGAAAAGGCCGAGAATAAGAGACCAGCAAAGGCTTTGTGACCCAGAGAGGGGCACTGAAAGTGATGAAGACAGTAGAGGAAACTCTGTGTGTTATTACAGGTGTGTGGGACAGTAATTCCCCCAAAATGAAATAACAATCAAACATCTCTCAAGGTAAAGACAGAGGCTTTATTTGCAAGTCTCATGAGAGAACTGAGCATCACCTACTCCAGGGTGGAATGGGGTAGGGAGGCCAGTTATAGAGAGCAGACAGGCAGTTTATTTAACCCTTGAAGACAATTCTAAAAAATGCCCCTAAAAACCCCCTTATAAAACAATTCTAAGAAAAACCCCAAAGTCTGGACATCTATCCCCATTGGTGGGGATAATTGGCCTCACATTCTTGAAACAAGGAAAGATCCTTAATCTAACACCTTAACCCCAAACTAAAATCAGCAGTTACAGACATGATACAGGATGTGGTTATGTGTGGTATATGTGCAAGTTTAAGTGGGGAGGGGGAGGGTTAACTTTAAACTTTATGATACAGCTCAGGCTTTATGGAGGCTAAAATATTAAGTATCCTTTTCCTTAAATGAGAGACTTTCAGCCATTCCACTCACAGGGCTGGAGAATTAAACCTGGAGTCAGCTCCTTTCATGCCCCAAACTGCTACAGAAACTTATAGTGTATAGATGCAACCCACAGAGCTGGAACAGACTGACAGTTAAGTTGGACTGGTTGCCAGCCCAGGAGTAGACATGGGTCTAGAATGGTTCTGAGGGTCAGCCCACACCAACTCCTAGGGCTGATACAGGAGCAGAGAGGTCAGTCAATTACAGGAGAACTAGGAAACTTAGAGTAGTCATTAGACAAAGTTATGAAATTATGAAGGCTTAGTTCTACCTGTCTCTAGGTGAGAATGTGAAGTATTCCCATGTGAAAAGTACCTGGCGTGTAATGACATGTGTTTATTGCTGTATGTGTAAATGACTATGTGTTGGGAATAGTTTTTGTTTGCTACTGTGTTCACCTGATTATGTTTTGTGCTATATGCATGCCAAGGCAATGTTTGTTAATTGTTGTACAGGCTGGTGCTCATGGTGCAGCTGTGAACTCTGTAGGGGCCTATTGACATTGGTGCAGCGGTTTGAGTTTGTTGATCGCCTGTAGCTTTTGACAGATTGCTTGAGATATGGGGAGATGTATGTGTGTGTCTGTGTAGATGTGTGTGTGTGCATGTATGTGAATAGGTATAGACACACATATATCTGTATATGTACTTTGTATGTGTATATGTATATGTAGGCATGCATATATTTCTGTATCTACCTCCGTCTCTATCTCTATGTGAAAGAAATTCAGTCCCTGCCTCCAAGGAGCATGGTGCTCTTTGGAGTGGAAGCCAAGAAAAGCCACTGATGAATAATGAAGAGTTACCGTCATCTGGGTTTCCATCTGGTCAGAGTCTCCGCAGCTCCCCTTCTCCTGCCCCTCCCCCTCCTCCTCACCCCAGCCCCCATGCTGGATCTGGCAAGACCTCTTGTCTTTGTACACCTCCTCCTTGTTATTGTTGTTCAGTCCTGTCTGACTTCTTCGTGACCCCATTTGGGGTTTTCTTGCCGAAGACACTGGACGGGTTTGCCATTTCCTTCTCCAGCTCATTTTACAGATGGCGAAATTGAGGCCAACAGGGGTAAGTGACTTGTCAAGGGTTACACAGCTAGTGGGTGTCTGAGGCTGAATTTGAACGCCAGTCTCCTGGCTCCAGGTCTGGCTCTCTAACTACTTCACCACCTCCTTCCCTTGCCTACATCCTCTCCTCTAGCCTCCCCAGGGCTGAAGATGTGGGCACGTTTTGAAGTTTCTGCTTTACAAAGTCATTCTTACTGTGTGCACATTTATTGGCTGTGGCCCCAACCTGACCTGAGAAGAGGTTTTCGTTTCTGGGAACTCTTTGTTTTGCCCCGCCTACTCATTTGCCTAGCATTTACTATTTATTTTCAGCGAAGACAGGGAATACGTTTTCTCTGGAGCTGGAGACGGCCAGACGGAGATACGTATAGATGGTGAACAGAGGCATCTTTCTGGTAGGAATCTGGGTCTGGGGGCAACTGGACAGGGAATGCCTGCCTTCTGTCCCCCTGCCCCTCCCCCTCCTCCCTCTCCCACGCCCCCCCCCCCCACTAAAGGAGAGGGAGGAGGGACAGTGTAGCCTCGACTCCCGAAGGCGGGGGGCTATTCAGAGGAATATACAGAGCCAGCAGGGGAGCCTTTCGCCGTTTTCCTCCCTAATTCCTGTTCTGACTCTCTTCCCAGCTCATTCCCTTACCCAGTCTTTCCCTTCCATTCCCCTCTTCCTAATTCCCAGACACCCCGTGCCCCCTTCCCTCATTTCTTCCTCTCCAGTCCCTTTCATCCTCTCCATGCCCCTAGACTGGCCACAAAAGGATCCAAATTGCAGATTCCTCCCTCTTGAATTTAATGATGGGGAGGCTGAGAAAACTAGAGAGACTGTGGAGGAAATTAGAAACCCACCTAAGGAGAGTTAGATACTGTGTGGCAGAGAGAGATAGGAATTGATGTCTGAGTCTAGGGAGGCCAACCTCTTCCTGCAGTTGCTGGTAAGGCATTTTTCAGTCATTTTTCAGACATGTCCAACTCTCCACGACACCATCTGGGGTTCTCTTGGCAGAGATACTTGAACAATTTGCCATTTCCTTCTCCAGCTCATTTTACAGATGAGGAAACTGAGGCCCAGAAAAGCTAAGTAAATTGTTTCAGGTCCCTCAAGCAGTAAAAGCAAAAGAGATAGAATGTGGCTCCAAGGGATGGTTATCTCTTACAATCCCCTAGCCATCTCCCTGCTGCATTATCTCTCCCTCCCCCTTTTTCACATTCTTTCCTTTTTAGAGTTTGTTACAAGGTCTGAGTCATCAGGTACAGAAATAGATGTGGAAGTGAAGATAAACTAAAAATGTGGGCATAGGGATTGGCACTGCACTTGAGAGTTCACTGGTACAGGGGGCTCTCCCAGAAGACAGAAATCCCTCTGTTGATGCAGGTGGGCACCTTCTCTACAATCTAGAACCCTAGAGAGCTCCCAAGGGCACTGAGAGGTTGGGAGATTTGTCCAGGGTCACACTGTCAGGATGCCTGTTAAACTGGCATGTTCTCCTCCCAGCATGCTGGGCAGAGAGCCAGGCTCAAAGTCAGGAAGACTCTGGTTCAATACTTGGGACACACTGCCCCGTGTATATGTGTATATATAGATATATAGATATAGATATATAGAGATAGAGATGGAGATAGATAGATAGATATAGATATATACACATGTATACGTATATATATATATGTGTGTGTGTGTGTATATGCATTATGTGTACATATAGAGAGAAGAGAGAGAGGGATACAGAGAGAGAAAGACAGAAATAGACAGAGAGACAGAGACAGGGACAGACACACAGAGAGACAGAGACAGAGAGAGGAATATAATGGGAAATGAAAATACTGTAAAAATAATCGAGGTCAATTATATTTATTCTATATTTGAACATATAAAAATGAGACATTAGGTTAAACAGATCCTTGGGTCACCAGGACAACTCCCCTTGTCTGAGTTCTCCACTTCACAAGCTGGGTTCTAGCCCCCTGGGACCCTGGTCACTGGTCAGCACCTATTCTTTGTCTCACCCATTTGGATTAGGCCACGCTGGAGGCCCCTGAGCCATAACAGAAAAAAAAGTGTCTTCTTTTAAGATAAAGGTCAATGAAAAATTCAGTAATAAAGCCAGATATGTATATGTGTCCTGGAGACAATTGTTTATCTAAAAAAAAATACGTAAACTAAGAAATGTAGTTTTCCCTTTTTTCCCTCTGTTTTTGTAATGTGTGTTTAGAGGTTAGTTTGGAGGTGGACCCTTTTCTCTTCTTATAGTGGTACCAAGAAACCAACTCCAGGCTCTGAGCTCTGGTCTGATGAAGGTGGCACAGTAGGCAGAGCCCTGGGCTCAGATTCCCCTTCCAGCCCTTACCCTCTGTGTGACAGTGGATCAGTCATTTCACCTCCCTGACCTCAATGTCCCCATCTGTAAAATAGGAGAGGTGCACTGGGGGATCTCAGAGGTTTCCTGTAATTCTGGAACTAGGATGCTACCTCCCATGAGGAAAGCCCCCTTTGGGGTCTGCTCCCTTTGGATTGTGAAGTAAGAGGGGCTGACTCTGATTCAGGCCCCAGCTTGTCTCACTTGCCTCTGCTGGACTTGGTCCCTGCAACTTCCTCTCCACACTGCCCTATACTTGTCAGCTAGAAGGAACCAGAGGCAGCACATGGTGCTTCAGGGCCTTGATTGACAGCACTGAGGTTCTCAGACATGGAACCAGGGCAGCAGGAAGAGCAGTGGTTTAGCAGGCAGAGGCCCCAGATGGAGAAGTCTGTCTCTGTTACTTCTTCTCTTCGGGACCTTGGACAGCTCACCTTACCTCCACCACCACCCCCAGCCCCCACCCCCCCACTTAGAGTGTGAGCCCCCTGAGAGCAGGGACCATCTTCGCCTTTCTTTCTATCCCCAGGCCTCATCCCAATGCCTGGCACTTTTGTTGTTGTTCAGTCATTTTCAGGAGTGTCCAACACTTCATGACCCCATTTGGATTTTCTTGGCAAAGACACAGGAGCGGTTTGCCATTTCCTTCTCCAGCTCATGTTACAGAAGAGGAAACTGAGGCAACCAGGGTTACGTGATTTGCCCAGGGTCACACAACTAGGGAGTATCTGAGACTGTCTTAGAATTCAGTTTTTCTTGACTCCAGGTCTGGCCTCTATTTACTGTGCCACCTAGATGCCTACCTGACACACAATAGGTGCTTAATTAATGCTTGTTGACTTTACCTCTCTGGGAATGAGCTTTCTTATCCCCAAAGTAAAAGGGTCAGATTAGAAATTAGGGGTTCTGGGGGGATGGGCAGGCAGGGATTCCTTTGGCAGTTCCATGAGGTCTATGAATCCTTGAAAAAAACATGTTTTTAAATGTATAAAAGAAAGAAGGAAACAAGCATTTATTAACTCCCTAGTATGAGCCAAGCATTGTGCTTTGAAGAGCTTTATCTCATTTCCTCTTCATTGCTGCCCTTAGGCCCCTTCTTTCTCTACCTCCAGACGTTATAACACCTATCATCAGTTTTAGGTGGAGCACATTTGATAGGCAGTTTGGCCAAAGGAGGCAAGGATTCCCCTTTAGAACCCTCTGACAGGGTATTCCGCTCCCTGGTACCCTCTCCCTGGTCTCTCTGGTTCTGATCTGAGAGCAGGGATCTAGACAAAGGTGCCAAATTGCTCCAGCAATCAGCATTTGCTGAATTCTATGTCCCACCTGCCTCTGAACACCATGAAGAAAACAGAGGAAATCACAGACATGCCCTGAGGGACTTGTGGCAGACAATCCTACAGCATCCCTTGGAGAGAGACAGAGTGGATGGAGAAGATCTGAATTTGAATCCTGCCTCACACATTTACCAGGTTAACCTTCCAGCCTTGGTTTCCCTACCTGTAAAACCTTCACAGATTTGTCATAACACTCAAATGAAAAGTGTGTAAAGCTCTCTGGAAACCTTGAAAGTGCTCTATTCAATGTGACTTAATCATGATTAAAATTACATCCTATCTGCACCATGCCCCTCTCTCCTATACTCACCCCGCCTTCTATTTGAGCCTTTCTAGGCTGGTGCTTTTTAAAGTTACAGACAGGTCAGACTCTCTTGGAGATTAAATCACAGCATCCCAGGTCTAGAGCTGGAATGGGTCTTTGAGGCCTTCAAGTCCAATCTCTTTATTTTACAGGTGAGGAAATGGAGACCAAGAAACGTTAAATGACTGTCCAGAGTAGCATGGTAAGTGCATGAGGCAGGGTTCTAACTGAAATCTTCTGACTCCCAGTTGTAACCAGAATGGCCTTTGTTTTCTTTGAATGACTCAGCTTACCTCATTGAGCCTCTGGATGCTGTGGCTTGCTCTTCCGGGGCAGGAAGCCCAGAGAGCATGTCAGGAAGCAGAAAACTTCCTGTGTGATGAGTCTACGCTAGGGGGAGGGGCCAAGTCAAGAACCAATCGGCCCTGGTCATTCAGGCGGTGTTTGATGATGTCAAAACGCTCTATAAGAGGGGAGAGGACAGCTTGAAGCTCTCTCTTTCCTTTTCCAGTTGGTGTGGGAGCAGCAGCAAGCAAGCGTGACTCTGGGCCAGCCCTTGCTCTCGGGCTGAGCCCAGATGTTGGTAACTATGAATTGTATTGGGTCTGTCTGTTGATATTTGTAACTTGTTTGTATTTTGGTTTTGAGGTTCGGGGTGCTGGTTTGTTTTTCCCCCGAACTAAATGAATGTTTTGAACCTCAGGGTGCTGGTTTTTTCCCCTGAAGTAAGTCAATGAATCTGTATTTGGTCTGTCTCTTGATGCTTGTCTGTATGCTCCCCTGAACTAACTGAATGCTAACTGAATGCTGGCGTTTTCCCCTGAGCTAAATGAATGTTGTCTGTATGCTAAGTGAATGCTGGATTAAAGTAAGCTGGTCAACCCCTTCACCATGCTTTCCTTGTTTAAGCAGATAAAAAGAACCTGTGCTTTCCCAGCAGCCTCCTGGGTCCCGGCAGCCCCCTGGGTGCCGGCTGTGGGGGAGGGATCTTACACCCCCACCGAAGCTACTAGCTGGGTTGTTAAAACACCAGTCCTGTGCTTTCTCTAGCACATTGTGCTGTCTTTCAATCACTTCATTGTACAGATGGGTAAACTGAGGCCCCAAGAGGGTAAGTGGCTAGCCCAAGGTCATTTAGACAGTGAGCAACAAGGTCAGGATTAGAACCCAGTTTTCCTGACACCCTGGACCACAGTCTTTCCTTCGCCCTCATTGCTGTCTCCTTCTTTCCTTTCCCAAGATCTTCAGCATGTTTATAATGATTAAGCTCATCCGCTCCCAGGAGGCGCTGGAATGTATGATGGGAGAGTATGAGGTAGATGAAAAGTGCTGCTACCCTTGCGATCCAGGTAAGTCAAAGAGTTTTTTCTCTAGAACAGATCACTCTCTTAATCTGGTAAATGTCTGCCTCTTCCAGTCTCCCTTTCTTCATCTATCCATTTGAATTCCAGAACCATAGAATCTCAGATCTTAGAGGGACCAGGGAACATCTAGCCCAATCTCTTTCCCAACATATGAACTTCTTGAACAATACTTGTTGTAGGACAGGACAAGTTTACTTTAATTCAGCATACAAATACCACTCACTTAGTTCAGGGGAAAAAGCCAGCACCCTGAACTTCGGAGCAAATATAAACAAATTACAAACATTGACAGACAGGCCAAATACAATTCATGGTTACCAACATCTAGGTTCAGCCTGGGAGCTCATAACAAGGGCTGGCCCAGAGTCACGAGCACCACAACGTCTGTGGGTAAGAGCTCTGAAAAAGAGAAAGGCAACCTCTGGTTTTGTATCTTTTTCAGGGTCGGGGTGAGTCACACATGTGACTCACCCACATGGCCTAAAATAGTCACAAAAAGGTGACTTAAACCCATGTGGTCTAAAAGCCTCTGATGTCCCAAACATGTCACTCAAATTCATGTGTAAACTAGACCCTCCCCTGAGGCAAGGAGATCACCAACATCTCTCAATCTAACCAAGGAAACAAAGGCCAAACTCTTCAAGGGCACTGGGTTGAACTGAGTGTTAAGAGCCCATTTTGTTTACCAACACACCAATCAATAGTGATTTAGACCATTTTTTTTTTCATATGGGTATGGATAACTTTGATTATGTCATCTGAAAACTGATTGTTCATGTCTTTTAATCATTTATCACTTGGGTAATGACTCCTATTTTTATAAATTTGACTCGGTTATCAATAGATTAAAGAAATGAGGCCTCTATTAGAGAAACTTATTTCAAAAAAATTTTCAGAGTTATTATTGCTAATTGCATTTTCCTCCATTCACCCCCCTCTATTTATTCTATTCTCTCTCCTTTTATCCTGTCCCTCCTTAAAAGTTTTGCTTCCGACCACCCCCTTCCCCAATCTACTCTGCCTTCTGTTGGCACCCCCTTCTCTATTTCCCATCCTGTCTTTCTTTTCTGTAGGGTAAGATATGTTTCTGGACCCAATTAAGTGTGTATGTTCTCCCCAATTTGAGCCAATTCTCATGAAGGGGAATGGCTTCTGCAGGCAGGTGTTTTGGGCCTTGTTCTTTTTTTTACGTTAAATAGTATTTTATTTTTTTCCAACTACATGTAAAGATAGTTTTCAACATTCAATTTGAGTTCCAAATTTTTCTTCCTCCTTCCTACCCCTCCCCAAGATAGCAAGGAATCTGATATAGGTTATACCTCTACAATCATATTATACATTTTTCCACATTAGTCATGTTGTGAAAGAAGAATCAGAACAAAAGAGAAAAACTATGAGAAAGAAAACAAACAAACAAACAAAAAGAGACAGTAGTCTGCTTTGATTTGCATTTAGACTCCATAGTTCTTTCTCTGGAGATGGATAGCTTTTTCCATCATGAGTCTTTTGGAATTGTCTTGGATCATTGTATTGCTGAGAAGAGCTGAGTCTATCATAGCTGATCATCTCACAATGCAGTTGATTCTTTGTACAATGTTTTCCTGGTTCTGCTCACTTCACTCAGCCTCAGTTCATGTAAGTCCAGGTTTTTTTCTGAAATCTGCCTGCTCATCATTTCAGTTTTTTAAAAATATATATATATATATATTTATTTTTGTTTTTCAACATTCAATTCCACGAAATTTTGAGTTCCAAATTTTCTCCCCAACTCTCACCTCCCCTCATCTCAAGATAGTATTCATTCTGATTTTCCCTTTCCCCAATCTGATCTTCCTTCTCTCACCACCCTCCTTCTCTTATACCCTTCCCCTTCTATTTTCCTGTAGGGCAAGTTAGATTTCTATATCCCATTACCTGTATATCTTATTTCCTATGTGCTTGTAAAAACAATTTTAACATTCATTTTTGAAACTGTGAGTTCCAAATTCTCTCCCTCCCTTCCTCCTTACCCACCCTCATTGAGAAGGCAAGAAATTTGATATATATATATCAAATATATACGCGCACGCACACACACACACACGTGTAGTCATGCAAAACACTTCTGTAATAATCATGTTGTGAAAGACTAACTATATTCTCCTCAATCCTATCTCACCATTTATTCTATTCTGCCTTTCAACCCTGTCCCTCCCCAAAAGTTTTTGCTTCTGACTACACCCCTCCCCCAATCTGCCCTTCCTGCCCTACATATACACACATACAAACATATATGTACAGAGGGCACAGGGTGAGTTGAGTATGAAGGGATGACATCTAAAAAATAAAGATAAGTAGTGAGAGAGGAATGTACTGGGAGAGGGAGGAAGGGAGAGGAGAATGGGGCAAATTATCTCACATAAAAGAGTCAAGGAAAAGCTATTTTCTTCAATAATTTTTGGGTCTCCTTTAGCAAGTCGTTGACTTGTTTTTCATTACTTTGTTGTATCACTCTTATTTCTCTTACCAATTTTTCCTCTACTTCTGTAACTTGCTTTTCCAAATCCTTTTTGAGTTCTTCCATGGCCTGAGACCAATTCATATTTTTCTTGGAGGCTTTTGATGTAGGAACTTTGACTTTGTTGATTTCTTCTGACTGTATGTTTTGATCTTGTCACCAAAAAAAATTCTATAGTCTCAGTCTTTTTACACTGCTTGCTCATCTTCCCAGCCAATTACTTGACTTTTGAGCTTTTGTCAGGGTATGACTGCTTCCAGAGTGGAGAGTGCTTTGTCCCAAGCTTCAGGGTTTTCCGCTGCTGTTTTCAGAGCTACTTCTGTTCTGAGGTGGTATGATGCTCCTCTCTAGAGAATGCTCTGGTCTGGCTCCTTTCTGCCATGTAACTACAAGGAGGACTCCCTCTCCACAGTCACCACAAGCTCTGCCACACTAGTGCTCCTCCTCCCTGAAGCACCAACAACCAGGACTGCGACCCAGATCCAAGCAGGGGAAAGCAAGAGAACCCTGAGATCCCTGCACTCCTGGTCTGATCTGCTGCTTGATTCCTCCCACTGTGTGTACCAGGGGCTCCAGAAGCAGCTCCTGGAGCTTCCTGCCACTGCTGCCCACCACCCCAGGGCTGGGGCTGGACCACACACTTCTCTCACCCAGATCCAGCAGTTTTCCCATTGACCTGCTCTGCTGTCTTTGGTGTTTGTGGGTGAAGTCTGGTAACTACCACAGCTCAGTGATTCATGGCCCTAAAGCCTATTCCGCCTGACTCCCGGTCTGGTCTGTCCTAGCGCAGCCCACACTGGGCTGCACTCCATTCCCAGCATGGTGTGATAGACCCTTCCCAGTGACCATCTAGGCCATCTTGGACTGGAGACTTGTTTCCCTCTGTTATTTCATTGGTTCTGTATCTCTAGAATTTGTTTAGAGTTATTTTTTACAGGTATTTGGAGGGATTTGGAGTGAGCTTAAGCAAGTCCCTCTTTTCAAGTAGCCTCTTGGCTCCGCCCCAATTGTAGCCTCCTCTAGAATTTTCACAAGCATTTGGAGGGGTTTGGGGGAGAGCTCAAGCAAGTTCCTGCTTTTACTCTGCAATCTTGGCTCTGCCCCATACTTTGTTCTTAATGCTAACTCTTTGATATTGTTAGGTTACAGAGTTGATGGGCAATGCAGTATAATGACAGGCACCATGTGTATGCCTTGCGGTTCCGGGACATACACAGCAGAGCAGAGTGTCCTGAAGTGTCTCCAGTGTAAAGTCTGTGACTCTGGTAAGAAACTCTTCAGGGGCCTTGGGGTCACCTAGGATCCTGGATATAACCCAAGGCCCACCCTGTCCTGGGCTCTGACCTGAGTGCTCTTGTTTCCCTGGGATGGGGGAGCTGGGGCCAGAGAAAGTCATCAGTCTTGGACCTACCCAGACAAGATGGGGTGGGAGGGAAGTCGACAACCCAGACAGCAGGAGCTGGACCAGGTTAGGAGGAGAGGCAGTGAGAGAGCTGTGCTGGCAGATGGGTGACCTGGGCTCCTTTCCAGGCTTTTCCATATGACCTTGGTCAATCATGTCCATTCTTTGGATCTCAGTTTGTCTATCTAGAGCATGAGGGGCTTGGGCTAGTTTCTAAGGTTCTAAGGCACGTGAAACACAGGATCGTTTATTCACACTCTTTTACACATCCCTAGAACACAGACTATCCAAGCTAGAAAGGACCTCAGCATAGAGGACTTAAAATGCCTGGGATTCTAAAGGGGGGCAATCAGCAGAGCTGGTCCTCAGGAACTTGGGAAAGAGTCTGAGTTAGTCCCCAGAGCCCTACCAGGTTCCTAAATGCACCCGTTTACACCCTCCTAACCCCTAGCCACTGGATTAGAAGGGTGGTCTCCTGACCTGGTGTTTCCTCCTGATTGCCCAAAACCTCTCCCTTTAACCCGCAGCTAGGCTTGTCCTCCCCAGCTGTGCTCTGGAATTTCCAATTACCTCTCCAACCTTCTGCTCTTTTCTAATAATTCCCTTGCCCTCAGTTGCCTGACAGGCAGGAGTTACGCTGAGCAATTAATTCACATTAGATTGTGGATGACTGCTAATGTTACCCTTTTTAGGGCATTTAAAAAGTCGGTTCTTATTTACTTAAAGGAATGAATTTCTAAAGAGGAACTTTCACCCTCAGTGATAGGAGGATGGTTTTCAAAAACAAAGGATATGCCTTTCCCACGTACCCCTGAAGCCCAGCTGGATCGGGGCTATATCAGGCTGGAGAAGGGGGAGGGTATCCCTGTTGATGGGGGGATGGAAGAGAGGGGATGAATGCTGGGTGGTGGAGCTGGCCCTGCTGTCCACCTCATGTACTCTAGTATCCTAGAAATTGGACTTCTTTGTTTGAATAGGATATTTTGCATAACTAACAAATTCGTCTTAAGCATGTCAGATCTCTTGACCGTGTAAAGTACTGGGAACTCTCCTTGTTCTGTTACTCCCCCATTTCCACTTTTCTCCCCTCCCCGGGACTGTCCACCTGCCCCCTCAGGGTATCTCCGATCCCTAGCCCCTATGGAAGGGATCACAAGATAACAGATCCAGAGCTGGAAAGTACCACAGAGGTCATCTCATTCGGGGTCCCCGTTGTTTTCAGGCATGTGAGTAGTCGTTTTTACTCTTACTGTGACTAACAGTAATAATATTAGGAGAGAGAAGAAAAGAGAGAAAACCCTGATGGGATTCTGGGCACTGGGGGCAAAGCTAGGCGCAGCTCAATGGATAGTTTGATTGACGGCTGAGGCTTCTGCTGCCCAGTCAGACTCCAGGCAGATACCTGGACCCAGAGACAGGTGCTCTCTGGAGACTGAGGGCCAGTTATGAAGAGCAGAAGGCTGGCTTCAGAGCAGGGCTGGTCTTTTGCAGTCTCCCAGTTGGGGAGAGGAAAGGAAAGATAGATTTGTGAAAGTCTAGATAGAATGAACAGAAGATCTGAGACAAATGGAAGTCCTGATCTCATCCTGGCAAACTGTCTATGGGAAGCTGAGGGTAGGATTAAGAAGTCTGGTAACTGCCCCAGTGTATTAGGAGGGCAGAGTTTATAATCTCAAAGAGGATCATAAACATGTCTGAAAGGTTCGGAACCGCCGGATATAAGAAACTCTCAAAGTAGAAGGCAGAAGAATCAAAACATATATTTAGGCTCCACAGTAACCAACCCATGAACCAGCAACCCCATTTTGATATATTGATCAAAAGCTTCCAGGCCCAATAAGTACGCCTTGAAAGAGTAACCAGGAGGCTACAGAGAAGCATGATTGCGTAAAGCAAAATCATGCTTCCCCCTCTATGGTAAAAAGATTACCCACTGGCCTGAAGTCCTTGTTCAGCTTCCTCCTGTAGGTCAGCTCTGCCACTGGAAGCTCCTGCTTCAGCTGTGGCTGTGCCTGTGGCTATGGCTATAGCAGCCCCTGGCTCCAACGGGAGCTGCTTTTAACCATCCGGCTTCTGCGGGGGTGTAAGGTACGCTGGGGAAAGCACAGGTTCTTTCAATCTGCTTAAGCAAGGTGAAGGGGTTGACCAGGAAAGCACAGGTTCTTTCCATCAGCTTAAGCAAGGGAAGCAAGGTGAAGGGGCCAACAAGCTTACTCCAGTCCAACATACAAACAGCATTCAGTTCAGGGGAAAAAGCCAAACCAGTCAAGGGCACTTGCTGACCAAGCGCTAAGGAGCCCATTTTTGGTTGCCAACACACTTCTCCACCCCTTGTTATAGGATACATAATCTAATCAGCCATGTATCCTAGAACATACATTGTGATCCAATTACAAAGGAAACTAAAACATATTCATAATAAAGCAAAACATATCATTTGGTGACATTCCTAAACATTGGTTTACAATTCAAATGTGATCCACCCCTAGGTCCCAGCAAGATAATCTCTTCAATCAATCATCCCCAAAATAATTATTAATAATTCAAATGTCCACCCCTAGATCCTTGTATCCATTACATAGGATCAATAATATCATAATAATAAAACAACATAGCAAGGATAACACAAAATAAGTAAACATAGAACATTATCATCATTCCCACCCCCCTTGAATGATTGAGGCTCAAAATCTTGGAGTAAGGGGTGAAGGTCTCATTTTCCATAGCTTCTTCATGCTGAAATTGGATGTAGAGATGGCCCTGCCCCAAAAAAGTCCCATTCCAGAGGTCAGTTCTTTAACTAGCTGGCAGGAATTCCAAGAATGCTACGTGCTTAGGCAGTCACCGGAAAGTGCAGGGTGCTTAAGCCTAAAGGAAACAGAACTAGCAACAACGTTAGCCAAAACAAAGGACAAAAAGAGTAGACAAGTATGGGCTATTATCCTTCAAATAAAATCATCTCAAGTTTGGTTGAGATTTTAGTTATGCAAAGATCCAACATCAGAGCCAAACTCAGGTGGGAAATGTTTCTTTTCAAGAGGAACATAATGAGGAAGCCAAGAGGATCCCACCCTAGATAGAGACTAAGATTGTCCTCTCAGCCTTTCCCCAGATGTACAAGGAAACACAATGGGAAAACTAAACTAAGAGGATCCCATCCTAGGTAGAGACTAGGATTGTCCTCCCAGCCTTTCCCCAGATGTACAAGTTTTCATCCGTTAATCACACAAGGTCACCTTCACTCTGAGTGGCTTGTGGGCTTGCAGGAGCAGTTCTTATTTCCCTATTTCTCCTGTTATCAGGTCCTTTATCTCTATACATTCTATATAATTCATTGGTTGGAATTCCATCTATCATTTCAAAACCTACCCCTGCTCTCAATAGAGCAGTAAACATTTCTTTCCTTGTTACTCTCCTTTGGCGCCAAGTTTGCTGGTTATTCACCCTTCTCTCTCGAGGAGATCTATCCCTTCCCCAGTCACCTAAGTCATGTAACTGTAAAATCTTATTTATCACTGTTGTAAGATGGCTCCCTACTTCTCCAAGTAATAAATTCAAAATTAGTTGTTTATAAGCAGGGGGAGCTGTCCTAATTATTAAATTCCTATGAGGCAGTCCCATTGGATCATTGTAATATTTGTCTGCGGTTCCTATCATAATGGCAGTCTTCATCACCTCCTCCTTTAGTCTCATGATACAATCTCTAAGTGAATACCAGGGTCTGTGCTCAGTGGGCCACATAGAATCAGTAGCATATCTCTTATTGCATCCCACAGCGGCTAACGCCAACAGAGTAGTCCTGCTATCACCATCTCCTTGCTGATGATGTTCCCTAAAAGCTTGTTGAACTAGAGGATCATGGCTGATACCTATGAATCTCATACAGTCTGTCCTATCCACTGATATTCCACTGGCCCCTTGATCACTGAGTCTTAGTATCCAAGATATTAATGGTTCTCCTATTCTTTGGCTGAATCTACTCAAAATATCTGTGACCTCTTGCGGTGAGAAATCTTCCTGAATTTCCCTTGTAACTGAATCTTCACCTCGGGTTTCTGTCTTCCTCCTTTGTATGGGTCGAGCCCTTGTCTGATCATTTAACCATCTCCTATTCTCTGTGTGAGGGACATCCTGAACCCCAGTAGTGTTTTGTGCCTCAGCCCCTAACATTGTCTCATTGTCCCCCCACTCACTTCCTCTGCCACCATGGCTAGGACGAAGCAGGCAGTCAGGCTCTTTCTGGGCTGGGTTGAAATGCACTCTGGGCTTTTTTGGTCTCCTGTTGCTCTTAGCCACATTAATAGAAAAGTTCTCATTTGAGTCAGTTTGGTCTCCTGCTATCTGAGATTCCCCTTCTTGCTGTGGGGTAGGAGTGCCCCCATGTCTTTCACTTAATCTCAATCTTTCGTATACTAGCCGGTAGGCTGATAACACTATCCAGCTTTGCCTAGATAGTGATGCCCCTGACTGTATCCCAACTTCTTGTAAACACTTTTCCAAATCCCTAGGATCTCCTCTCCGTAGCCTTGGTTCCCAGTTTTCACAGGGTCCAGCTTTTTTAGCCAATTCTTTTGCTAGGGAGGAATAAAATGGATCCTCCCATCCTGGGATATTCATCTCTTCCTCTGAAATTGTTCTGCTTCTAAATAGAGATCCTATACCTAGCGATCCCATCCTCATCACCAAATGTATTAGAAGGGCAGAGTTTATAATCTCAAAGAGGATCATAAACATGTCTGAAAGGTTCGGAACCGCCAGATATAAGAAACTCTCAAAGTAGAAGGCAGAAGAATCAAAACATATATTTAGGCTCCACAGTAACCAACCCATGAACCAGCAACCCCATTTTGATATATTGATCAAAAGCTTCCAGGCCCAATAAGTACGCCTTGAAAGAGTAACCAGGAGGCTACAGAGAAGCATGATTGCGTAAAGCAAAATCATGTTTCCCCCTCTATGGTAAAAAGATTACCCACTGGCCTGAAGTCCTTGTTCAGCTTCCTCCCGTAGGTCAGCTCTGCCACTGGCAGCTCCTGCTTCAGCTGTGGCTGTGGCTGTGGCTGTGGCTGTGGCTATAGCAGCCTCTGGCTCCAACGGGAGCTGCTTTTAACCATCCGGCTTCTGCGGGGGTGTAAGGTACGCCGGGGAAAGCACAGGTTCTTTCAATCTGCTTAAGCAAGGTGAAGGGGTTGACCAGGAAAGCACAGGTTCTTTCCATCAGCTTAAGCAAGGGAAGCAAGGTGAAGGGGCCGACAAGCTTACTCCAGTCCAACATACAAACAGCATTCAGTTCAGGGGAAAAAGCCAAACCAGTCAAGGGCACTTGCTGACCAAGCGCTAAGGAGCCCATTTTTGGTTGCCAACACACCCAGCTCAGTCATTCAGGGTCCTGAGGCCTGCTCCACCCGGTCTACTCCTGGCCTGGTCTGTCCTGGGGACAGGAGAAGAAAATAATGTGCCTGTTATGCTTCCCAAGAAGAAATGAAGGGATCCCTTCCAACTTGTGGCAGCTAGGTGGCGCAGTGGATAGAACTCTGGACTAGGGAGTCAGAAAGACTTGGGTTTTAGTTCTGCCTGGTGCTTACTGGGTGACACTGGCAAATCATTTAACCCCTCAGCCTCGGTTTCTTCATCTGTGATACGGGAATAACAAAAACACCTCCCACAAGGGGCTATTTGGGAATCTTTGTTTAAAAAAAATCACAAACCTTTCAATGCTATGTTAGCTCTCCTTGCTTTGCAAATTAATTTTTTGTATCTGTGCATGTGTCATATTTCCCCAGCTAGTTTGTGAAATCTACAAAGGCAGGGACTATGGCTTATAGTTCCTTTGTAGTCCACCCCAGCCGGGGTGTAGGATAGGATGTATTAGGGAACTAGAGTGCGGACTAGGTGGTCACTAAGGGACTTTTCCTTTTGGCTCCAATATGGAGTCTATGAGGGATGTAGCTTTGGAGTAAGGGTGGTATTGGCATAGGGCAATGTTACCAGATATTATCTTTTTTTAAAAAATAAGAGCCTCTAGGAAAACTCGTGAGTACACAAAACCTGTCCTATTTAATCAACCTATTTCCTTCAGCTCTGACAGTGCTAAATGTTTGCTGGACGCAGGTCTGAAACAGACAT
The DNA here is from genome assembly GCF_011100635.1 of Trichosurus vulpecula. Taxonomy (NCBI): domain Eukaryota; kingdom Metazoa; phylum Chordata; class Mammalia; order Diprotodontia; family Phalangeridae; genus Trichosurus; species Trichosurus vulpecula. The sequence goes on from NC_050574.1 coordinate 29,984,407, forward strand.
GAAAAAGCCCAAGGAATTTGGCATCTGTGGGGGGAGGGTCAAGGAGAGGAGGAAGAGGAGGGTGTACTGTCAGCTCCTCCAGGTCATGAACAGTTAGCTAGCTGGGGGGAAGATGGACACTGGCTGCTGCCCTGGACTCCACAGCAGATGACTGGCATGCTCTCAAAGGGAAAAGGCAGCCTTGTCTGGAACTGAGGGACCCTTCTTGATGCCTCAATCTTAAACTTCCAGAGGTGGGAGAGAGAGAAGGAGAGAAAGACAGAGAGAGGGGATGTGAGAGAGAGAGAGAGAGAGAGAGAGAGAGAGAGAGAGCTCACATATGCTTAGGTAGTGGAGGGAGGAGGGGGCTGGCTGGACGAGGGAACAAGCCCATCATTAAGGCACAGGCCGCCCTTCTTCAGGGAGACCATCCATCTTCATATCACCAGACAGTGACATCTTGGAACACATAGCAGATAAGATTTAACCAGCTCAGTGCCAGGCAGTGCTGTGCCACTGGGAGAATCTCCTTCATTAATCAAGTGTATTTACTAAATACGGCCACAACAAACATTCAGCCACCAGCTGATAGCTCCTTAAGACCTCATAAGCTCTCCAGAAGATACATGGGCTGTCAACTTTCACTTCTCCAGACACCATTGGCTGTTTTTTTTGGAGTGCTGGTGACCACTGGGGGTGTGCCGGGGACACTGTGGCCCCCCATAAGAACAATGATGGGCCCAATGGGCACTCACTTGGAGGTGCTAGCAGGAGAGCTGTGGTTGTTTGCCAGAGAAGAGAATGAAGAAGACTCACCGCTTATTGAAGACCCTCTCAGTTCCTCTGCCTGTTTTGCTGGTTTGCTCAGGGCAGCAGCAAAGCTGAAGGAGGGCACTGCTTGAACTGACAGTTTGCTGGTAGCTGCTGAGCTGCTATTGGGTACAAAGGAGCCACTGAGAGGAGAAGGGGTCAAGGGGCTGACAATAGCAGTGGTCCCAGTTGCTGTTGAAAGCATTCCTATTGAAGGGTACTTTGGCTCATGGCTCATGCCTTTCATACAAGGGTCCCACAACTCCCCCTCAGAGCAAGATGACACATTGTATAGCTATCATCGCCCTACTGTTTGTCTGAACTGCTTGGCTCACCTGGGGCTGCTCTGGCGCTGCTCCTTTGGAGTCTGGACTCATTTTAGTGAAGAAACTGACTGCAGAGAAGTTTTAACCAGGATTTGAACACAGGTCCCATGACTGCAAATTAAGTACTTGCTCACAGCTTTTCATATTTCCCTCCTCCAGTCTTAGACATAGCTCTTTTTGAAATTTGAAAAGGTTTTCAGCCCCAGTATTGACATCCGATGATGCATTGGGAAGAGTCCTAGATGAGAAGTCAGAGAACCTGAGTTCAAATCCCAGCTCTGCCACTTACTGTCTGTATGATGTTGGGCAAGCCCACCAAAAAATATTCATTAAGCACCTACTATGTGTCAGACACTGGTCTAAGTGCTGGGGATACCAAGAAAGACACTTGAGAAGCTCACAATGTAATGGGAGAGACACCATGAAACAACTCTGTACAAACATGCTATAGGCAGGACAAAGTGGAGATAATGTCAGAGGGAAGGCACCAGCATGAAGGGAAATCGGGAAAAGGTAACTAACCTTTCTGGGCTGGCATTTGCTTATCTTTAAAACGAGAGGGTTAGATGCAATAACAATCAGGTTCCTTCCAGCTCTAAATCTATTCTCCATGCATTTGGCTAGGAGACTTGGGCTCTGGTAGCCCAGTGGTACAGTGGATAGAGTGTTGGGTCTGGAGTCAGGAAGATCTGAGTTCACGTGTGACCTCATACACTTCTAACTTTGTGACCTTGGGCATGGCTTACCCTCCGTCTGCCTCAGTTACCTCAACTGTAACATGAGGACAATAACAGCATCTACCTCTGAGGGTTGTTGTAAAGATCAAATGAGATATCTGTAGAGCACTCAGCACAGTGCCTGACACATGGTGGGGAGGCACTAAATCAGTGCTTCTTCCCTTCCTCTTCTCCTTTCTTCTTGCCACTTCTCACAGACTCTGTGTGACCTTGAGAAATCCCTTTTCCCAACCTGGTCCTCGGTAAGTGAATCTGTATATTTGGTGCAGGTAACAACTCTGGCTCTCCTTGAGGGGTTGTTAGACTGACCTAAGATTGTCAATAAATAGCCAATTAATAAATATTCATCTACCTTCTCCTTTCCCCCTTCCCCACCTGGAAAGGTTGTTAGACTGCCCTGAGATTGTGATGAACCCAGGGCTAAGGCAAAACCTGGTGCTTGGCATAGCCAGGCAAACATGTGGGCTGTGAGCATCCAGCTCAGAAATTTGAGTCTGTAGAGGTGGAGTGAGCCTCCTGCTCTCAGAAGAGTAAATGATGGGCCCCAATTTCCTCAACTTGCATATCCCTGTAGATAGCAACAGCAGTTTCTTCCTTTTTCAGCCCCATAATGCTCAATTTATTTGCACCTCCATTTCTCCTGATGGGGTCCTCCTTACCCCCTTGTGTTTCCTCTTTGTCTCTGGGAGTCCCTATCAGTTCAGACTTTGGAGAGGAAATCTGACTCCCCTTGGGGTCCTCAGCTAGTTTCAAGTTGGCTGGGGCTGGGGGTGGTGATACTGAGGACTGTCTTCAGTCTCAGCTGCATCTCCCAGGAAGCCACCTGTCTCTGTCAGCTTCCCCTCTGTTGGGACAGGTAATCAGGGAATAGCGGGGTAAAGCCTGCATTAATGTCCCTTATCATGACAGTGGGGGTACCAGGAACACTTTCTCTGCTCCATCCCACCTGCCACTTCTGCTTCTGGTGGCTTTGTTAGACCAGGGATAGAAGCTTCCCCAACCCTTGAGGATGGCCTTGGGGAACCATTCATGTTCCTACTTCTGGGTTCAGAACTCAGTTCTGTGCAACTCAGAGACAAGCCTGGCTGGGGAGTGTCTCTCCCAAACCCAGCTCTCCACACCACACCTTTCCTACCATTTGTCCCCAGCACACATCCTCAGCCAGGGATCCCTTGACTCCGCTTCCCCAGGAAAGTAGGGTTAATAGGATCATGTGATTTATAAATTGAGAGGGCACTTGGAACTTATCTTACCTTGGTCTTTTTCTAATTCTGTGACTGCGAGCAAGTTACTTCCCTGGGCTTCTGTATCCTCCTCTGTAAAAGGGGTTGGCCTTATTGGTACCCAAAGCTCTTTCTATCCCCACATCCTATGATGCAAATCAACTGCTTCCTTCTGCAGAGGAAATTAAGACAAGACAGCTAGTCAACAAGCATTTATTATTTTTTTAATTTAATTTAATTTTAAACTCGAGGGACAGAATACAAATACAGAATGGAGAAAAGGAACAAAACGTATCGTAAACTTAAATATTAAAACTTAAATACAAAGTAAGAAAAAAGCATGCCATGTACATAGCAGAACGTAAGAAAGGATTCAACATATATACCAATAGATTTTCATTTACAGAAAGCCTATATAACAAATAATATATGTTGTGTTGAGAATTGTCCATCTTTTCTTTGCTTCCTTGTTAAGTTTCCTTTTGTTCTCTGCTGTGCACTTTTTTACTTTGTTCTTTTATTCCCTCCCCCCACTCCACCCCTGAAGGCTACAATAAAGTTTAGATATGTTTCTCTATAGCTATAGATATATACATACAAATATATATATATATATACATACAAATATATATATACATATACATACATATATAGACATATATTTTCCCAAACATAATCTACTCACGATCTTTGTTTTTTTTTGTTTGTGCATGTCTCTTGTTTCCCATCCCTCCTGATTCCTCTACTTTATTTCTACTAACTACCTTGCCCTCCTATTACTTGCCTACCCCCCTCCAAGGATCCTTCCCCTATCCTCCCATTCCCATAAATCTAAACACCCATCTAAACCTCCCCTTTTACCTATTCCATCATTCTTTCCTCTAAAAATCCCACCCTTGTCCTCTCCCCCCTCTCCCCACTACCATTTTATTTCTTCTAAATTTAGAAGACTTTTATACTCTTCTAAATATGTATGTATTGTTCCCTCTTAAACACATTCTCGATGAGAGTAGGTTACCAGAACTACCAGGCTGCCTCCCCCATCTAATTCCTCTGTATCCATTCTTCCTCTAGCAACTCATTTGTATAAAATAGTTACCCTTTTAAGCTGTTTCTAAATCATTTTACTCTTTAAATTCGTATCATAGTCAGGTTTACCCCCCTCTTTCTTATGAGCTTGCCAATTATTAATAAGAATCTTAGATACACATTTTTCATTTTATGTTATATAAAAGGCAAACAGCCTGAGCTTATGAATCCCTTATAGTCAATCATTGGTATATATCTTATGTTTCTCTTGAACTTACATGTTGAATCTTTTAAGGATTTTTTTTAAAAAGTCTGAGAGTTTACCAAATGTCCATTTTTTTCACTCAAGATAAATTAAATTTGTAGAGCATGATATTTTTGGCCAGAGCCCCAGGTTTTTTGCTCTTCATTATATTGTGTTCGAAGACCCACGGTCCTTTAATGTCTCCGATGCTAGGTCTTGTGTAATTCTAATTGCCGCACCATCATATTCAAATTGCTTTAATCTTGATGATTTTAATATTTTATTCTTGAGCTACAGGTTTTAGAATTTGACTATGATATTCCTATGAGTTTTCCTCATAGGGTGTCTTTTAAGTGGTGTTTGATGGATTTTCTCTATTTCTATTTCCCTGCCTTGTTCTAATGCTTCAGGACAATTTTCCTTAATTATTTCTTGTATTATTTTATAAAGATTCTTTTTTTCATCATAACTTTCAGTTAGTCAAATTATTTTAATATTTTCTCTTCTTGATCTATTCTCCAAATCTGTTGTTTTTCTTATAATATGTTTTATTTTCTCTTCCATTTTTCATTATTCATGTTTTTTTTAATTATTTCTTGATCTCTCATAATTTCACTGGCTTCACTTTGCCCAGTTCTAATTTTCAAAGTGTCATTTTCCTCCTTAAGATTCTGGATCTCCTTTTCTCATTGGCTGACTTTCCTTTCATAACTTTCTTGTTTTTCTTGGATTATTTTTATTTATTTATCCATTTATTCATTTCTTTATATATGTATTTATTTGTTTGTTTGAGTTTTCCCTCTATCTCCGTCATTTGATTTTTAAAGTCTTTTTTAAGATCTTCTATAAATTCTTTTGGGGAAAGTGACGATTTGACATTACTCTTTGGGGGTATTAACCTGAAAGTTTGGTTAAAGGAGGCAAAGAAGCTAGGTGGTATGTAAATTCATATTGTTTGTTCCCTTAAAGCTAGCGGAACTAGATTGCTTGTACTTACAAGGGGCCAGATCATAAGTTCTGACTGTCTAAACAAAAGAATGAGAAGGCTTAAATGCATTTCAGGACAGTCCCAACTCAGCATGTCTGTGTCACTCAAAATTTATGATCTCCATGTATGTTTAATCACAGTGTAAGAAAGTAATTTCTTAATTGCATAGGTTGTAAATACAATAAGAGAGTTGACAAAATGTCCATTGAAATTATGATCCAGGACATCTGTATTTTCTTTACCATTAACATACCATAACAGTACATGTCCATAAAATACTGAGATAAGGAAAAGGCCCATTATTCAAAATAGTGTTTCAGGTTAAGTGTCTCATCCTTAATGGCCATGAACAGAGGAAAGAATATTCTTAACTCAGCCCCATCTGGGCTTGTTGACATAGGAAGAGGCCATTCTCTGAGTTTGCTCAAAGAACAAAGAAGTTGTTAGGTCCAAACTTTTCCTCTGGTTGATTAGTTCAGTCTCTGGTCCTTATTGAAGTTACTAAATTCTTATTAAATAATTATCAGGGATTTCTCTACTTCGATATCCTCCTCTGAAGACAAACTCCAGTCATCTCTATTCCTGTAATAATTTTCTATGGTTGTATTCTTTCTCCTTTGCCTTTTTTTTTGTGATAATAACATGATTTTCATAATCACCACTAGCCCTGGGGTACGGGGATGATGCCTCTTGCCCCAGATCTTCAGTCTCCACTCTAGCCTGAAATCAAAGCCAAACCTCCAACCTCCTGTAAGTGTCCACAGCCAGGGGCTTTCTGCCCCACTGCTTCTGCACTCACCTGGTGTGTGCTGCTTCCTTCTCATCCCCACCGCTCTTTGCAGCACAGGTGGGTCTGATGTTCATCAGCAGAGGTTCTTTCCCTCAATCTTCCTGGGCTCTGCAATGATAATTAAGGTGAGACTTTTTGCTGCTGACCTTTAATGATTTTGGCCTTTGTTTGAATGGGGCAGATAAAGTGGGATGTTTTTGTATTTTTCGGCACTGAGACAATTTGGGAGCCATTGATTTGTATCTGATGTGATATTGGAGGTGGGGAATTTCTCCATGCCCAGCCTGGGTGAGGATATATAAGTGCAGAGGTTAGCAGTCTCTCTGGGAGCTCTCAGCCACAGCAGGAGTGGCGTGTGACTCTGGGCCAGCCATTCTAATGAGCTCCCCGGCTGTACACCCAGATGTTGATAACTACGAATTGTATTTGGTCTGTAATTCAGGGTGCTGGCTTTTTCCCCTGCACTAGGTGGATGTTATTTGTATGCTGGATTAAAGTAAGATTGTTAACCCCTTAACATTCCTTTCCTTTAAGTAAAGCAGATCAAAAGGACCTGTGTTGGCAGCTTTCTGGGTGCTGGTTGTTGGTGGATCTTACACCCCCACAGAAGCTGCTAGCTGGATTGTTGATACAGGCTCACACTCCCAACTCCCCTCATTATCCTGGGGTGAAAAGTTCCTATGTCTGGGGCAGAGGAAGCCTTTCAAACTAACCCCAAGGCTTGCCACCTGTTGTTAAAATGGAAACTAGCCTAGAGGTGTTTACTCCTTGCAGGGACCAAACTTTGTCCTGGGATTTTTCTTTCTATCTTCTCAAGTTGTCTCAGAAAGATCTTAGTTGTGCCCCTATCCTTCTTTGTCTCCAGCCACACTTTGTTTGCCCTAAGGTGCTATTTTAACTCATTTGTGGGGGAAAATCTTGAGAACTTGGAATTTTCTGACCTACTCTGCCATCTTCCCAGAGTCCTCTGAATAAGCATTTATTAAGGATCTACTGTATGCCAGGCACCAGACAAAGTGCTGAGAAGGAAGGAAAGAAGGAAAGAAGGAAGGAGGGAAGGAAGGAAGGAAAGAGGGAGAAAACAATCATTTATGAAGGGCTTATTATGTGCCAGGCACTGTGCTAAGTGCCAGGGATACCCAGAAAGACAAAAGATATTCTGTCTTCATTAGGGAAAAGTGACACATGAGGTTACACAGGTAGAATGTTGGCTGCTTGAGGGGAGGAATGGTTCCTTCTTTGTCCTTGTAGCCCATCCTCAGCACAGTCCTTTGTACTTTCTTTCTTCTTTTTCTTTTTAGAGGGTGATGTTAGGGGCATCTGGCCTGTGATTTTATTTTCCCAGGGAAGAACACTCCTCCTATCAAGGCATGCGGTATTGAGGGTTGGGGGAGATGAGGTCCAGGAACCCCAAGACTGGAGTTCCCAGACAGGGTTGTTGAGGGGGAGTACCCCTCAAGGATCCAAGTACTGGAGAGGGTCAGGCCATCTGGAATGAATTCACAATGTCAAGCATTGTTTAAGTCAAAGTGGCAAAGGTTTATTATGCTTTATAGTGGGCAAGAGTTCTTAGGGAACCTGCAACCTTATGGGGGTATAGGAAAAGATTTTATAGGAGATTTTGGGGTGAAACATGTCAATTAGGTGTTTTGGGGTGGGATTTGGGAGTGGTTAAGGGGTGGTCAGTTCTTAAAGGAACATGCATTTTTGTATCTACTGCACAGGTATCTTATCCAGAGTTCACTAGGAAACAGCCCAAGGGGATGGGGGTGGGGCTACAAGGAGGTGTGGTTTTGACTGTGAAATGTCACTAAGTCAACTTATGGTCAGGGCTGACTGGAAATATCCAGGTTGCTTTCATTGATATCTTGTTAGACAAGATGAACGTGAGTATACATTTGACTATGTCTAGGTTATATATCAGTAAAGTCAGTAAGTAGTAAATATTGTTATGTCCCAATGCATAGCCAATTAGCACCTACACAGGGAGTCCAACCTAATAAATTCTATAGGTGCAGCTGGCTACAGTGTCAGGAGGAGAGAGAAGTGTTTTGCTAAGGCATGCTGCCCTTTAACTGGAGAGGAAATGCCTGAGACAGTATTTTGAGGATAGGGAGAGATGCGATTTTAGAACTGGATATGCTTTTGGAATTGGGGTCCAGGCACAGGCACCCAAGCAGAGGCTTAGGTGAAATGTGATATTAGAATTAGGGTCCAAGCACAAGCACCCAAGCACCCCATCAGTGGGAGTCTCCTCTCCTCTGCAGCTCATAATCTTAGAGAGGCCTAGAGTAACCTGTCCAGCATACCTCAGCCACAAAGTATCTGGGGCAGCATCTGAGCCCAAAGCTGGATGGGCAACTTCAGGGCGCCCCCTCCCTGGCATTTCCCAGCATATGCTTGTTCTTTCTTTCAGAGTCTGGCTTCATGACCAGATGGGAATGTTCATCTACATCCAACACCGTGTGTGGCTGTTCTCCAGGCCATTTCTGCGCTAACATGAAAGATGACGACTGTGAGACGTGTGTGCGTCACCGAGTCTGTGACCCTGGCCAATATATGAAGTCTAGAGGTGAGCCTTCCCCATCTCCATCCACCCAGGGACCCAGAACTGTTATTGCTTCAGGATGCTGCCCTGGAAACCTGAGAAGTGCCCAGCCATCCCTCAGCTCTGCCTGCCTCCCTGGAGGCAGTTGTGGTACAGTGGGAACATGATTGGATGTGGTGTGAGAGGGCTTAGGTCCAAAACCTAGCTTTACACTCCTTATCCATATTATTCTGAGGTTACTTGACCCCTCTGGGACTCAGTTTCCTCATTTGTAAAATGAGGGGGTTGGTTGATGTGAACTTTTAGATCTCTTCCAGATGGAAATTTATGAGTCTATCATATTGAAGTCTGGTTTCAGGTCCCCTATCTTATCTACATGGACCTCAGACAGCCTGGGGCAAATCTGGAATTAGCCAGAGCTGGGAAAAGTCAACCTCCTCCCAGTGTCCTCTTCCAATGTGCTTTGGTAGCACAAAGTGACTCTGATCTTTGTTTGTTTTGTCTTTTTAAATGAACTATTCCTTGATTCACAAAAATCTATTCTCTTTCCTTCTCATCTTCCTACCCCACTGGAAAAGGAAAACCAAAACAAAATCCTTTATAGCAAATTTTATGTGTGGTCAAACAAAGCACATTCACTCATTGTCCTTGTCCAAAGAGGCTATACATCTCCATCAGCACCTTGAAGCTATCACCTCTCTATCAGGAGGTGGGTAGCATGTTGAATCATGAATCCTCTGGAATTGTAATTGGTTATTCCATTGATCTGAGTTCTGAGGCCTTGCTAATTTGTTTGTCTTCACAATGTTATTGTTACTGTATAACCAGTTCCCCTGTTTCTGCTCACTTCTCTTCATCAGTTCATACAAGTTTTCCCATGTTTCAGTGAAAGCATCCATTTCATCTTGTCTTATGGTGTACATTCATGTACCATAATTTGTTCAGCCATTCCCCAATTAGTGGACACAGCCTTAGTTTCCAGTTCTTTGTCTACAAAAATATGTAGTCTATATATATTTTGGCATATGTAGGTCCTTTTCCTCTTTCCTTGATCTCTTTGGGAGTATAGGATCAGAAGTGGTATCAGTGGGCCAAAAGAGATACATAGTATAATACCTTTTGAGGTATAGCTCCACCAAGAGCACATCAATACACCTGTTTTCCCATAGTCCCTCCAGCATTTGCCATTTTCCTTTTTTGTCAGTCTTATCAATCTGATGGTATGTGGCAGAACCTTAGAGTTACTTTAGTTTGTATTCCTCTAATTATTAGAGATTTAGAGTATTTTTTGAAAATATGGCTATTGACAGCTTGGATTTCTTCCTTTGAAAACTCCTTGCTCCAATCCTTTGACCATTTATCATTTGTAGAATGGCTCTTATTCTTATATATTTCAGTACTGCATCTGTCTTGGAAATGAGAGTTTTATGAGACCCTGCAAAGATTTTCCACCCCCTCTCCCTCCCCCGGTTACCTAGTTCCCTTCTAATTTTAGCTATATTGGTTTTGTTTGTGCAAAATCTTGTAAATTTTATCTATTTGAAACTGTCTATTTTATCCTCTGTGATGATCCCTCCCCCTTATTTTGTCATAAACTCTTTCCTTGTGCACAGATCTGATTGGAAATTTTTCATTGCTCTGCTTATTGTACCCCTGGATTCTTGAAGGCATTCCCCAAAGAGCTCAAATTCTGGAAAAAATTAGGACCAGGGGTCTGGTTTTCTGACGGTCTGTTTTCTGAAGACCTGCCTAGTTAAGTACAGAGGGACTCAGCCTCACAGAGGCCTCAGGGGATGGATGTTTCAGATACAGCTCTGAAAGGCCATCTGCTAAAACAGAGAAGGATCACAACCTGCCCTTGTAGAGGGAGGAACCAAGCTTCCCGAATGGAAGATCCTTCCAATACCGAAGGAATAACCTGTGTCACCACGTAAGTCACACACTTGAGCTTTCTGGGCCTCAGGTTCCCTTTCTGTCAAATAAGACAGTAGGAGTCAGTGATTTCTAAGGCCCCTTCTACCTCTAAAGCCATGATCCTAAATCATTTATATGGTTTCAGAAAACTAAAATGATAATAAGTAAACAAGCATTTAATAGAACCTACTAGGTGCCAGACACTGTGTTAAGTACTCTGTAAATATTACCTGGAAAGTAGGTGCTATCATTAGCCACCTTTTATAGTAGGGGATACAGGTAAACAGAGTTTAAGTGACTTGCCCAGGGTCATGCAGCTAGTAGGTGTCTAAAGCTATATTTAAGCTAAAATCTTCCTGACTCCAGTTCCAGTGCTCTATCCACTGAGCCACCTAGCTGCTGTACCTCAACCTCAGCTTCTTTGTAGAGCTGGGGGGCGAGGGGATGGAACACTACACATGTTAACCTTTTTTGATATGTTGGTTAGTTTGCTGAACTGTTATTTTTTCCTTATCTTAAGATTCTGTATTAGAAGAGATGGCTCTCTGGGTAAGATAAGGTCATAAGGGGTGAGCTGGGGTGGGCCTGAACTGCTCTCCCAAGAGCTGATTGTTAAATTTTCAATGTGAGCATCATCACTTCAGATATAGGGAAACAGTAAATCAGGACTTAATTTATTGCTTTGTTAATTGCTTAGTTTTAAGTAAGTGACTGGGAAAATTTTAGTAATATCGATTAAACATAAAAAACAACAAAAAAGTGTCCCTTGTATTCCTCCCCCCTGCCAAAAAAACCAAACAGTTGACCCTTAAACATTTATTAATAGGAAGAAAGAAACATTGGGTAATGTAGGTGATGTAAAAATATATTTTCATATATATTTTAAAAATTTCTTGCCACAGGCCTGGGGAGAGTTTCTTAGAGTTGTTCCCAATACTCTTTGCTCTGACACAGAGCTTCCAGGGAAGGGACCAACCAATCCAGGGACACTGCTCTAGCAGCCATGTTTTGCTCTGATCCTATTGCTATGCTCAGCACCAAATCTCCCATGTCTCCTTCTCTTTCAGGCACAGAGAGAAACAACACCAACTGTGAAAAGTGCCAGGCAGGGACATTTTCCCCGAATGGAACCCTTGGCCAGTGTCTGCCATGGACAAAGTAGGCATATCATGCTCTCTGGGACTTGGTGGTTCATTCTTTTTGCTTGTTCACTTATAATGCTTTTAACAAAAATTCTGACCTTAACAAACACCAAATAAAACAAATGTTTCCGTATCTAAAGCAGAACAGAAAAAAAGAGAAGGAAATTACCAAGAAAGGTAGGGATGGGGTTCAGGTAAATGTTTAACAACTGGATCTCTGAAAAATAAATATACACAGGACACATTTTTCAGTTTATTCTGCATCATCAGCATTTTCACTGTCACTTTCTTAAGTCTAGACACTCAGCAAAATAACAAATCAAGCCCTAATTTGCAATATCGGCCAATTACTGAAGCATGAATTTAACAATTTAACATTGGCTTATGGATTGAGCTGATTCCAGCCACCTCTGGATTTTCAGTGAACTATGAATCCCTATTCCTTATAGCAAACATTTCCTTTTAGGCATAAAAGAAATTCAGTCTGTAGCTTTCAAAGCTGCTCTGCTTATCTGCTCTTGTTTCTGGTCTTCCTTCTGTTGGACAGTTCCCATTGTTATGGTTTTTCCCTTAAACTGAAGTACAATCTGCCTTTCTGTGTCTTCTCTCTACCACTCCAGGTTTTACCTTCTGGGGCCAAGCTAAGTGACTTTACTTCTCTTCTCCTTAACATCCCTTTAAATACTTGAGACAACCTTTGGACATCTCCATAACTCCTCACATGCCTGGTTTGGAGCCTTGGTTGCCCAGTACCATGGAAAGGGCTTTGGAGTCAAGAGAATTTGGGTTCAGGTGCCATGGAGGCTATTCATGTGTCCTTGGGCCAGTGAAATAATATTTAAAGTGCTAACCAATGGGAGATGCTACATAAATGCTGGCTGCTATTATCAGTCACTTGAACTCTCTGTGCCTGGTTTTCCTCATCTATAAATGAGGGGCCCCCTGAATCCCTTCCAGCCCAGAATCTATGAGTCTCTAGTGCCCTCTTATGGGAGTTCTTCCAGCTAACTGAGGAACTTCTTAAAATGGAGCCCTGAACACAACTCTCCAGATGTGGGCTGACCAGGACAGTGTCCATGTGACAGGCTTTACAGCAGTTCCTTTATTCTAAACCCGCCAATGTAGTCTAAGGCTGAATCGCCATGGCTGGTGTTCCGATTGCACTAGTGACTCACACAGAAGGTTCGGGGCACTCATACTCCATGCTTTTACTTTTTCTTTCTTTCTTTCTTTCTTTCTTTCTTTCTTTCTTTCTTTCTTTCTTTCTTTCTTTCTTTCTTTCTTTCTTTCTTTCTTTCTTTCTTTCTTTCTTTCTTTCTTTCTTCCTTTCTTTCTTTCTTTCTTTCTTTCTTTCTTTCTTCCTTTTCTTCCTTCCTTTCCTTCTTTCTTTCTTTCTTTCTTTCTTTCTTTCTTTCTTTCTGTCTGTCTTTCTTTCTTTCTCAATCAGGATTAAGTGACCTATCCAGGGTCACATAACAAGTAAGTGTCTGAGGCTGGGTGTGAACTCAGGTCCTCCTGACTCCAGGGTTGATGCTGTCTCCACTGTACCACCTAGCAGTCTCCTCCATTTTTAGGATGTACATTGTAAAACTTTTATTTTAAATTATCCGCACCTAGATCACATCACATCTGTGACAATAAATGTGCATGTGACAGAAAACACTAGCAAAGAAGTCTAGACTGGTAAACAGATGCTACCAGAAGTCCACCAGGCAGAAAGCACACATCTGATCATCAGCCCCAAGGAAGGAATCATTGTGTTCAGGAGAAGGGTCAGTTCTTCACCACTGCTTTCACTGGAGCAGTCAGTCCCTATCATCTTTACTCTGTTCACATTTTGAAATACTTTGCTAACAGAGAGGATGTTCACCCTTCAGGGTCACTGTATTTGGAGGACCCTGACACTGTGATTGGATTAGATTTGGGATTAGATTTCTAAGCTGTCTCAGAGTCCTTTCACTCTCTCTCTAGCTCAGAGATGTGGGTATCAAGATGGTCCAGGATGTGATGACTCAGCAGATCCTCTTCTTCCAAAAATTTGTAGCTACTGGACAAATGGGAGGTGCTGGCAGGGAATGCAGAGAGAAACATTTTCTTGATAATTTGCACCAGCATTTGACTGGCATAGAATCAGAAATGTTGACCTCATTTACATCTGTTGGCACAGGATTATGCAATCAGATAGATTATTATCTAGTCTCATCTCCTTCCCAGTGTGGTGCCATAGTACAGAGGAAAGGGCACTGGCTCTGGAGCCAAAGGACCTGTGTTAAGATTCTGCCTGGGATGTTTGCTTCCTTTGTGACCACGGATAAATCACTTTGATACTTTGAACCTGTTTCCTCATCTTTATAGTGGCTGTGTCCTGGTGTCTGTTTCAACAACAACAAAAGTAACAATACCAATAATAATTGTCATCTAGGTGGCACAGTAGATAAAGTGCCAGGCTCGGTGTCAGGAAGACCCACTTTCCTTAGCTCAAACCTGGCCTCGGACGTTTACTAGCTATGTGACCTCAAGCAAGTCACTTCACCCAGTTGGCCTCACTTTCCTTATCTGTAAAATGAGCTGGAGAAGGAAATGGCAACCCGCTCCAGTATCTTTGCCAAGAAAGACCCAAATTGGGTTATGAAGAGTAAGCCATGATTGAAATGGCTAAACAGCAATAATATTAATAAATTAATAATAAGACCCACTTGTGGTGTGGGCTGTCATGTGGCTCAAAGACAGGAAGCCTAGACATCTCTAGCCTTTTCTCCCAACTGCCCTTTTCCAAGGAAGATTTTAATTCCTGCCAGAACAGAAGCAGGAGGTTGGGGCCCGAGGCCACTTTGTTCTTTTCAGAGAAAGGAGGTACTAAGCTAGAATCATAACTATCTGCTCCCTTAAATATTGTTAATTTAGGGGATATGACCAGGTTTAATCTCATTTATGATTGCTTTGTCTGTTTTTGGAGGAGGAAGGGAAACTCCAAACTCTCTATTCAAAGATTGACTCCTTTCTCACCTAATACAAACTCCACAATGAACACACATCGCGAAAAGCAAAGATACCCACTTATCTAAATTGTAACAAAAAGGAGACCAGAAAAGATATACATAGAAAATAATGTCAAATAATGTAGAGTAAAGGCGCTTTTCCACCAGGAGCAAGATAACTCAGCTGGACGAAGAGAGAGTCCTAGGTCTCACCCAAAGGGAAAATTCCCCAAGTCTCTAGCATAGCAAGCTGGGGTGAGGACATGATGGAGGCTGCTGGCACCACTCATGTTTCTGGCATCTTTCCTTCAGCAATCTGAATTGGGGTTGGCCTCTTCCATCTTCCCTCTTCAATCCAGAAGCCAGAGGCACATTGATGCTTGAAGAGTCTCCCCCCAAAAATCTTGAAGCTTGAGGGGTCCTAGAAAGGATTGATGAAGGCTGGAGTCCTCCTACCAACTCTGTCAGCCAGCTCCTGCTGGGCAGGGCATTCCTCTCGACCAAAAAAGGACAGGGTCTCATACCCATGGGCACTGGGACAACAGTTAGTGTAACAATAATAATAGGCATCATTACATAGCACTTTCTAGGCCTTGTCTCCTTTGCTCCTCAGAACAACACTAGGAAGTGAAGCAAACAGAGGTTAAGTGATTTGCTCAAGGTCACACAGCCAGGAAATGGCTAAACTAAGATGTGAATTCCCATGTTCCAGACTCTAGGGCTATGTCCACTGATGTCCACTGGACCACCTAGCTATCTCTGGCTCTATGATCTTTTTGAGATGATTTTTTTAGCCTAATTGTAAGGCATTGATTTCATTCAATTCTATTATTTTCCTTCTTACTGTTAGCATAGGCGATAGGGAATACAGGGCTTGCCTTGGAGTTGGGAAGCCTAGAGTTCTGTCCAGTGGTAGGATTCAAATAAATTAACAACTGGTTCTCTGCCCTAATGACCATTTTAAGTATAGAAAAAGATATACTGAAATGTAGTTTAATATTTCATGCATTTAATACTCAAATAAGAATAATAAAAGAGGTACACAAAACTAGATTATGTTATAAGAAAGAGTTTTAAAATAATAATGAAAAAATATTAAAAAACGTATTCTTATGGAGCAAAAACAGCCATGTGACCACAGCAGCCAATGTTGGAAAATATGCAGAACCAAAACTCATCCTACCTATTCTATTTCCATGGCTTCTGAAATGGGTGACGACATAACCCTTAAAATCTATATTTTTATTGGTTCATTGTGTCCCAACTTCCTATTGGCTTCACTATTCAGGGAATACCAGCACACTCGTAATATCTCAGGGGGAATTTGGGGGCATAACACAAAGTGGAAATAAATGACAGCTTGTCACCCCATGGTTTTTTGGCACTTTTTGTCTTTACATTATATGATTGTTACTGAAGTAACAAAAATGAGGGAATTAAAATGTAGCATTTCCATCAAAGATATAATGAGTTTTAAGAAATGAATGAATGAATATTATAAGTCTGGTTCCATCAATTTTTTTTCACCTATGCACGGAATGAACATTACTACAGACACTTAGAAAACACTGTTGGTCAGATGAACATTAAAAAAGAGTAAGGAATGTAGATTTGTGATTTCTACATTGGGAGGCTGCCCAGGTGCCCACCTTAGAGAGAACCCTAATTACAAGAGCCATTTTAACAACTGTTTCACCAAATTCAACATAAAATTAGGTATCGGTTCTACCAACCCGATGAGAATTGGCTGAATCCCACCACTGGTTCTGTCTCTTAGACATATGAAGCAGAAAAGGGCCAGGGTCTCCCCTGATTGCAGTTCTGTTCCCCTCAAAAACAACAGTGTATGGGTCTGAGAACACTACTCACATTAAAAATAAACAGAGACCATTCTCCAGAGAAGGCAAAAAGGAATTTTATTGCTTTCTCATGAGAAAGGACGCCACCCACGCCGGGGCGCTTTAATTATGTTTTACATTTATTTGGTCTGAATAAATGGGAACGTCTCCTGAACAGAGTACAGAAGAGTACAAAGGACTCAGATGGACGCCAGTCCTTTTACTGGCTCTTCCTTCGATTCTCCCACCAGGCTCTTCATTGGTCAGATACAACCCCCTGACTGCCTTGGTCATGTCGTCCTCAAACGGCATGGATACAAGCCTCTAACCTTTCACCCCAGAGCTTTCATTAGAACTAATTCTAACCAGTCACCTCACTTACATTCTGCTAAAGCTGGGGGGGGCACATGAGGAAGAGGAATGCTTTCAACTCTGTGGAAACAAAACTGCTCTCCCCCTCCCCTCTCCCCGTTTCTTACAAGAGGGGAAAAAAAACAACAATCTTGTCTCATGGCTCTATTTTGTCAAAATTTTTTTGGATCCTGGGAATACTGGCTTTCTAGCTAATCCAACATGCATGCCCTCCCTCCTGGTTTTGTGTATTGTCTACAAATTGGAGAGGTGTACACTTTTGCTTCACCTACTTCTCTTCCTCTTTTTGGGATACTCTGCCTCTCTTTCTGTCAGCTCCTTTGGCTGCTGGGTTGCATGGCTGAGTGCAACTGGGGGAGGAGTTGGATAACTTGGTTTTGCTGGGCTGATGGGAATGAGCTCATGTTCAATGACATGCGTATTCCTCCATCTTCCTAGTTGTACTGCACAGGGTTTATTTGAAGAAAAGCCAGGCACGGACACCAAGGATGAATTGTGCTCTCCATATAGCAACTATCAACTCACATTTATCATCATTCCATTCATTGCCATCGTTGTCATCGCTGTCATCGCTGCCGCTGCCATCATTTTGGTGGTGAAGTTAGTTAGAAGGAAAAAAAACCAAGCAGGTAAGCAGAGGCCTAAAAAGGCTGGAGTGGTGGGGACTTTACCGCAGGATATTGAATTTAGAGGGAGGGCTCTGACCAATATTGGAGTCCTTTAGAGCTATAAAAGCAACAGCTCTCAGTACCTAAATCATAAATTCATTTAGTGAATCTAGAGAAAGGCCAGCTGGAAGGCAGGGGAGTGCTTCCCCTTGTCCTCATCCTTCCTCATTCTTCTCCCACCCCCTTCCCCACTTAACTGAGGGTGGGCTTGACCCAGGTTCAGTTTGTGGTACTTGCCCCCAGGCACAGAGATTCCTAGTTATATTTCTGCTGCTAATCACTAACCTGTTAAATTCACACTAAGACAATCTAACTGAGATTTCTGATCACCACAACTGTTTGAAGTAAACTTGGAAAACATTCCTTTCTCCAAAGGGAGGTAATGATTGTCAACAGAGATAGATATATAATAGATAAAGAGGGAGGGAGGTAGAAAGAGAGAGACAGAGAGAGAGGGAGGGAGGGAGAGGGAAAGAGAGAGAGAGGGAGGGAGGGAGAGAAGGAGAGAGAGGGAGGGAGAAAGAGACAGAGAGAGAGAGAGAAAGAGATAGAGAGAGAGAAAGAGATAGAGAGAGAGAGAGAGAGAGAGAGAGAGAGGAGAGAGAGAGAGAGAGAGAGATATGGCTGATTGTTGGCTGGATAGAAAGATGAATGGCTGGATTGAAAGAATGAAAGATTCTGGATAGATGGCTAGATAGATAGAAGAATGTGACCCAGAAATACAACTGTTAGATCTGTTTTCCAGGTCATCAGAAGGAAAGAAAAAGAATCCATGTGTTTTCAAATATTTATAGCAGATCTCTTTGTGATGGGAAAGAATTGGAAATTGAGGGGACGTCCATCAATTGGGGAATGGCTGAACAAGTTGTGGAACATGATTGTAATGAATACTACAGTGCTGTAAGAATTGATGAGCCTGTCGATTTTAGAAAAACATGCAAAGACTTACATGAACTGTTGCAAAGTGAAGTGAGCAGAACCAAGACAATGTTATATACTGTAACAGCAATAGTTTGAACAATACCTGTGAACAACTTAATTATTCTGAGTATTATAAATGTTCGAATCTACTATAAAGGACCTGTGAAGGAAAATGCTATCCACCTCTAGAAATCAAAAAAAAGTACACATACTGTCTTCAGTCTCAGCTGCATCTCCCAGGAAGCCGCCTGTCTCTGTCAGGGCTCCCCACTTACCTAGGGTAGGTCATCAGGGAATACAAAGTGCAGAGCCTGCCTTAATGTCCCTTATCATGACAGTGGAGGTACCAAGAACACTTTCTTTCTCCCTCCCACCTGCCACCTCTGCTTCTGCTGGCTTTATTAGATCAGGGATAGCAGCTTCCCCAACCCTTGAGGATGACCTTGAGCAACCATTCACTGTTCCTACTTCTAGGTTCAGAACTCAGCTCTGTGCAACTCAAAGACAGGCCTGGCTGGGGAGTGTCTCTCCCAAGCCCAGCTCTCCACACCATGCCTTTCCTAACTTTAGTCCCCAGCACACACACTCAGCCAGGGATCCCTTGACTCTACTTCCCCAAGAAGGTTGGATTCATAGGATCATGGGATTTGTAAAGTGAGAGAGCACTTGCAGGTCATCTTATCTTGGGGTTTTTTCTGCTTCTATGACTGTGGGCAAGTTACTTCCCTGGGCTTTAGTGTCTTTAATTATAAAAGAAACAGATTAGACTTATTGGTATCCAAAGCTCCTTCTAGTCCTGCATCCTATGATCTAGGTCAACTGCTTTTATCTGCATAGGAAATTAAGGCCAGGTCAGTCAGTCAATGAGTATTTATTAAAGATCTACTGTATGCAAGTCACTAAACCAAGTGCTGAGAAGACAGGAAGGATGAAGGAAGGAAGGAAGGAAGGAAGGAAGGAAGGAAGGAAGGAAGGAAGGAAGGAAGAAAGGAAGAATAGAAGGAAGGAAGAATAGAAGGAAAGAAGGAAGGAAAGAAAAAGACGAGGGAGTAAACAATCATTTATGAAGAGCCTACTATGTGCCAGGCACGGCAGTAAGTGCCAGGAATATGCAGAAAGACAAAAGACACTTCCTCTTCACTAGGGAAAAGTGGTGGATGATGCTGTGCAGGTAGGATGTTGGCTTCTTGAGGGCAGAAATTGTTCTGTCTTTGTCCTTGTCGCCCATCCTCAGCACAATGCTTTGTACTTTTCCTCTTCTTTTTCTTCTTGGAAGGTGATGGTCAGGGCACCAGGCCTGTGATTTTTTTTTGCCCGGAGAAGAATATTCCTTCTAGCAAGGCATGTGGGTGCCCTGTCTGATGCAGTTCATAGTGTCAGAGTGGCCTAGAGCAACCTGTCCAGCTTCCCTCAGTCACAAAGGATCTGGGGCAGCATTTGAGCCCACAGCTAGATGGGCTACCTCAGGATGCTCCCTCCCTGGACCTTTATCAGCAGATGCATTTGTTCTTTCAGAATTTGGCTTCATGACAATAAAGGAATGCTCACCTACATTCAACACCGTGTGTATTTTCTCCCCAGACCATATTCGTGCTGACATGAAAGATGATGACTGCGAGCTATCTGTGTGTGTCACCAAGTCTACACCGCTGTCCAATACGTGAAGTCTGGAGGTGAGTCTGCCTGGTCTCCATCCACCCAGGGACCCAGAACTATTGTTGTTTTGGGCTGCTGCTCTGGAAACCTGAGAAGTGCCCAGACCTCCCTCAGCTCTGCCTACCTCCCTGGAGGCAGTTGTGGTATCATGGAAAGATGGTTGGATCTGGTCTGAGAGGGCTTGGGTTCAAAACTCAGCTTTGCCCTCACTGTCCATGTGATCCTGAGGTTACACTACCTCTCTGGCCCTCAGGTTCCTCATCTGTAAAATGAGAGGATTGAATGACATGACCTCTTCAGTCTCTTCCAGATGGAAATTTATGAGTCCGTGATCATGAAGTCTGGTTTCAGGTCTCCTGTATCATCTACATGAACTTCAGACAGCCAGGGGCAAATCTGGAATTAGTCAGAGCTGGGAAAAGTCCACCAAGGTCTCCCTCCTCACTGGTGTCCTCCTCCAATGTGCTTTGGTGGCACAAAGTGACTCTGAATCTTTGTTTCTTTTGTCTTTTTAAATGAACTAATTTTTTAGTTGACAAAAATCTATTTTCTCTCCTCACCTTTCCTCCCTCATGGGAGAAGAAAAACAAAAGCAAATACCTTAACAGCAAATTATATGTGTAGTCAAACAGAGCGCATCCATGCATTAGACATGTCCAAAGAGAACATATGACTCCTTCAACACCCTGAGTCCATCACCTCTCCATCAGGACATGGGTAGCATGTTTAAACGTGAGTCCTCTGAAAGTGTAGTTGTTTATTCCATTGATCTGAGGTCTGGAGTCTTTCTCAGTTGTTTGTCATCACAATGTTATTGCTACTGTATAAGCTGTTCCCTGGTTCTGCTTACTTCACTCTACATCAGTTCATACAAAGTTGTCCCATGTTTCACTGAAACCATCCATTTCATCACTTCTTATGGCACCATAATATTCCCTTACATTCATGTACCATAATTTGTTCAGTCATTCCCCAATTAGTGGACACAGCCTTAGTTTCCTATTCCTTTTCTACAGAAAAATGTAAGCTATAAATATTGTGCTGTATATAGGTCCTTTTCCTCTTTCTTTGATCTCTCTGAGGGTAGAGGATCAGAAGCGGTATCAGTGGGCCAAAGGAATGCACAGTATAATAACTTTCGGGGTTTACTTCCAAATTACTTTTCACAATATCTGGACCAAGTCACAGCTCGACCAGCAGTATATCAAAATGCCTGTTTTCCCACAGTCCCTCCAACATTTGCCATTTTCCTTTTTTGTCAGTCTTGTCAATCTGATGGGTATGAGGGGAAACATCACAGTTGCTTTAATTTATATTCCTCCAATTATTAGAAATGTAGAGTATATTTTTCAGTATGGATTTCTTCCTTTGAAAACTTCTTCTATCCTTTAATCATTTGTCATTTGGAGAATAGCTCTTGTTCTTATACATTTGATTAATTCTGGAAATGAGACTTTTATCAGAGAAAGTTGCTGGAAAGATTTCCTCCCACCCCCTTCCTCAGTTACCTGCTTCCCTTCTAATTTTAGCTGTTTTGGTTTTGTTTGTGCAAAATCTTTTAAGTTTTATGTAATCAAAATTGTCTATTTTAATCTTCTGTGATCATCCCTCTCCTTTATTTGACCATAAACTCTTTCGCTGTACACAGAGCTGATTGGCAATTTCTTCATAGCTCCTTTTTCTGGTCTGATGTGCCCCTGGGCTCTTGAAGGTGATCCCCAAAGACTTCAAATTCTGACAAATACTGCTGAGTTAAAGATTTCTAAAATAGGACCAGGGGTCTCATTCTCTGGGTCACAAATAGGGTCACAAAAAGTCAAACACAGCTAAAACCTGAAAAACAATAAAAATATGCCAATGAACATGCTGAATTTTAGGATAAAAGAATGCTCAGTCCCTGCCCTCGAAGAGATCATCCTTCTAATGAGGCAAACAATGGGCAGACCACCATGTATGTACCAGATTATTTAGTGTTAAACGAGTGTTTCTCTCAGAGTGAAGGCATTTGCATTAAGGAGGGGCCAGGACAGACCTCTTACAGAAGGTGGCATTTGAGCCATCTTAAATGTAGACTGGGAAGGGGGGAACCTTTCCAGGCATGGGCAGCAGCTAGGGAAAAGGTACTCCTCATGTCTCCTGTTGGAATATAAGATCATTGAGAAGAGAGATTACTTTATTCTTTTTTTAATATGTTTAGTTTTCAGCATTGATTTTCACAATTACAAATTTTCTCCCCATTTCTACCCTCCCTCCCACTCCAAGGTGGCATATATTCTGGTTGCCCTGTTCCCCAGTCAGCCCTCCCTTCTGTCACCCCACTCCCCTCCCATCCCCTTTTCCCTTCCTTTCTTGTAGGGCAAGATAAATTTCTATGCCCCATTGCCTGTGTATGTTATTTTCTAGTTGCATGCAAAAACTTTTTTTTTTGTTTTTGAACATTTGTTTTTAAAACTTTGAGTTCCAAATTCTCTCCCCTCTTCCTTTCCCACCCACCCTACCTAAGAAGTCAAGCAATTCAACATGGTCCACATGCGTATCATTATGTATAACCCTTCCGCAATATTCATGTTGTGAAAGACTAACTATATTTTGCTTCTTCCTAACCTATCCTCCTTTATTGAATTTTCTCCCTTGACCCTGTCCGTTTCCAAAAGTGTTTGTTTTTGATTACCTCCACCCCATCTGCCCTCCCTTCTATCATCCCCCTTTTTTATGTTCTTCCTCCTTCTTTCCTGTGGAGTAAGATACCCAATTCAGTATGTATGGTATTCCCTCCTCAGGTCAAATCTGATGAGAGCAAGATTCACTCATTTCCCCTCACCTGCCTTCTCTTCTCTTCCTACAGAATTGTTTTTTCTTTCTACTTTTATGTGAGATAATTTACCCCATTCTATCTCTCCCTATCTCCCTCTCTCAATATATTCCTCTCTCATCCCTTAATTTGATTTTCTTTCCTTTAGATATCTTCCCTTCATCTTCAACTCACCCTGTGCCCACTCTCTCTCTCTATACATATACACATACATATATGCATACATACACACTCACATATACATATATATACATAACATATATATATATATATGCATATTCCCTTCAGCTACCCGAATACTGAGGTCTCATGAATCATACACATCATCTTTCTGTATAGGAATGTAAACAAAACAGTCCAACTTTAGTAAGTCCCTTGCAATTTCTTTTTCTTGTTCTTTTTCTTGATTACCTTTTTATGCTTCTCTTGATTCTTGTGTTTGAAAGTCAAATTTTCTATTCAGCTCTGGTCTTTTCACTGAGAAAGTTGAAAGTCTTCTATTTTATTGAAAATCCATATTTTGCCTTGGAGCATGATACTCAGTTTTGCTGAGTAGGTGATTCTTGGTTTTAATTCTAGCTCCATTGACCTCTGGAATATCGTATTCCCAGCCCTTCGATCTCTTAATGTAGAAGCTGCTAGATCTTTGGTTATTCTGATTGTCTTTCCACAGTACTCAAATTGTTTCTTTCTGGCTGCTTGCAGTATTTTCTCCTTGACCTGGGAGCTCTAGAATTTGGCGACAATATTCCTAGAAGATTTCTTTTTGGGATCTATTTGAGGAGGCAATCAGTGGATTCTTTCAATTTCTATTTTGCCTTGTGGCTCTAGAATATCAGGGCAGTTCTCCTTGATAATTACTTGAAAGATGATACCTAGACTCTTTTTTTGATCATGGCTTTCAGGTAGTCCAATAATTTTTAAATTATCTCTCCTGGATCTATTTTCCAGGTCAGTGGTTTTTCCAATGAGATATTTCACATTGTCCTCCATTTTTTCATTCCTTTGGTTATGTTTTATAATATCTTGATTTCTCATCAAATCACTAGCTTCCACTTGCTCCAATCTAATTTTTAAGGTAGTATTTTCTTCAGTGGTCTTTTGGACCTCCTTTTCCATTTGGCTAATTCTGCCTTTCAAGGCATTCTTCTCCTCATTGGCTTTTTGGAGCTCTTTTGCCATTTGAGTTAGTCTGTTTTTTAAGGTGTTGTTTTCTTCAGTGTATTTTTCAGTATTTTTTTGGGTCTCCTTTAGCAAGTCATTGACTTGTTTTTCATGGTTTTCTCGCATCCTTCTCATTTCTCTTCCCAATTTTTCCTCTACTTCTCTAACTTGCTTTTCCAAATCCTTTTTGAGCTCTTCCATGGCCTGAGACCAGTTCATATTTTTCTTGGAGGCTTTTGTTGTAGGCTCTTTGACTTTGTTGATTTCTTCAAGCTGTATGTTTTGGTCTTCTTTGTCACCAAAGAAAGATTCCAAAGTCTGAGACTGAATCTGGGTGCATTTTCGCTGCCTGGCCATGTTCCCAGCCAACTTACCTGACCCTTGAGTTTTTCAGTGGGGTACGACTTCTTGTAGAGTAAAGAGTTCTATGTTCCAAGCTTGTGGGGATGCGCCAGCTTTGCCACACCATCACTCCTCCTTCCCCAAGAACCCTCAACCCGAACTGGACATAGATCTTCAGCAAGCTCTTCACTCCTGCTCTGATCTACTACTTAATTCCTCCCAGCAGGTGGGCCTGGGGCCGGAAGCAACTGCAGCTGTAGTTCTGTAGCTGCCCCACCTCCGCTGCCCCCGGGGTGATGGCTGAACCACAAACTCCTTCCACTCCCCTCAGCTTTTCCCACTAACCTTCTCTGTTGTCTTTGTTGTTTGTGGGTTGAGAAGTCTGGTAACTGCCACAGCTCACTGATTCAGGGCGCTAGGGCACGCTCCGCCTGGCTCCTGGTCTGGTTGGTCTGCACTGCCCACCCTGGACTCTGCTTCACTCCCAGCTCCATGCGGGATAGACCTTACCCAGAAACCATCCAGGCTGTCCTGGGCTAGTGCCCTTCTTCCCTCCGATATTTTGTGGGTTCTGCCGTTCTTCTCTGTTGTCTTTGGTATTTGTGAGTTGAGAAGTCTGGCAACTGCCACAGCTCACTGATTCAGGGCACTAGAACACCCTCTGCCCGGCTCCTGGTCTGGTTGATCCGCGCCACCCACGCTGGGCTCTGCTCCGCTCTGCTCTACTCCCAGTCCATGCATGAAAGACCTCACCCAGCAACCATCCAGGCGGTCCTGGGCTGGAGCCCTGCTTCCCTCTGCTATTTTGTGGGTTCTGTAGTTCTCAAATTGCTTCAGAGCCATTTTTTGTAGGTTTTTGGAGGGACTTGGTGGGGAGCTCACGCTAGTCCCTGCTTTCCAGCTGCCATCTTTGCCTGTTTTATTCTTTATGCTTCCTACTCTAGAACCCTGCAAAATGCCTGCCACATAGTAGGCATTTAATAAGTGCAAGTTGATTGATTGGCTGCCCAAAGTCACTAGGTAGTGTCAGAGACTTTATATGAACCCAGGTCTTCTTGACTCTGAGCCTAGAGCTCTGTCCACTGCATCCCATGTTGAGGTTTCTCTATTTATTTATTCGTTATATGTCTGAAAATTGTATCCATCCTGCTTCCTGACACTCATCTTCTTTGTATTTTAGCTTATGACATAAAAGGTTGGGGGAGTAGCTCCTGCCAGACGTATGGATTGACCAGTTGGTTTGACTGACCTGACATCTTTCTGCTAATGTTGCTGCCTGGGGGATCTCTTCTAGCTGAGAATAGTGCTTCCATTTGCCTTTCTTCTATGACAATGAGCCTTGAATGTATCAACTTGGCTGGATGACCACTAAATCTATCTTTCCTACCATATGAGAACTGAATGAAAGATCTGGGTGTGTTTAGTCAGGAGCAAGGTAGCAAAGAGGACACACCATAGGTGACTTCAGGATTTTCCTTGGAAGATTTTCTTGTTTTGTTTGGCCCCAGAGGGTAGAACCAACACCAATGGGTGGGAGTCACAAAGAGGGTCATCTATGATTAGGCTTTGACTAGGCTTAAAGTCAGGAAAAGTTTCCTAAGCATTCCAGCTGTTGTCAAGTAGAAGCTGCTGCCTTAGGAGAGAGCCTATTCTTC